>NC_136518.1:18780303-18800303 GCF_053919585.1 Euprymna scolopes | reverse complement strand
TAGTAACAATAGTTACAAATAATAGTTACAATCAATAGTTACAAAAAATAGTTACAAACAATAGTTACAAAAATAGTTACAAATAATAGTTACAAACAATAGTTACAAACAATAGTTACAAATAAGAGTTACAAACAATAGTTACAAATAATGGTTGCAAAATATAGTTACAAACAATAGTTATAAATAATAATTACAGACAATAGTTACAAACAATAGTTACAAACAATAGTTACAAATAATAGTTACAAAAAATAGTTACAAAAATAGTTACAAATAATAGTTACAAACAATAGTTACAAATAAGAGTTCCAAAAAATAGTTACAAAAAATAGTTACAAATAATAGTTACAAATAATAATTACAAATAAGAGTTACAAATTATAGTTACAAACAATAGTTACAAATAACAGTAACAAACAATAGTTACAATTAATAGTTACAAATAATAGTTACAAATAAGTGTTACAAACCATAGTTAAAAATGATAGTTAAAAATAATAGTTTCAAATAATGGTTACAAATAATAGTTAAAAACAATAGTTACAAATATGAGTTACAAATAAGAGTTCCAGACAATAGTTACAAATAAGAGTTCCAAACAATAGTTACAAATAAGAGTTCCAAACAATAGTTACAAATAATAGTTACAAATAAGAGTTACAAATAAGAGTTACAAATATGAGTTTTAAATAAGAGTTAAAAATAATAATTACAAATAAGAGTAACAAATAAGTGTTACAAATATGAGTTATAAATAAGAGTTACAAATAATAGTTACAAATAAGAGTTACAAATAATAGTTACAAATGAGAGTTACAAATAAGTGTTACAAATGAGAGTTACAAATAAGAGTTACAAATGAGAGTTACAAATATGAGTGGTTCAGTAGTCGTATAGAAGTCGGGTCGCACAATATACCGGCCGTTATTTACGAAGTGATTGTTTTCAAAGTGCCGTGAAGATTACTTTTACAAAATAATATTTAGGAATCGCGGTTAGCGGTGGACGAATGGATTAAGTCATTGCTAATGAAGTCAGAAATGGTTTCTGCTGCCGAGTTCGAATCTATCGATTGTGGCTGACGAGCCCGATGCGGGACAAGCAGGTTTGGCCTCAGCTGTTGCAGTAAATGTCACGTCAGGTGTGGCTGCTGAGGACTCCCGAATCTTCCGCCGGCAGCGCTTCTGTCACGACGGTCAGTAGAGTGTTCGCCATATAGGAGTATCTTAGGTAGGCGATGATCGTCTATTCTGGAGACGTGCCTGCCCAAGCGTAGCTGTGAATTCAGCAGCATGGCATCAATGCTGGTGAGTTCCGCCCGCTCGATGACCTCAACATTCCGAATAATACCAAATAATATGAAATAACGTTTTTATTTCGTGGAAATAGTTTTAATTTTCAGTAAAGTATTCTTGAGGTAAATGAATGGCGTTTATATGTATATGTAAAATTATTTTTAATTTTCTGAAAGCAGCATATTATCCTAACTCTGGTAATATACAAAAATCTCCAAATTACTGATTTTTTTCTTTTTTAATTATTTTATCTTTTCTGAAACCTTTCTTTTACATAAGTGATGTTGCAATCTTTAGGGGGGGCTATAAATATACTAGCCTGGGTGCTCGACGTTGCCGGATGTTGAGCTTTAATAAAAAGTGGCTGTAGGTAGGCAGGCTCGAATCCGTACCGCGAAAGTAGAAAAGAACGTGAAAACAAAAACGTGATGTCTTTGCTGTTGCGGCCATCGCTAAATCGGAAGTGACGAATGTTTAAATTAAGGCTAGTCAATCGATAAGAGAGGATTACTTTCGAAAATATCGGCGAAAAAAGTAACTCCTCCCTATAGAAATGTGTCCAGTTGAGGGTTAAGGAATTAATGTTTCTAGTCAATTTTTCGATATGTCGTCCGAAGGGTCGAATTCAAGACGAAAATGATCTCATGAAAATCCGTCGTCTCTGTCGAAAGTTTTCGACAGACATACAAACATACATATATTTAAACAGACAGGTTAGATTTATATTATACTAGCGAGGGGTACCCGGCGTTTCCCGGGTGTTTGGAGATGTGTGGGGGGGGGGTAAAAAAAGGTAAGTATGAGGATCGAACCCTAACCGTTGAGGCGAAGTTGTAAAAAAAACGTGCGACGTTAACCATGGCCCCACCGCGAAATGTTTACAGAAACACGTTTGAATTTATTTAATTAATTGGATTTAGCAGGTGCTCGTCTTAATGAGTTAATGAGGTCAAGTTTGACTGCGGGATTTCATTTACTGCTGAATGCTTTTTTTTTCTTTTTTTTTTTTTTTTTTTTTTTTTTCCTAGATGTTATAGGAAAAAGACTAACCCACATGCGGCGAGCGACAAATATTGAATATTTATCTTCCCGAAATCGAGAAAATTAAATAGTCAGGCGAGTTTCGTTGTTAACTGCGAGATATTACGATTTATATGTGATATAAAAGGTTTTGAAAAGTTGTGAACCGACCAACCGCTTCTCTGAAAGAAACCTTTTGTAGACATACAGAAAAAGCGAACACACATACATACATACATTTTCGCTTTTATATTTATATATATATATATATATATATATATATATATATATATATATATATATATATATATATATGACATGTATTCTTCAGAATTGTCTTATCAATTCCCTGCTTCGTTTGATCGAACTTGTTTTACTCGTTGGTATAGTGTTTTTCATCAATTCCCCTTTTGGTATTTCATTGGAATAAAGCTTCAAATTCCATAGCGCAATTACAAGAACTGAATGCTTATGAAACTCTTTTTCCTGACCATTTTTGCCTACCTATAACCTTGTTTTTTTCAGTAGGTGTCTCTTGTTCTTGCGTTTATCATATTTCTTTCTTGTTAACTCCTTGCACCAAGTGGTTTCATGCCTTCTATAAATAAATAAGCGAATGACACTTTATGTAATGTATGTATTTACAGTTGCAGTCTTTTAGTCGATAGATCGATAGAATTCGATTTTAGAATAATTCATTTTGAAAAAGAGGTTGAACTTCTGTATTTTAGTGTCACCAGATTAATAAGCTATCGACAGTTGTGCGATGAACTATTTGTTTAATATGGGTGAAAGGTGATAACGTACATGCAACAATAAATGCCCTAGTGCATTGTTTTGTAGATTATCAATCCTCACTGAAAAAAGATTCGACACAACACAATGTCTTTTTTTTTAATTCGTGATTAATTCGTTGAATAATGACGCATTAATTGCCGACATTTTCAGACGAAAAGTTCATTGTTGGAACTAATAATCGAAACATATATGGAGTAATATAATGTGCATCAGACTCGCCAGAGTTATGCCCTTTATATCACAGCATGATAGTTTCTCCCCATATTTATGCTGACAGCTTGTTAGCTAACTGCCGGAATAAATGGCTGACATGACCCGCGTTTCCTTAATAGGTTTTCTCCCGTAAATAACAGTGAGGAGGGGATGTTACTTTTGATGGCTGTCTGTCACTGCGCATGTGTGATTGTTACTGCTTGATAATTTTCATTCAATATTTTTTTTTTTACTGGAGTGGTATTTCTCTTTGTTTGCTAATTTACTAGTTTCCTTTTATTTTCTTTTTGTGTGTGTTTTTGTTAAATAAAAAATAGCCATTCTCTTTCGCGCCAAAAATCACACGTCCGTCTTTTAAACTTGATATTTATTTGATGATTTGTATACCGTTTTGTTACTCCTTTCATTCGGTTTCGTCTTTTATTTCCTTGGCACTTTCTCTTTTTTCTGTCTTTTTTACTTTCTAGTGCTTGTGTTCATTCTGCTTAATGAATACAGATTCGGGTGATCGAGTTCAATACTAAAAGATATATTGTAATTGATGAGAAATGGTCATTTAAATTAACTACAAATATAACAGGTTCTAACAATACTGAAATAAATATGCTAATTAAGGATGTTGGGAGGATATCAGCCAGAATACTAAAGGAATTGTAATTTGCCAAACACAAATGAATACACTTTAGAAGGTAAATCTCTTATTTTTGACCTCGTGTATAAATGTGGCGTCTTTGATAAACAAGAATTGGATGTACGTAGGATCCACTATTGCAGGTTCAAGGATAGATTCAGAAATCATATATTATCATTAAGGGTATCAAGTAATGGTTTCTAACAGAAAATCAACTTCTTTGCAAAAGTGGGTAAAGGAATTACGTATCAGTAACGTGGAATCTAAATTGAAATGATTCATATTAGATAGGGCAGGAAAATATAACCCTAGTGAATCTTTGCATTCTCGAATTATATCAAATAAGATCATCTAATAATAACCTATTAAATAAAAGACAGAAGTGGTTAAAAATTGTTTGCATAGACCCAGATATAAGTAATGTACCTTAAAACAAATATTATTTGTGAAGGTTCTGAAGCAGAGTGGACGGGGAGAGAACTTTATAATAATATAATAAAATAAACAAATAGTAAATATAAAAATCAATAAATGAGAATACAAACATATTAAAACTGATATTATTCAATTTATGAAAGAGGATACCTGGGAAAAATGAGTTTTCATGAAACCATAAAGTGAATATAAGTATCCTATAAAATGAACCTCTTATATTGACGACAAAATATGGAAATTTTAATCAACCTACGCAATACGTTTAATTAAGAATAACTGATAAACGCAAGTTCTAAAGTGGAGTTATTTTCTTTAGACTGTATGTAGAAATACGAAAGTAGTGCATCTAATATATATAAGATTAATGTTTCCCCGTCGGGTTACGGTTTAACGCTAATTGGCATATAACATATAATAAATATTAGTTAAAAATACTATAAGTATATATATATATATAATATAGGAAACAAGTCGAATTTTGAATATAGATATACATATAAGTTTAATGATTAAAGTTAGATTCTGTATATTAAGATATATACAAATATATTTAAGTTAAGTATTTATTGTTTGAAGCAAGTAATATTTTGAGAGAAATTATATTTATTTCCTTAATCCATGGATTTCCAATAATGGCTCATATCATCAGAGGAAATAAAGTGAAATTAGCAAAATTTTCAGCTATGAATAAACAAATACTTTGCTTTTCAGCACATATATTGAAAATATTATTTAAAAGTTATTTAGATGGTGTTAAAGAGTAAAAGGATATCACACATAAAAAAAGGATATCATACAAACTGAGCAGTTCAATATCAGAATGAGTTCAATAGTTTCCGGGGTATTACTGCCAGGTCGAACGAGTTGTGATCCAAGGACTGTCCAGGTTGTATGCTATCCTTTTTTCTATTATCTTTAAGAAACGTATACAGGACTTCAGAAATAGAAGCTGAATCATGTGTGAAACTAATTCCTTCACAATTTCAGTAAGTTATCTTTATTTCAGCAAGCGTCATTTTGTAAGGTTTTTAAATACAAAAACTGGACCACTGCGCGACATCGTACAGGCTTCATTTCATATCTGACTAAGTAAGCGTTCCGACAAATGTAAACCAAAAAGAAAATTGTTTCGGATAGTGGGGCAGATTGCTGAAACAATGTTTCACATGAAATTGAGATGTGTCAACCTTGCTTCTGCAGCCATTTTGAAAACTGGCAGCCATCTTGTATTTTCTGATAGCTAACGTTCTTTTTTTTAAATGTATGTTCTGAACGTCATTTGTGCCAATTTTTGTACTTGTATCCCTAACTGACAGATTCTTATGGAATACTGATATAACCTGCCCCACTAAAACTATTTGGATACTTATACATAAGGATCGGGCTATCGTTGGAATTTTCCGGGGCAGTTATGTAAAACGACAAAAAGTGTCATATATGTTTCATGATTTAATTTTTTTTCTATTATTATACACAAATGCTGGTCATGTTTTTAATGAAGAGGTTTATTTTTGTTATACGAAAATTATTCAACAAAAAATTAATTGAAAAAAAAATTCAAATAATTTTCTTTTAATTGTAATTTAAAAAATACAATGAATAATTATTGGACAATATTCACAAAATTAAAACTAAAATCAATTTAAAGAAACACTCATTATAACGTAAGTTTTATGAATGAATATTATTTCCTTGTAATTATAGAAAACTGATAGCATACAAAACTTGTTTCTTTATATGATTTTTTCTCAAATGATATTTTTTTTGTTTTTTTTAATTAAATGATCAGGTTTTGGAATTTTTCCATAATAAACAAATAATTGCAAATACATGTTTTTAAATGATATTGGCTGCTGCGACTTCGGCATTTTACATAAATTACCCAGAAAATTCTAATGCGAGCATGGTCCTTCACTAATATAGGCGCATGCATGCTTTGTTGATGAATTTTTAATTACTTACCAGAGACATTGGTGGTATGTGGTCAGTCATTTGATTAATTAGTAAAATCCCATTTACAATCAATTCAGCTTTAGTTGAAACAACAGATGAAAATACTCAACCACAGAGAATTAAATCCTTCTCCACAAACATTAAGATAACGTGCCCCACTAGGAACTGTAATTTGTCACATATCTAATAGAGATATAAATCATTACACATGCAAAATTCACTCCAGATCAGAAAACTCAAAAAAAAAAATGCAACCCCCACAATTGTTTCGGTAGTGACACAGATTGCTGAAACAATCTTTCACTTGGTGACACAAGCATCAAAATTGAAATTTTTCAGGTTTGCTTCTGCAGCAATCTTTAAAATACGCGGCCATCTTGAATTTACTGATAGTTAACGTTTTTCTTTCTTAAAATGTATGTTTTGAACGTCATTTGCGCCAATTTTGGTGCTTGTATCACCAAGTGAAAGATTGTTATGGAATATTGAGATAAGCTTCCCAACAAGGAACTGTAATTGTCACATAACTAATAGAGATATAAATCATTGCACAGGCAAAATGTACTCCAGATCAAATAAGTTGGAAGTTGGGCAGGGGCACTAAATATTGAACGCCACTCGTATTTACAGTCTGTGCATACAAGAAAAGCTTCGTGTGTCCTGTTTTGTTAGAATTTAATATACATTTACTTTTACTCTTTCTTACGCCAAACAAAGGATATTACCTCTTGGAACGAATTTTGTATCGTGTCTAACAGGGATTTGTGTGTGTGTGTGTGTGTGTGTGTGTGTGTGTGTGTGTGTGTGTGTGTGTGTGTGTGTGTGTGTGTGTGTGTGCGCGCGAGTTTTCTAGATACGTTGCATTTAAACTTTTCATATTAGTGCAGCCAACGAAGCAGGAAACATTGAATTCTAAGCTCTATCAGTTCGAAGAATAAAAATATTAGCATAGAGAAGATTTTCCCTCAGTTAGATACCTTAAGAATGAAGGTGTGGGATTTTACCGTTTGTCGAGTGAGTCGAGATATGTACGGACATTCCATTAAAATACTTGTAAAACATGCACAGGGATGCAACATTGCGGCGTTGGAGTTGGGCCGATAGTACGGGACCTGTTAAATTTGCACAACGTTTTGGCTGTTATAATTGCGACCTGATGAAAATACCTCTTATTGAAGTCTTAAATATTTATATGGATCTCATAAATTTGTAGGACTTCCAAATAGAATCCTGTATTTTAGAAGTCATAGGCAACTCGTTATTAGTTGACCGAAAGGTCGCGAAACAACATCTAATAAAGATGAGGGTAATAGTCCGCAATAAATAAATTAAAAATACTCATCTCAATAATGAATTCCAATAAAATAATATAATGACCTGGATAATACAAATAATACAAATTATGAAGACTAATCTAAAAAAAAAAAATAAAAATTCGAAACATTTTTATGAAGAATAATTTAAGAATTAGACGATCTGGAAATTTTACAACATCCAGCATATTCTACAGATGTTATTCCATTCGACTATTGTAAATACAGCCATGTTAAAAATAGTTTGATTCGACTCCGACGTCCTAGAATGTATTAAAACTGCGTAAACTGTATAAAGAGAACGGGGATTTGGTCTATTAACAGATATCTTTTGCTTTTTGTACAGACTTTTGTTTTTTTCAGAATAAATCGTTTTTGTACACGACGCAAAAAACTTCTACCTCAATCGACTATGAAGGGGAGATAATTGCGATAGAAAGAGAAGAAAATTGTGAGTGATGACGACTGACAAGAGACGGGAAAGGGGAAAACTATTAAAACAAATAAAATAAAATGAGAAAAGAACAGCATACAAAGAAAAAGTAGCTATACAAAGAGGAAATGTTAAACAAGAAAACTACTGAAATAATAGATATATACGTGAGTGAGTTTGTGTGTGTGTGTGTGTGTGTGTGTGATTGTTTGTGTGTGTGTGTGTGTGCCTGTGTCTGTGTGTGTTTGTGCGTGCCTAAAACATAAATAAATAAAGCAATAACAAAGAAAGATAACAAGCGACGCTAAAAGGGGACAGGGACATCCGAATGGGCCAACCCGGCCCAAAATTGTATAATTTCTGCAATTTGTGTCTTTTAAATCTGCATTAATGTTTATTTAAGATCACATAGAGAAACAAGAAGGAATAAACATGGACAGAGAGGGAGGGGGTATAACTAACGTATGCTGTCATCTCTCTCTCTCTCTCTCTCTCTCTCAATCTCTCCATATATGAGTATATATATATATATATATATATATATATATATATATATAACTATGATAGAGCGAAACAGTCTGTAGATGACTATAAATGCTCGCTATATTGGGTTTAGAATATTTGGTAATGAAATAACAAACTGTCTCTAGCGTATACTGCTGTGCTCTATGTGCAAACAACTAGAGCTTAAGCATTTGGACAATGTTCGCTTATTGTAATTTTACATAACCATCTTAGCAGCAGCCAAATAGCGTAATGGTTAGAAGCGCCAACCGTCGCCTAAGCGGTCAAGTTTCAATCCTGGCTTTGAGGTAATTGCTAATATAGCCGCAGTGAAGAGTTTTGATACATTATATATATATTAAAAGTAGCCCGATCTCTCTTATCTTTTTCTTAAGGACAAACTGACACCACGAGACAAAATGATTTTTTTCCAAGATGCCGTTACATGCCACACATCTCACAGATCACTGACACGAGTTCATGACATGTGTACGGAAGCGAGAACAATAAGCAATGGGTTATGGCCACGACGTTCCCCAGACTTGTAATCATGTGGTATTTATTTGGGGGTGGGGGAATTTAAAACAAGGAGTTTTTGCAAATAATCCTCACAATCTAGACCAACTAAAGGGTAACATTACCGACACTATCAGGAGAATCACCAGAGAAGATCTAGAGGAAGTATCTGCAAACGTTGTTAAACGTGCCCAGAAGTGCATAGATGTCAACAGGGGGCACTTCCAGCATCTTTTATAATACTACAGGTAATTAAAACAATGCCGAATATAATTTGAGCAATAAAAAATGTTCCTCCTTTTTAGTACATTAAGGGCTACTTTTGTGGCACTATTTCTTTGTGCCACTGTTTCTAACACACTCTGCAGCATGGACGGGTGGTAATTTAGCCATGAGCGTAGAGATACAAAGAAATCCCTTCCCATAATTCCCTTGCTATCTTTCTGTCTTTTTCCTGCACGACCACTATGATGTGAGGACGCATATTCTGTCTTTCCGTAAATGAGGGGGGCACCCCCTCCCTCGACACTAGTTAGGGTAGTTAGCTTTGAAAAGCCTATTGTCCAGTTTTAATTGTAAAAATTAATTGTAATATGTATTGTTATATATATATTTTGTAAAATAAAATAGTTAGTTATATCTTATGTATATTACAATTGTGTCGCGTGTCGTTTTTCTTGTGTCTGCCATGAATGCCTTCATAAATGTCTTAAGTCGAAAGGCGGCCCTGAGGACAAAGAGATGAAGATTCCCACCAGAATGCCACCAGGGTGAAGAGATCATCTTAAGAAAAGAAAGGAGCCACACCCAGATCCAACATCTCAGGTATGATTTTCTTCTTGCTACACAGATCCTAATGACTGGCCCATCTTCATATCTTCATGAGACCGCTTTAAGACATTTACTATAACACGTCTGTCGGTCACACCTCAGTGACCGGCTGATAGTGGTATACTTATAAATAGGCCATCCTGTATATATATATATATATATATATATATATATATATATATATATATATATATATATATATATATATACATATATATATATATATATGACAAAAGTCTATATTCAAAAGTTCAAGATGTTGACCATCTTACCCTTTATTTCTTATACGTTGAGATGCACAATTCTTGACATCACGTGTTTCGTAGCGCAGAATCATTCGTATAATTATTATGTTAATTCTTGAATTTACCCCGCCCTTAACACATCAGAAGAAAAGACAGTTATCAACTTTAAAAGATAAAAAAAACCATATGGGCATGATTATAAAATCCGAAAATTGGGAAAGAAGTTAAAATTATTTTTATTTGTTACGTCATCTTCGAGTTTTACTGTAAAGTAATCCACTTTAAATTCCCGTATTGTTAAATTATGTTTATTTGGATGAACATTAACAGAAGAATATTTTGTTTAATATTTTATTAATCTATTATTTATTATTACTCTATCTTTATTTACATAGCATGTTTTAATTTTTTTGGTGTCTTCACTTTGGCCGTTGCCTCGTATATATTCCTTTGTAATAATTTATATTATACCGTTGTTTGTCTTTGTTTGTTTTGCTTGTCTTTTGTTTTTTGTTTTTGTTTTTAACTCAAGTGAAAACTATAGATTAAAATATCAGACAGAGTTTATGAAAATCTTGGATAAATTACATAAAGAGAAAGCAGTTAATAGTTTGCCAAATTAAAAAAAGAAATTATACCTACATTTAGTTTTTCCAGCTAAATACCGACGTCTTCCTTTGTTCTTATCCACGTATCACTTTGGACTTCTTGTTTGTTACGTCATATCCTGAAATGTAGCCTCACGTTTTCCCTCTACTCAGGCAACATGAATTAGAACAAGTATAAAACCAACCTTTTATCTTTTCATCATAAACGCTCTGATCCCCATCTGGCATCAATTGAAATTAATAGCTCTCGTCGTGGAGGCTTCATGCTTTGACAAGCTTCTGGGCATGATCTTTACTGATCTGAAATGAAACACGTACATCAAATCAGTTGCCAAGGCCGCTAGAAAAATGATAGGATCCTTCTACCGATCCAGTAGATATCTCACTGCTGATGCAATTATCTATCTATACAAGAGCTAGGTACGGCCAAGGATGGAGTACTGTTGCCATATCTAAGCAGGAGCTGCTATAAAGGATTTATCCTGCCTTGATAGAGTTCAAAATAGACTTTGTAGCCTCGTAGGTGATGCCCTTTTCTCTTCCCTGCAACCTCTTTCTCACAGAAGAGATGTTGCGATTCTGTCTCTGCTTTATCGTTATTTTCATGGCAACTGCTCGTCTGAGCTCCAATCTATGGTTCGCATCGCTATACTTTCAGATATTCGAAAAATTCGTATGGAATTCAACCGAAAGACAAACAGTCCCAGTTCTTCGATTTTAGCAAGAACTGGAGTCGTTCCAAGATCGAGACCGGTCCAATGCTATGTGTTGAATGAGATGGCAAGGAATATCTTCCAACGCATCCATTGAACAAACAGAGAAAACGAATGGGTGGGCACAGAATTACAGGAAAATCGGTTCCACCGTGTAATATTTACGGATGAGGCTCGTGCTTCTCTTGATGGTTCGGATGGATGGGCCAAAGTTTCGAACCCCTTACAGAGTTCATTGCCAACAAGGAGGTGGAGGCATCATGTTTGGGGCGGGAATCATTGGGGAGAAGTTGGTTGAAGCATTCCGAGTACCAGAGGGTGTAAAGCTTACCAGCAATGCGTACACGGCCTATTTGCATAATAATTTGTTACCATGGCTAGATGACCTACCACCTATCACATTGCTTTCAGATGATTTTTATGCATGACAATACACCATTCCATTCTTCTAGAGTTATTGCAGCCTTCTTTGAATCTCTGAGCTTCGTTGGAGAAATCCTCATAACCTGGCCACAGTATTCTCCAGACCTTAACCCCATTGAACATCTCTAGTCAATATTGAAAAGAGGGTTTTATAAGGGAGGAGAACAATTTACTTAAAAGGATGGCCTATGGAGGAAAATAGTTGATGTCGCCAGAGCGATAACTCCTTTTCAGATCAAACAATTTACTTCCTCAGTGAACAAAGGTTGTTTAAAGTTATTTTTAAAATGGTGGATATGTCGGTAAATAATTCATTTATTTAATGCTTAGCAAATAAGATGTGCTTTTGCTTATTATTCTTTAACTGAAAAAATAATAAAAAATAAAGTTTTCATGATCAGCCATTGTATTATTCCTTCAAAGAACATTTTAAGAGACCTGCCAAAAAGCGATGGACAGTGGAAATTCCTTGATATAAAACAAAACGCCATAACATCGTGAATATCGCATGAATTTGAATAAAAGTTTAGGAAATTAATAATCGTCAAGCAGTCCTTTGATGATACAATTTTATTTATTTATTTATTTGTGGCGTATATTTAGCGAAATATTGATATTTTACCAATTTACAATAAAGCGATTTACACAGTATATATATATATATATATATATATATATATATATATATATATATATATGTATATATATATGCATGTATGTGTATATATATATGAAATAAAAATTACAATTAAATTTACCAAAATGATCCAAGATGGTAACATTAAAGTATATTATCAATATTAAAGAATTAATATTTATAAAGTTATCTCAGCCACATGTAAAAGCTCGATAAAACCAAATAGGAAATAAAGCTTATAATACGAGCAAACAGTTAATAAAACATGTTAAAAAAACACTTTGAAATAAGTTAAAAACATATTTAATCTGAAAAGAAAACACTAGATAAGTGGATAGTCCTTAATTCGCGGAGTTTCGAAGAAATACTTTCCTTCTCATCAGAGGGTAGGAATTAGCAAAATGCGGGATCGGATTTTGCATGCAAATTAAGGACTATCAACTTATCTAGTGTTTCCTTTTCAGATTAAATATGTTTTAACTCATTTCAAAGTGTTTTTTAACATGTTTTATTAACTGTTTGCTCGTATATATATATATATATATATATATATATATATATATATATATATAGATATAGATAGATAGATATATAGATATATATAGATATATGGGGATGCGTGTGTATGTGTGTGTGTGGAGGGTGCATGTGCGCGTATGTATGTGTGCTATGCTTTTAAGCCCATTAAGAACGGGCAAAGTTATAGCCTGTTGACTTAGAGTAAATGCGTTATGCGCAATTTATGCTTGAATATACAAAAAATTTGTAAAGTTTTGGCATTAAATATTAATGGCAAATCAATTATTCTAAAAATGTGCATCGATAGAACGCCATAATACTTACTTCACTTTGCATTATCATAAAAAGGTTAAAAAACTCCTTCAGTCATTTCGGCCAAGTAGTGTCTGAGAAAAAGTAAAACAAGCTGACAGAAAGACAAACAGACAAAGAGAAGTATAATATAGATATATAAATTTATTTTCGTTTTTTTTTTCAAGATAAAATTTTACATAACAATATAGTTATATAGTTTATGTAGATTCTGTTTCGTCTTTCGGTATGAAATATAGAAATATCAGACACATAAACATACCTGTATTGGGTTTTATATATAGAAATAACCAATATTCATCCACAAATGCCAATATATTCTTATAATTAGTAAGTTAAAGGAAGATACATAAAAAATAAAACAATAAATTAAAGTAAAACGACACAGTAGCATGTAAGTACTTCAAATAACAATAACAATTCGTTAAAATCCGGATTGTTTACATTGTCGAATTATTTCTTTCATCTTGAGTGTTCGATGCTGGTGCATCTTGTCGAACTTGGGAATCTTTTTGGTCTTTCGTCAGCCATGACTTGGTAAAATCACAATTAATCCAAAAACCCGAAGCGTATTGGATAAAGTACTTTATAATTCAGTTGTAATTTACACTCATCTGAAAATTGAAGACTTTATCCTCGGGACGAGTGACACGCAAAATATCATTGCGGATTACTTCGGACTTTATCCAATCGGTACTGGCGAAACAATAATATGCTCCACCTGATGATTAAATGAAGGATTTCGTTGGAAATTCCATGCAGATTCACGAACTCGACAAAAAGATTCCAGTGTTCGACAAGAAATACCTGAGCCAAACCTGGATTGACATTGATCGAAACGCAGATCAGAATAGTAGTCCGAAAAATCCAAATAATACGAATAATCATTTCTCATCTCAAAAATTCATAAACAATTTACGACAACGTGAATAAAGAAAGACACATGACGCGGATGATTGAAACGTTATCATTGTGTTCTGTCATCCGTATCATTAAGATTTTACGGCTCTTCTGTGTCGACGGCGCTTTCCGATCATAATCTTGAAAACCCGCCTCCGATTGCTTATTAAGCTAACAAGAAATTTACTGAAGCCAAACATCTGGTAGCTCTACTCGTCCTCCACGGCGTCGTTGACTTGTAACTTTTGTTTGGTCAGCTATGGTTAATTGCAGTGACCATGTCGCAAGGTCGCCGGTGCTTCTTCTCGGCCAACTGTTTATGATCGTTAATAAGATTTGGCGACTAAATACAAATCATGTTTTTGACGCAACACCGAACTTGGATAACTGTCCTGCGTTGTTTATCACATCTGACCACCAGGGAAATTTATACCTTTTTGGTGAGCGAGCAAGAGAGATAGAGAGTAAGAGGAGTGGGTTGGTGATAAATATTTTCTCAAGGTCTTTGTCGTACTTTCTCTGCTATACTCCCGTTTAATTATGTACTATTTTAATACAACAATGTGCACAAAAGATTCATAACCAGTTCTATGTAGAATTTCTTGATTCGGCTCTATTCAGACTTTGGAAAGTTGATACTTCATCATATATATTTTCAACGTAGACGAACCAGTTCTTTCTAAATATATATATATATATATATATATATATATATATATATATATATATATCTGTATGTGTGTGTGTTCATCAACCTTTTTTATTTCTCTCTCTTAATCTCTCCCTTACTATCTCTCTTTCTCTCTCTCTAAATATATATATATATGTGTGTGTGTGTGTGTGCGTTCATCAACCTTTATCATTTCTCTCTCTCTCTTACTCTCGCTCTTACTCTCTCTCTCTCTCTCTCTATATATATATATATATATATATATATATATATTGTCCAATTTCTACTGTACACTCTTTAACCCTTATCCTTGAGTGGCCTCTTGGCCTTGATAAGTTGTGATGCCTATGTAAAAAAATGTGTGTGTGTGTGTGTGTGGGCGGGGGATATTCATCATCCTTTTTATTTCTCTATTTTGTCGGAATACTACTGCCATTAATCTCATCATATATATGTGTGTGTGTGCGCGCTTAGTCAATGATATTTCATCTTTTATATATATACCTAACCTTTTATTTATTTCATTTATATATACCTAACCTTTTTATTTATGAAGCTCGATGTATGTTAAATATAAGACTAGAGCATATACGAATACATAAGAGACAATCTATATTACAAATTACAGAATATTGTTCACCTTAACGTTTATTTTTTTCCGCATGTTACAATTTTCAATTCTTGAGAGAACTTGTTTCGTAGCGCGAAAAGAATCAAAAAGGTTTTTAATGTGTTCCTGCCTAACTCATGAGAAAATAAAAAAAACTCTGTTTAACTTTAAAAATAAAAAATAATTTGGGCACGATTATTTGAATCCGAAAAACTCCGAAGAGTAATGGGATTGTTTTTATGATATTTACGCGATCTTTGATTTCATATATATACATATATATACATATATATATATATATATATATATATATATATATATATATATATATAACTACTTCATTTACTCACATAAAATTAATATACCAAAGTATAGATTTATGCGTAAACTTTAAGTATTTACTTCAAAAGTGCTCAATACGTAGGTAGAGCTAGTTAATAATTTATAAAATATATATGGCGATTAAGCTACACTGAATATTCGGCGTTTCATCCACTCTATGATTCGTTAGGCTTATGCGCGAATTCTGTGGCTGTTTCTCGTTTTATTTTAGAGGATTTTAGTTAGCCAATCAGCTTTCTAGTATCCTAGAAAGCTGATTGGCTAACTAATATCCTCAACAAAAGAGGACCACATAAAAACGAGAAACAACCACAGAATTCGCGCATAAGCCTGACGAATCCTAGAGTGGATGAAACGCCGAATATTCAGTGTAGCTTAATCGCCTTATATATATATATATATATATATATATATATATTGTTATGTTTGACGTTCATCTTCGTCGCCAACTGTTATATTTGCAGGTTGAACCAAATAACGTATAAGGCAATATAAATGAAGACTCAACAAACAAAGGTAGATCAATAAGAAGTGTATTAGGGAAAGTATATTTACAGTATATTTACATAATGGTTGTCAAGTAAGAGAGTCTTGGCTGGAGAACATATCTGCTCTCGGCTCGGCCTTCGGTGGCTTCTGGTTAACACACACTCTGCCTAACCGAGTCTTGCTATTTATGTGTGATATTATCCACATATGTAAATGAGTGGGTTCCACCACAATATATATATATAGCAATTGTGGGCATTTCGCAGATATTTTTTCATTTTAGCAAATATTGTTATATATATATATATATATATATATATATATATATATATATGTATGTGTGTGTGTTTGTGTTTGTGTGTGTGTGTGTAGTTTCCCATAAATTACTTAAATTAAATCGATTTTTGTTTTACTTAGTTTGGAGATTCGATTAGTTGAGAATTGATAAGTTTAATTTATTAGACTTTTGATTAGTTGATAATTGATACAAAAACCAGCTGATATTTTTAAATAACAATCAACTTTTATTCGCTTTTTAGTAACAAAAAAATTCGTAGTGGCCACTTGGCGTGTCTCAGGCGTAAAATATGCTTGAATATTGATTAATATATTGTATTGAATACGTAGTAGTGATCACAAAAGATAAAATAATTTGGGATGAATTTACAACTACTTTGGAATTAAGTATTAGCTCGTTTTTAACCTCAAATATTTATATATATTTATACTTGAGGTTTACTACATTACAAAATGTGTACATTAATAGATTTTACGTATAGCAACACTTAAACAATATACATTTAAAATCAAAAGCAAATTCAAAATATCACGATCGAATCATTATTCGTAACTCAAAGAAAGCAAATGCTCGCCAATAATTGGGTGGAAAATATTTTAACGACATGTGTAGTTTATGTTTGCACGAAAAGTTCAAAGTGTTCAATTTAAAATAACTACACAAGTTACTAAATTGCATAAACGAAATAGTAATCAACTGTAAGCATAGAATAAACTTAGCCTAAGGATGATAAGTTATATAAAAAATAGAATTTCTGTTATATCTACACATTCATAAATTGACGCTGAATAAAAACAAAACAGAAAGTTGTCAAGTGAAGGAAAATTAAGTTATCAATTGAATTTTGAATCTATGAAAAAGAAATAACAACGAATTTAATTTGTTAAACTACACACACACACACATACATATGTGTATATATATATATATATATATATATATATATATATATATATATATATATATATAATATTTCTCTCGCTTGATGAGATGGTAGACATCGAAACCCTATAGGTTAAGGAGATTAATTTTCTAAAGTATTCTTTGTCTTGTTTAGAATAATAAAAATCTTTGATATTAAACTCAAGCACTTCATTTCAATAAGGGTATTTTTAAAATTCATTGAATCTCAATTTAATTTATTTGCTCTATCTTGCATATCGAGCAATTCTTATTTAGATGGGATAACTTATAGAATATTACCGCCAGTAATATTTTATATATCTTATAATCATATGTTTCCATACCAAATAAAAAACTATTCTGAAGTATATGTATATATATATATATATATATATATATATATAATAAAAAAGAAAATGCAAATAAGTAGTTTACAGCATTATTTCTTTATTAATTGATATTATTGCTAGAATTTAGCGTTGTATGGTCGTTTCAGAGACTACTTAGAATTATTATTATGTTTTTTTGTACGTGTACATCTACAATTGTCTTTTCATACGCGCCTTCCATGAAGTTTACAAGGAGAGTACAGTGCGAGCATCCGCGTCATGTATTTTTTATATGGGTTACAGATTTATACATTACAACACATGTATTCAATACACCTGCAATAAGTTCAGTAAACACCAAAATAATCATAACAGAAATATAAATGGTAGTGATAATAATAACGAAAATGCTTATAACACTTGTAAGAATACTGACAATAATGTTCACTGTGATGGTCGCCATAATTGGCACTATACTAGAAGCTAAGCTAATGAAAGACGTGAGGTTAATACAAATAATAATGATAATAAAAACAACAATAATACTCATCAATGACAAAAATGTTGTAACAACAATTATTAGCATCATTTATTTATATATAAGTGACCGTGTGCGTCTGTCTGTGTGAGGAACTGTCTCTACCAAACTACATTATCAATGCTTGTTCTAAAGACTTGAAACTAGATATGTAGATGATTTAGTCTGTGGAACAATTACTGTTTGGACTTTAGACGGTAAAAATAGCTGCTAAATATTCAAAATTAAAAATATGGAACTTGGCTAGTGTAAGTCGACTAAACATTATACTTCTACACGTACGGAAATATATATCTATATATCTAACAACGTGATTCGTTTTCAATCTTATGGCGTATGTATTTAGATTAGACAGTAACGAACAAGACTGAAGTGTTAAATGCCTTGGTTTAGTCATATTATTTTATCTTTTGTGATCACTACTATGTATTCGTAAAATATATTAATCAATATTCAAGCGTATTTTACTACCGGGCTACGCCAGGTGGGCACTACTATATATTGGGTACGAGATAATAATTAATAGAGAATTACATAAATACGAAATCTGCATGGATTAATATATAACTTTTTAGCGGTACAAATACGATACAGCGCTTTGAAAATCACCAACAAACGCATTCGGAGAAAACCGGAGAGAACTTGAATGCCTACTAGACACTGTCCTCGAGTGTCTAAGGTCTCTCTGTACAGGGGTTTATCAGAACAAGCTGTCATGAGGATACTTTCCCATAGAAGTAAACCCTGACCCAATATTCAAAATCACATAGTATTCGCTGCCCAAATAAGACCTCCTCACTATGGCTAACCCACAGCCTTTCCGAGGAATGGTGCACATTCTCCAAGTGATATTACCTCACGTAATAGTATGAAGCTGGATACTCCACCAGACTAGATAAATTATTGTCCTGGAATCCAGTAAGACCAAGAGACCAAAATGAAAGATATACTACAACATATAAAAATGGTTAATTGGGGAGAGGAAAATTATGTTCTCAACTTCTTTACTAATTCAGTGTTTGAGAAATAAATAACTTTAATGCAACATTTGAATATCTATGTATCTCATATAGAGTTCAAGTGTTAGCCTCAAGTTGTGGGCCCCTTGATTACTGAGAACTTCGACTGAAGTAAAATAAAACAAAAAAAGAAAAACCTTGGTATAGTAAAAGATGCAAGAAAATGAATACTCGGGGATATCTTATTATAAATTTTCCTAATGTCTGTCTGTCTGTGTGTGTGACGCGGTTTATCTCAGCCTACCGACAACCCACCCATGTAAGTAAGGTACCGAAATGAAGCTTATGACCCAGCGGGTGTTTTAGTGATATTTATATCCATGTTTGGTGTATGGAAATGAAAAAAAATGCAAAAAAAATAACGATTTACTTATAAGCGTTTTATTAACTAGATATTTTTCCGGTACAAGGACTCAAGGTTGTCCAGCTGAGCAAACTTGAGTCCTTGTACAATAAAAAAGCGAATTGTAATTTGCGTAAAGTATATATACAATAATATA
>NC_136518.1:18722803-18777803 GCF_053919585.1 Euprymna scolopes | reverse complement strand
TTTCAACCACTCGGACTCGTACATTGTCTGGTCGCATTACTTAAACAAACAAAGAAGGATAAAAATACGATGCAGCAGCTTTTTTTATGTGAATACAAAAAACATTTATTCTAGTAATGTCCGAGAACACACTTCATTGTGCTTCAAAATATCACTCACGCGTTGAACATGTCTGTTGCGCACGTCGCTTGTCTTTCCGCTTTTTCAACCACGCGGCGAATTTCTCATTCGCCGCCCAAGAATCTAAACACGTCTGACCCATTCGTTTTCTCGGCTACGTGCTGTTCCATTTTATTTTTTTCTCTCCTACTTCTTTTCGTGACGTCAGCGTATGCACTCTTGCTTTATTTGCATATGTGCTATAAAGGCTGCTGCTGCTAATATTTACCTAGTCAGTTGTAATAGGGCTGCTGCTGATTGCGTTCGTCGACACTTTGTTACAACAAGAGCGCGCCACTTCGTTGAAGAAGTTGGGAGGGGAGCAAGAGGGAAGGATAACTTGTGCCTTCCATAAACGTCTATGCTTTCTAAGCTAAGATTAGCAGCACATTAAAACAGGAAAACTGGTTGTTAAAATCAATAATGTCATCCATCGTGCCAGATGCTAGTTCTGCAACTTCTCGAAAAATAACACAATTACAAAATGACATTTGACACAATTATTATTGGACATTCTACTATTCCGATTTAATAAACATTGAGAATAATTTTCTCAGACCAATGAATCATGTATTTAACTCTATTATTGTGTTCTTCTTTTTGCATTCTTACTCTCATATACATATATACATATAATGTTTAGAATGTGAGAGATAAAATATAATTATTTCCACAGCCAGACAATGTCGCAGCTCATTATATATATATATATATATATATATATATATATATATATATATATATATATATATACCATATCTCTACTAACCTACGGAGTCAAGGGTGACTTTGATATTATACATATATATATATATATATATATATATATATATATATATAAATACATATATATATATATATATTTACTAGCAGTTCACCCAATCTTTTCTCGGGCCTTATGTACTGTTAAGTTTATGTGCATGCGTATATATATATATATATATATATATATATATATATATATATATATAAAAGTTTAACTCATGTCCAGGTAACCTATATCTAAAATTTTAAGTGTTTAGACCAAAAATTAGCGGAGGAGTTTGGTAGATTCTGAAAAGGTCAACTCTTTCAACTTTGACCTCTTTGCAGCCAAATCTTTGCCCCAAAACTGATTAAAATGTTTGCCGTACGTCTGAATAGCCTTTATGTAAAATTTCAAATGATTAGTCCCAAAATTGGCTTAATAGTTTGCTAGAGACTGCAAAGGTCAAATCATTTGAACTTTGATCCCTTCAGCCATAAACCGATTAAGAAGCTTACCCTATGCCTGAATACACTTTATTTAAATTTCAAATGTTTAGACCAAAAATTGGCTGTATAATTTGGTAGGGACCGCAGAGGTAATATTTTTTTTAACTTTTACCCCTTAGCATTTATTGTTTTGGGCTCAAATAAATTTAAAAAGTTTGATCCATGTCCAAGTAACCTACATCTAAAATTTCAACTGTTTAGAAGAAAAATTAGAGTTTTACAGAGTTCGCAAAGGTCAAATCGTTAAACTTTGACCCCTTGACAGCACAATTTCTGGCCGAAAATGGATTAAAAATACTCCTCTATGTCAAATTTCGACTGAAAATTGACAAAGTAGTTTGGTAGGAAAATGTACACACACAGACAATTTATAGATATATAGAATGTGTCTACTTAGTGTGTAATATACGGAACAATCACGTTGACACATCGGTTCACACTAAATCGCCGAAGTTAAGCAATGTCGAGCCTGGCCAGTACTAGATGGCGAACCCCTATATATACCTCGAGGTATAATACCAGGTTGGGAAACTGACGCGGTATATCTTTCTCTCGAGGGTAGATGGACCTCTCAAGCCGTGGTAGGCAACCTATCACGATAAAAAAAATACCTTGCTAGCCCTGGTGAAGCATCAAGTATTCAGCTACGGACAAGATTTGAATTACACTACATACTCGTGTAGTAAGCTCAATCTCTTGGTAGTTTTTTTTTCGCAGTGTATGTATACATAGTATATAAAGCAAACTCGATTTTCCCATGTTTCTTTAATCACAGTGTGTAAATAACCTAATACTAACCAAACCAATTATTTACTCACCAATTATAGCAATTCTTTAGGAGTATTTCACGAAAATATACACAGATTTAATCAATCAGCTATATGCGTCATGGGAACTTTTGTTCAACTAATCGCACATAATGTAGTGTTTTTGGTAGAAAAGATTGTTCGCTAAACATTCATGAGTTCTGGGTTTTATCCGCTGTTGCATCATCAGCAAAAATCTTAAGAAATGTTTTTTTTTTAGTATTTTTAACTTTTATTTGACTTTTTATTAAATTATTTTAACTTTTATTTGGTTATTTATTTAATTATTTAACAATTTTTTTCGATTTTTTATTAAATTATTTAAAAATTTTATTTGATTTTTTATTAAATTATTTAAAAATTTTATTTGATTTTTTATTAAATTATCAAAAAAATTTATTTGATTTTTTATTAAACTATTTTAAACGTTTATTTGATGTTTTATTAAATTATTTATAAATTTTATTTGATTTTTTATTCAATTATTTTAAATTTTTATTTGATTTTTAATTAAATTATTTATAAATTTTATTTAATTTTTTATTAAATTATTTTAAATTTTTATTTGATTTTTAATTAAATTATTTATAAATTTTATTTCATTTTTTATTACATTATTAATAAATTTTATTTGATTTTTTATTAAATTATTTATAAATTTTATTTGATTTTTGATTAAATTATTCATAAATTTTATTTGATTTTTTATTAAATTATTTTAAATTTTTATTTGATTTTTTATTAAATTATTTATAAATTTTATTTGATTTTTTATTAAATTATTTTAAATTTTTATTTGACTTTTTATTAAATTGTTTGTAACTGAAAACGATGTTTATAATTGTTTACCACGTTAGATACATTCGATTGGTTGCTGCTTAGGCCATGAATTCGATATAGTTTCGTGCGAATGAGAAATTTCAAAATCGCCACATTTTTGCTATAGAAAAGTTTATTTTGAGGGAGAAAAAGGTATTTTTTAATAAAAAATTCACTATGTTTTTTTTTTATAATTTGAATGGTATTTTAGGGGAATAGTAAAACTATTTTAAATAGTTTTTTTAAAGATTTTTTTTTCTAATTAGTGAGTGTTATAAGTATGTTTTCAATAGGTTATGTACGATTTTTAGAATTTGACCTAATGGCAGGAAGGTTGAAAATCATTAAAAGTCGTTTCTTACTATTTTATATCATAGTACTGTTTGTTGGAGGTGGGGGTTAAAATGTATTTCAATAGTTTATTTCTCATTTGCTAAAATTTATACTATATTAAAATATTTTAAATATTTTATTTACTATATTTTATCTGTTTAGAAGAATGTAGTAAACAATAAACGGGCGAAATATTACAAGGAACTATTTCCAGATAAACACCGCTTATCTATTCCTGAATTCAAAATAGGAAACTGTTATTAAGTAGACCGGCCATGTTTTGTTATGACAAACCTTCTTCTTTTGGTGTATATATATATATATATATATATATATATATATATATATATATATATATATATATATATATATATATAACTACTTCATTTATTCACATAAATTTAATATACGAAAGTATAGATTTATGCGTAAACTTTAAGTATTTACTTCAAAAGTGCTCAATACGTAGGTAGAGCTAGTTAGTAATTTATAAGATATATATGGCGATTAAGCTACACTGAATATTCTGCGTTTCATCCAACTATAGGATTCGTCAGGCTTATGCGCGAATTCTGTCGTTGCTTCTTGTTTTTATATATGTTGAGGATTTCTAGTTGGCCAATCAGCTTTCTAGTATCCACCGCTCCCCTTCCTATCAGCCAATGGGCATGCATTTTATCAAACAAAGGATCTGTTTTAGAACTAGGTTAGTGGTTTTAGGTGGCCGTTCTCCTTTTTTTATACATATAAATATACCTATGTGTACACAATAATGCACATATATATAAATATATACATATATATATATATATGTGATCGTTTATGTATATTCATGTTTATTTAATTTATTTATTTGTTTGTTTTCTATTGTTATTGTTAGTTTTAAAGCTATTTTGTATCGCTATCCTAGAGTAAGTTTTATTTTCTGAACACAGTTGTTTGCTATTTCCCGCCTACAGTTTAATAGATTTTGAGGTTCTTTAAAGTACAGGATAGAAAATTTTTCATGGAGGCATAATTTACATGGGTCGTCTAAATGTCTGCATGTGGTAGCTTGTCTCATTATTTTCCATTCGACTACCGGCGAATGTCCGCTTTCTTTGAGTTCCATGTATTTATTCGCTAGTGTTGTTTTTATACGGTGTTTTTTTTATTTTTGAATGTGCTTTTGTGGTCATAGTATCGGGGTTTGAAATCTAAGGAAGTCATGCCTATGTAATATTTCTTGTTATTCGGGTTTTCTTTCGCAAATATTCGTGCTTGATAAGCACGCTTTTTGTTAGACATTTATTTTGGACTGGGCAAATTGTGCGGTGTCTACAGTTGCATTTATCTTGTTCGTTATTAGTATTTTTATTTATGGTATGGTTGTTCTTGTCCGGGGTTGGTTTGTTATTATTATTATTATTATTATTATTATTATTATTATTATTATTATTTCTGCTAGTGTTGGTTTTATTTTTGTCATGGTGTCTACTTTTTTTATTGTTTATTTTGTTGTTGTTTACATTGTTTTCATTTAGTATTTTGTTATTATGTGCCTTAATTATCATCTCTAAATTTTCGCAACAATTGTAAGATAACTTCAAGGTATTTCTATTGAAGATTTTGTGTAAGTGGTTGGTTGCGGGAAAGCGTTTTTCAATAAGATCTAGAAATTTCTTGCCAAGTTTTGTTTTTAACATTTGATTGTATGGGGCCATATACCAAATTATAGTTCTTTTTCTTCTGTTTTTAATTTTATTATAGTTGTTGGTGTTTTGTTGCTTATATTTGATATCGATATTTTTTTATCCGCTATTTTTTAGGGCTGTTTCGTAAATATTGGATGACCTGTTAAATGCATTTTCATCGCTTGATTTATTACTGAGTCTACTTACGATCGAGTTAGGAATATGTTTTATAATTGATGGTGGGTGGTTGGACTTAGGGTTTACGTAAATTGGAGTAGCGTTATCTTTTAAGTATGGTTCATATGTGTTTTTATCTAAGTTTAACGTGACGTCCAGGAAGTTTGTTATTTTTATGTTAGCTGATATGTCCGCTTTTAGGCCTAATTTTTTCATTTCTTTGTGTATGATTTTCTTAAAGTTTTCTCCCTTGAGAATATATATATATTCATTTGCCTCCCCACGAAAGTAAATTAGATAGTTTTTGAATATGGGGGAAAACCAGATCCCCCACAAATGGGGCACTCTGGCCGTATACAAATAAATAGTAAGCGTCTCAGTATGAAGGATTTCCCCTACATTGACCAAGGACCAATTAACTTAAGTGAAGCATCAATCATATATATATATATATATATACATATATATATGTATATATATGTATATATATACATATATATATACGCGTCTATACATATATATATATATATATATTTATATATGTATATATATATGTATGTATGTATGTATGTATGCATGTATGTGTGTGTATACTTACCCTTGTTCAATTCAGTTGTAAGTGCTTATTTAAATAAATTTGCATAAAAAATATAACCGCTTAACTCTTTTCATCATCCCTCGCCTGGCAACATAATTTATAAGTGTCTTTGAACAAAACCACTGCAAAATCTATAGAGACATTTTTATTTTTCGCAAAACATAAAAAGTCCCTACAAAAATTAGAACAAAAACCGCGATATAATTAATCGGCTAAACCAAATAATAAAAACAAAATGAAAAAAAAACACACAAGAAAAATAATAAAAGAGAAAACAAAATGTCCTCTAACGTAATCAACGAAGGCTTTTTTCAGATCGGCAAAGGTCGCTCGTATCAAAAATTACCTGTCAATCATGCACATGTTAATGGGCGACAATAGCGACACCTTCTGGCAAGGGGAGACAATCCATCAGCGTCGCTAACAAACCACAGAGGGATGACCTGAAATAAATTAGACAAGTCGCCTTCACCTTTTCTGTCGGACAGACTTCACACTTCGCTGCTTCTAATCATGGCGATTAAAATATGGCAGATATGGAATGGGAAAGAGGAGATGTGGGAGCTAAAGGAAAGATGAGATAAGATGGGAGATGGGGACGAGAGCGAGAACAGGAAGGATCGATTGATATGAAGGGAAAATACGAATGAGATCAGGTGAAAGAGGCGACAAGAGTTTAATAACTCAAATCTGGCAAAACTTGATGAGTATTTCAAAATGGCGGTGGGTATCTTTCTGGCTAAGTCGATAAAAAGTGTTTCTGTATTGGATAATGTGGGATATGGTGGGGAAAGAGAGAGAGAGAGAGAGAGAGGGCGAGAGAGACAGAGAGAGAGAGCGAGAGAGAGAGCGAGAAACATAAACGAATGTGGAACGGAAGAGTGGGATTAAGGGATCTAGAATCTTAGGGGATTTGCGAAAAAGATAGTGAAAGAATGGTAGGTCGAGAATGATATTATTAGACTACAAGAATAGACAACACCGAATGATGAATGACCAAGAGATGTTATATTCTAATAATAAAAATATAAAAAAAGAATAAATAAAAGAGGAGTAAAAAGAAGATGTAATAAATACGATAGGAACAAAATCCAGTAAGAATGAAAAATACTGAGATAAAAAGACATCAAAATAAATCATGAAAAAAAAAACTTGGTCTAAGTAGTATTCGCAAATTTGCTGTCCTGATATCTCGCTATAATATATCTTCCTATTCCAGCAGACCATTTCTAAGAACTGCAGACTTGTGGAACTCTCTTTTTTTCTTTTTTTCTTTTTTTTTTTGCTGAATGCGTTCGTTTTACCTATTGCATTTTCAACAAAACCGTCATTCTCTGTGATAGTCACACTGTTATATAGTTATTATTATTATTATTAGACGATACCACTTGTGCGCGTATGTTACGTGAGTTCTTATTAGTAATGATATGAGTCTTAGTGAGAGTTCTTGTCTTATTACATATGATATTGTATCTTAGAGAGAGATGTGTATGTAATGACATTTTATAACAGACATATAATAACAATACAATTTACCTTTTTGTAGAAATCACAAACACAAAGATGAGCTTTATCCAAAACACATGATGGATTTATTTAATACGACCGGTCGGGATTTCCTCATTAAGAACTGAAAGTTTCACATCTTAGTTTCTGAAGTGACGTCTCGCTTCAGACGTCTTACTGTCTCTCCTGACTGTCTCTCTGACTGTCTCTTACTCTCTCTGACTCTCCCTCGACCAACTAACTCCCACTTGCTATATTGAGAAATCCATGCATCCCGGCCACGTGAGCAAAATTCACGTGTTTCAACATGCGCGACTTTGCACGTTTTCGACATTGATTTCCCAATAACCTATTTTCCTTGTGTTGTTTCCACAAAGGAATTTAACCTACATATCTAATTTATTTAACTCATATTTTATTATCCACATTCTTTTAACAATTGAATAGTTTATTTATTATTTATTTCATCCGAATTAACAATTTACTGGACATTCCATTTAAACCTATTGTTCTTTAAAACTTATGTCCAGGGTTCGATTTCTGCTTTCTCTTATTTCCATTTTAACTAATCTCTCTATTTTTATACTTACATGAACAGGGGACAGCCCTTATCATGTAACAACACTTTCTTCATTTTAGCTCGTTATAGAGGGTTCCACCCCACCCCCCAAAAAACGGGCCCCAACACTAATTAGGCCCCGTTTCTTAGTGTTTTGTCCAAATGAAATGAAACTGTGGTAATGACTAGTTTATTATATTCAAACCATCACATCAAAACACTAGGGTCTTTGGACTTTTTTCTCCGTTCTACAGCATATGTTTTTTGGGGGGTCACCTTGTATAAAGTGTGCTCATACCTTTTTTGGGGCTATTGTCATAACTAAGAATGAAAAAAGTAATAAATGAAATACAGAAGTACAAACAAACAAGAATAAATTAATTTAAAAATCGAATGGGAAGAAAGAAAAGGCAAATAGAAATAAGATTGAAAGGACAACAAACTCCTAGAATTCTCTTCCATCTGTCGGCTTTCAATTTATCTATACAGGCTGTCTTAATATACTCCATTTTTGACATAAAATGCCATTAACATTGATGTTTTTCAGGTAAGCTTGTGTATTCCGTACTAGAAGCGTTGATTTTTTTACATTAATCGAATGGATTATAACGAACCAATAGCACCTGTACACAATCAACGTATATATCCCTGAACGACATTGCAAGCAGCAAATTCCCACCTCTTTACTTCATAGAGTTTAAATGCTGGAAAAACTTTTACACACATTTTCTTCCAACGGACTGCTAAAATTTGGTATTCCCACCATGATTCCTGCTACTCGGACTCTATTAATATACAGAAATTTAAATATATCGCAAAAAAAAACATCTCGTAGGTCAACTCCCTACATAGTGCAGTGTAGATATGATCCTAATTAGTAGTCCTTTACATATAAGTGGCAATACGCCTTGTTTGGGCGTAAAAAGTTGTTAAACACTAACAGAAATATTTAATTTAAAAGCTTCCAGATGGCGGGTATTTGGGGTGGGGGGTTATAAAAACCGTAGAAAAATATTTTACGGATTGCAAAAAATGAAAATAAAGAATTGCGAAAATCAAAAGAAAAAGAATTAATTAGAAAATGGAAACCAGTTAAATCAATACAAACAAACTTTGTACGGCAAGAAGATGTGAAATTATGGTCGGAAAATGTGATTAAATAGCCAGCGCTTCAGGAAGACTATAACCTACAAATATGCCTTTCAATTTATATATATATATATATATATATATATATATATATATATATATATATATATATCACTTCGTGGGTGTGAGTTCCTTCCTCATAAGGAGCAGGCACTTACAGGACAAAGGCCCAGTTGACCCCCGGTTGACTCGTTCTTTTGTGTGTGCTGTTTTAGCGAGAAGCGTAGATATCTAGTGAACTGACCTATTTTAAATCTAGGTTAATTTTTTATATACATATGTATATATATATATATATGTATATATATATATATATATATATATATATATATATATATATATATATATATATATGGCTGATTAGGAAGGGTGGCGTGGAAACTAGAAAGCTGATTGGCTAACTAAAAACTCAATAGAAGGTGCATATATAAAAACGCGAGACAACCACAAAATTCTCGCATCAGCCTGGGGAATCCTAGCGTGGATGAAACGCGGAATATTCTATGTAGATTAATCGCCATATATATTGTATATTAATATACAACTTTAAGTATTTACTTTACTTATGTATATTAATATACAATATGTATATTAATATAGAGGTAGGTAGTAAGTTTACTACCTACCTCTACATACGTATTGAGCACTGTTAAAGTAAATACTTAAAGTTGTATATTAATTTATGTGACTAAACGAAGTAGTTATATATATATATATATATATATATTTATATATATAAAACATTTACTATTCTACAAACGTTATGGGTTTTAAAACAGATGAGCTTATCTCTTGCAAATTTCATACAAATGTAATCGATATTCAAGAATCATAAATGTAATCGATATTCAAGTATCATAAATCTAAAAATCCGATCCTAAAAATAGTTTTTCCTCTCTTATAGAAATCATAGTATTTCCTCGGGTAAAATTAAACGTAACACCGGTGTAAACTTTGCCGATTCCCATGTAAAATTCTTCTTTTTATCTAGAAAAGAAAACTGTTTTTTAAGATCATCAAACGTTAAGATCAACTGATATTGGAAACAAGCACTGAATTTGATGAACGACATTATCATTATTATTATTTATTTATTTTGTTAATTAGTCCACCAAGCAAATTATTCCTCGCAATATATAATATTCAATAGAGGGTTGATTTTATAATAATTCATACGCATAGCGTGTTTTAGCAGATTGTACGACCGAACAACACCATATATATACTGCACCAATCGCTTTATTGCAGATTAGTAAAATATCACTAAATATACGTCACAAAAAATGAAAAATGTATCATCAAATGACTGTTTCAAGGTTAGTTATTTCCCAAAATTTTATTAAACCCATGCGATATTCACGAATTTATGACATTTTATTTACTATCAAGTAATTTATACTGCCCATCGCTTTATTGCAGGTCTTTTAAAATGTCAAAAAAGAGACGATTAACGGTTATCGAAAAGGATTATTGCTGAACTCGCAGAAGGACTGTTCATCGAAGATTTAGCAACGGAGCTGGAAAGGGATCCAAGAACTTTGGCTTCATTCGTGAACGACCCCAACATCAAATCCAGAAAGGATAGGGGCACCAGGAAAACATTTCACGTCGTGGTATTCGGAAAATTCGTAGGGAAGTCAACCGAAACCAAAACAGCACCAGTGCTTCCATTTTTGCAAGAGCTGGAATCGCTCCAAGATCCAGACAGGCCCGATGTAATGTGCTGAATTAGATAGCAAGAAAATCAAAACTATTCGAAGACCTCCTTTGAGCAAACAACATAGGGAAAAACGAATGGATTTTGCACAGATTTACATGAAAATGGATTTCCTATTTACAGATGAGATCCTTGCTACTCTTGACGATCCGGATAGATGGGCCAAAATTTTGAACTCGGACGAAACTCCAACCTCTTACAGAGTTCATCGCCAACAAGAAAGTGGAGGCATCATATTTTGGGCGAGAATCATTGGGGATAAGTTGGTTGGACCATTCCGAGGTCCAGAGGGTGTAAAACTTACCAGCAATGCATACACAGCCTTTTTGGATAAGCATTTGTCACCATGGCTAGATGATCTACCATTGTCACGTCGCTTTCAGATGATATTGTATGCCTGACAATGAACTATCCCATTCAGCTAGGGCGACTGCAGCCTTCCTTGAATCTACTGGCTTCTTTGGAGAAACCCTCATGAGATGGCTACCGTGTTCTCCGGATCTTAACCTCATAGAACATCTCTGGTTAATATTGAAAAGAGGTGTTTACGAGGGAGGAAAGCAATGTCCTTCAAAAGAATGCCCTGTGGGGGAAAGTAGTTGACGTCCCCAGAACTATAACTCGTCTTAAGATCAAATAATTGACTTCTTCAATGGACAAAAGGTTGTTTAAGATTATTTTTTAAAAATGGTGGATATGGCGATAAATAATTCATTTATGTGAGACTTAGCTTCTAGGATGTGCCTTTGTTTATTATTCTTTAACAGAAAAATACAATAAAAAGTAAAGTTTTCATTATTAGACATTGTATTTTTGCCCTGAAACAACATTTTAAAAGACCTGCAATAAAGCAATGGGCAGGGGAAATTCCTTAATAAAGAATAAAATGTCATAACTTTTTAAATATCGCATGAATTTGAATAAGACTTTGGGAAATAACAAACTTAAAGCAGTCATTTGATTATACAATTTTGTTTTGTGACATATATTTAGTGAAATATTGATATTTTACTATTCCGAAATAAAGCGATTAACACAAATTATATATATATATATATATATATATATATATATATATATATATATATTGCATTTGTGTACAAAAAGTTGTTAGATGAGATAAGTCATTGGTACCGTCGGTTACAAACACGATAATTAGGACCGTTTTATGTATCCATATCAAGCTCTCTTTAGCCAATACTCATCTCTTCGCTTAAGAGAGCTTGATAAGGATATCGAAAACGGTCCTAATTATCAGGCTTGAAACCGACGGTACCAACGACTTATCTCATCTAATAACTTTCTATACACAAAATAAAGTATATAAATATGCTCTTATTTTTCGGATTTTCCTGGTAATTGAACACTCTGATGGATTTCTTTTTCCAAAAAAACTAATCATATATATATATATATATATATATATATATATATATATATATATATATATATATATATATATATTGCATTTGTGTACAAAAAGTTGTTAGATGAGATAAGTCATTGGTACCGTCGGTTAAAAGCATGATAATTAGGACCGTTTTATGTATCCATATCAAGCTCTCTTTAGCCAATACTCATCTCTTCGCTTAAGAGAGCTTGATAAGGATATCGAAAACGGTCCTAATTATCGGGCTTGAAACCGACGGTACCAACGACTTATCTCATCTAATAACTTTCTATACACAAAATAAAGTATATAAATACGCTCTTATTTTTCGGATTTTCCTGGTAATTGAACACTCTGCTGGATTTCTTTTTCCAAAAAAACTAATCATATATATATATATATATATATATATATATATATATATATATATATATATATATATATATACATTAATATATATACATAAATATATATATATACATAAATATATAAATATATATATATACATAAATATATATACATAAAAATATATATATGCATATATATATGTGTGTGTGTGTGTGTGTGTGTGTGTGTGTGTGTGTGTGTGTGTGTGTGTGTGTACGGTGTTAGATCTGGGAAATGAAAATAATACGGAACAATTATTTGATATGTAGATTATGCATAGAAACGACAAGATTGCACTTAGCCACAATTTTTTTTTTTACTTGTAGAATATTATTTAGCGCATATTTGCACTGTTGAATCAGAAAATGATATATTGCTTCTGCGCATTCAAATATCGGATGGTCGAATCAAATAAATAAAGGTAAAATAAAAATCTAAATATTATTACGTGATATATGTAAAGCTTGAGCTCGAATAACACAAGCTCAATGCACTGTTCTGTAAACCTCTAAGTTTGTGAACAGCAAAATCATAAAAGGAAGAAGTTCTTAACCTTTTCAGATTGAAATCCGAGTTTGCAATTTGATCGAACACATTATTCAGAAAAACGGCGGGAAGTGAAGTATGTGAGACTGGACTCTGTATTTTCTTTCAAAAACACAGGATACAAGTGGATCTTATGTAAGAATTTCTTAGCTACTCTGAATCAAAAATCCAACTATGAAATAAACGAAGGATGAAATTCAAACATGTATAAGAAAGGAAATATTAGAGGAAAAAACATTGAGCAACTACCCCCCCCCAAAAAAAAAGATTACAAAAATATAAATGGAGAAAAGAAAATAGTTATTAAAAATAATTTATAGAGGCGACAGAAAGAAAATGGTAAAAATCATTAACCGTTCATGAGCCGATAGATTTCCTAGATACGTCCGTGAGTCGTGTGGTATTAAGTATATTTCGATATTTCGATATTTATAGAGAAAAGAATACATATATTTATTAAATTTAATCATCAGAAGTTTATGAATATCTACAAGTATTAATTGTTTGGTATAATAAGTTTCAATTATATTATAGCCGCAAGATATATTTCTGGATAATTAGACATTTCACAGTGTGTCACTGTCTTTACTGTATTTTTTTTCAGCACACTGGTAAACATTATTTAATAATAATGATAATAATTAATATAATTAATAATAAAATAATTGTTTGCATTTTCTACAGCTGATTTAGGACTAATCTGATGCGGTAAATCCAAGAATCACATTAGTCTTGGTTAATTAGACCAAGTCTTGAGCTTTGACCATATGTCGCTTTTTACGTTTATGTTCGCATGTGTGGACCATTTTAGAAGAAGTCGGTGAAGGTAAAATGCGATGTTTTCATTGGAAATGATAATTTAATGACAAAAAGTATCCATGTCTTATGATTTTGGTTGATTATGTCGGAAAGGGATAAGTTTGAAGTCATACAACCTTGAAATCTTCCAAAATTTCGTGCTCGGCATACAGGAAGAACGATTGTCCTACCCTGTGCTGGGAGAATTGACGCCTTGCGAAGAACTTCATCAAAGACCCTCTGATGGACAGAGATAGAATTCCCTTTCAGCTGCTGCATGTCAAACTTGGCTTAATCAAGCAGTTCACAAGGTCCTGGACAAGGTTCACTCACTTGTGCCAGGCTTTCTCAGGATTGATCATGTAGAGGTTAGAAACTGGTATCTTTGACGGTCCTCAGGTTCGGCAGCTCATCAGTGATATTCAGTTCGAAAGCTCAGTTGAACGAAGTGGAACTGGAACCGTAGATGCATTTGTTCTAGTATTGAAGAATTAACAATAACAACAATAAGGCCAGAAACTACACAGAACTTGCTAAGAACATACTGACTGCTTTCAGAAAGCCTCGCTACATGAGCGTCAAAATAGACTACCTATTCTTGTATATAAACAGGGTTCCTGAAAACCTGGGTGCAATGATTGACGAGCAGGGTGAGATATTCAATCAGGATATAAAAAAAGATGCAAGCCTTATATCAGAATCGATGAAACGCAGTCATGATGGTTGACTACTTTTGGAATCTGAAGAGAGTCTTCGCTGCAACTGAGCATTCCAAGAGTTCGAGGAAATAGGAGTTCAAGCCCTGAAGTTTAAACAATGGTAAAACAATTTTGTGTACTTGTATTTATCAATGTCTATCATTCAGTTTACAGTAATCGATGTTTCTATCAGGTAATCAATTTTATGTTGACAAAACAGCTTTTCTCTTACAAATATATTTAAAATATATTTTAACAAAATCAGCTGATAATGCAACAAAATGTAATCAATTTTGTCACAAGATCTGATTCTTTTAAAAAAACTCAGCTTCGCGAAAATCTTGCCATGATGGAGAGAAACGGATATCATTTTCTGATTCAACAGTGAAAAATACCCTAAATATGTTGTAGCAATCTAGAAAACAAAGTTTAAAAAATTGTGGCCCAGTTTTATCTTTGTGTTTCTATGCTTAATCTACATATGAAATAATTGTTCCGTATCATTATTTCTCAAATCCAAAACGTGCATGTTTTTTTTTTGTTTTTTTTTTACATTTAGTTGATTATAGTTTCTTATATGTATTTGTTTAATTGAGAACAAACGTGTTTTTAAATAACAGTGTTTAAAATTAATTTTTTAATTTCTTACACACATATAAGACAGAATGTACCATCAGGGTATGTCATGGGAAACGGGTGTTTTTAAGGAAAACAAAACTGCGAATATTTCAACAAAAAGTTTGTAATGTACATAAAAACATTTAGTGATTAATAACTAAAAGGACAAATTTAAACAAAAAGATAAACAGATAACAACAAACTAAACGGCATCTTAAACAGGTTTAAATAGTACCTTTCTCACTCCCTATCCCTTACTCAAGGAGAGCAAGGAGCATTCTAAAAAACGTCCGTTTTCTGTGACTCACCTTATATAATAATAGTATAAATACACATTTTTGTAAAAGTGGTTTAAATTATTTTTTTATTATTTTTCTCACACATATAAGATAAAAATGTCCCATAAAGGTGAATCACGGGAAACGGATATTTTTAATGAGAACAAAACGAATATTTCAACAACAAATTTATGATGTACATAAAAACATTTAGTAATCAATAATTAACTAAAACAAAATGTAACGTAAAAGATAAATAAATTACAACAAACTAAATGGCATCTTAAGTAAGTTTAAAAACTACCTTTCTCAGTTTCTATTCCTTACACAAGGAGAGTAAGAAGCGTTCTAAAAAACATCCGTTTCCTGTGACTCATCTTGTACAATAGTAGTATATATATAATACGAATTTAAAGTTTGGAAATTCTGAGTTCATATACTGTATCATGTATCTGATTCAAGGAAATGGAGATCGTGTAGATCCAATTTGTCTTCTAGTTAATTTTAAACGCCCAGTCCACGATTGGTTCAAAACAGAATTAAAAATAGCAGCAAAATAGCCACGAAACATAGGGAGGCTAACATAAACTTTAGCAGGATTAATTGGGCAAATTAAAGTCTGAGAGAAAGCAGGAATGGTATGCAGGAACTAAAACACGAATGACATCAGCTGAAGGAGTCGACAAGAGTTTCATAACGCAGAGCTTGTAAATCGTGATGAGTATTACTGAGTCAAGGGGGAGCAGATTGTTGTTAAGTCGATAAATCTACTTTTTTGATCAGATGAAGAAAGATATGTAGCTGAGGAAACATACGGGAAAATATTAATTAAAACATGCTGGTTGAATATGAGCTGTGCTCCATGTTGGATTTAGAGAAGAAGAATAATACAAGAAAAGGTTTAAAAATTACATAAGAGAAACGAAAGAAGCAGAAAGAATGATTGAATAAATTAATGAATACTAAATAGGAGCACGTGTCACCAGAAATGAGAATATAGAGGATGGAATGAACGAAATTAAACAGGAATGAATGGAGGAAATAACACAAGAGAAAGGGCGATAAAAGAAATAAAAATTAATAAAAATAATAACGATTAAGGAAGAGGTAAAGAAAAATAGAAAATAAACGGTAGAAATAATATGAATTAAGAAATTAATAAAAAGCTAGAAAAGGAGAAAGGTAAATGAAGTATTCGATGTAAACAAAAGAAAGCGAGATTGAATAAAGGTAAAAAAGGACGGATTTTTTTGAAAAAAATATACAAAAGATGATTAAATAAATGACATAAAAGAAAGGACGAAATAAGAAAAATAATAAGAATAATAACGATAAAAGTATAGAATACTAGGAAAACGATAGAAACATGAAGAATCAAAATTACAAAAATAAAAATAAATTAAAGCTAGAAATAAAAAGAAAAAGTAAAGTCAATGTAAATTAAAGAAATCGGAATGTAATGAAAGAAAAAAAAGATGAACGTAATATTAAATAAAAAAGATGATTAAATAAAGAAAAGTTCAATGTGAAAAATGAAGAAAACATTTAACGAAAGATAAAACAGAAAAGTACAGAATAATGCGAAAAACAACAAAACAGACGATAAAATAAATCATAAATAACAATGGTTTGCGATAGAAAATATAAAAATAAATAAAAAAATAAATGAGAAAAAACATAGAATGAACGAAAAATACAAAAAGGAATGAAAATATGATATACTATAAACTAAAATCACGATGAAATATAGACATAATAATTCAAGCAAACTACATATAATAATTTAAATTACAATATAAGAAAAGACGAAGGAAAATTAGAAAATTAAAGAAAGAAATATAAGAGCATGAAGTTCTTGAAATTCAAATAAGAAATGAATGAAAATGAAAAATAACATTAAAGAATAAATATTAATTTTTAAAAGAAGAATGAAATGAATTAATTATTGTACATTTAAGAAAGAAACGTTTAAAAATTAAAAAAAATAAATATATAGTAATAACGATAATAGTAGAAATATATGAAACTATTAAAATAAACAAATTATATGAAATTATTAAAATATTCAAAATCATACAAAATACATATACACAATTATACGAAAATAAAAAGCGTAAAATAAAAGTTAAAAGACCAGTAAAACATTGTATAATAAACCAAAGAATATGAAAGAAAAAAAATCATACGAACAGGATGAATAGAAATTAAAGTATGATAATAATAAAAAATGTAAAAACTATGATCAAGAAGAAAGAAATTGCGATATAAAAAAAACGAAATTAAAAAAAATAAAATTATAACATACATAGTGTCTTCAATACGTTTCCAGACGTTTTGTTCATGCATTTGACATTGTCGTTGACAAAACTTCAGTATGTTAATGTATGAGATGACTAACCATTGTTTACAATTTAAGGTTTAAATGAACAGCTAGGGTACGAATTGGAAAACACCCTACTAAAATCTGGTTATCACAGTGTGTAAATTTTAAAAATGCAGTCTGGGTGTGAGGACACTTTAGAAGAACGATATGCAATAAAAGTTTCCTGTTAATTGAACACTCTGCTGGATTTCTTTTTCAAAAAAATCTAATCATATATATATATATAGAGAGAGAGAAAATAAAAAGGAACAAACCGTATATATGTGTTCACCAACGTTTCGTCTTTATTTCGAGACTTCCTCTGGGTGAATGAGAATAAGAAACCAAAAAATATACCAGTACAAAATATTTGAAAAAGTTTCACGTGCACAGTGTGACGCAGTTCTATTTAAGAGAAACGGAAAAATTGATGTTGGAAATTCAAAAAGGAAGGGGGGCTGGCGCTGTTAAAGAGAAGGAAATTTTAGTGACGTCATATAGTCGTTAATTTAATTTTAAAACTATGAACGCAAGTTTATATTCTTATTGGGAAAAAGATATATCTGTTGAAATTTAAATATAAGTTTGTAACAGGAATGAAATTAGTGTTTTTTATGTAATTTATTGATTGAGATTATGTGTTAATTATTACAGGGGGTGTTTGAATGGTGTGAGAAAGTTAACCTGTGTCCACAGTTAAATAATGTTCTTTTAATAACAGTTTACTTATTAATGGCGCTATGTAAACTGTTATTAAAAGAACATTATTTAACTGTGGACACAGGTTAACTTTCTCACACCATTCAAACACCCCCTGTAATAATTAACACATAATCTCAATCAATAAATTACATAAAAAACACTAATTTCATTCCTGTTACAAACTTATATTTAAATTTCAACAGATATATCTTTTTCCCAATAAGAATATAAACTTGCGTTCATAGTTTTAAAATTAAATTAACGACTATATGACGTCACTAAAATTTCCTTCTCTTTAACAGCGCCAGCCCCCCTTCCTTTTTGAATTTCCAACATCAATTTTTCCGTTTCTCTTAAATAGAACTGCGTCACACTGTGCACGTGAAACTTTTTCAAATATTTTGTACTGGTATATTTTTTGGTTTCTTATTCTCATTCACCCAGAGGAAGTCTCGAAATAAAGACGAAACGTTGGTGAACACATATATACGGTTTGTTCCTTTTTATTTTCTCTATTTTGTCGGAATACTATTTCCATTATTTTCATATATATATATACATACATAAATATATATATATACATAAATATATATATATACATAAATATTTATATATACATAAATATATATATACATAAATACATATACATACATACATATATATATATATATATATATATATATATATATATATATATATATATATATATATATATGGGCGTGCGGACACTTTAGAAGAACGATATGCAATAAAATTCTCTTTTAAACAACAAAAATGCATGTACTGGTTCATAATGCTTTTGCACCATCTTGCATGAATCGGAGGTCAGTTTTTGAGTGGCACAAGAAATCCAAGGAAGGCAGAGAGTATGTGAGAGATCATGAGCGGTGCGGGTGGGTGGGTGGGTAAGGAAGTCAGAACACAAGAGTTGATTAGCCAAATACTGAATTTCATGGATAACGACTATCGTGTGTTTATGGAGATAATAATTTCACAGTTTGATGTCAGTGTGAGAACTGTACACACAATTATTCGCGAAGAACTGAAGATGCAGAAGATTTGCGCAAAGTTTGTCCCAAGTGCGCAGTCAACAACTCCACTCTTGTCAAAGATGGTTTGACCAAGATATGCATACAGAGAGTCTCACCCTCCCTATAGTTAAGATTTTGCGCCTTGTTACTTTTGGTTATTTCCAAAGCTCATAGATAACCTTAGAGGCTGTCATTATGAGACAATTGAGGAGATGAAAGAGGCTAACACAAGGGTCATTGACACGCTCACACAAGAGGAATCAATGGAGCCTTCCAGAAGTTGTTGGAATTATAAAATAAGTGTATTGCAGCCGGAGGAGGTTACTTTGAAGAGGACTAGAGTTTCATGTGTGTACTATCAATACAAGTTTCCGTACGAAAAAAGTGTGGAAACTTATTAAAGGCACCTCGTATATATAAATAAATTAATTAGAATAAAAAGAGAGAAATAACGATTTTTCTATAATATAAATCTCATCTGTCTGTTAAATGTATGTATGTATGTATGTATGTATGTATGTATGTAGGTATGCCTAAAACGCTCGACAGAGGCAACGGATTTTCACAGAATAGGTATCGTTTTGACCCTTCGGACGAGAAATTTCGAAATATTGACTAAAAAACATCAATTCCTTCACTCTCAACTGGCCACATTTCTACAAGGAAGGGTCGTTTTTGTTTTTGCCGATATTTTCGAAAGTCACCCCCTCTTTTCGGTTAACTAGCCTTAAATTAAAGCAGTTTGGCGATGGGCGCAAAGGCAAAGACGTCACGTATATTTTTCACGTTCTTTTCTTCCTTCGCGGTACAGGCTTTAGCCTGCCTACTTCCTACCACTATTTTTATCAAGACACACCCCCAAACACTAATATTTTCATAGAAAAATAATAATGAAAGAAAAGTAAACCTAGAATGAGTTAAAGCGATAAACCACATATTGGTTATTTAAAACGCATCGTCAGTACAATTTTTGTCGGCGTAGGAGATTATTTTAATGCGTTGATTCCAAACATGCACTGTATGAAAGATCTTTCTAATGGTCTATTTTAAAAAAGGAATAAATTAGGTTTGGACGACAGAGTGCCACGAGATTTCGGTAGAGAATTTCACCCTAAAGTGTTTGATATAAATTGTTTTCTTTTTAATATGTTTATGGGTTTTGGAATATTACCTATTTAGTATTTTGCCCATTGTGTATCCGCATACAAGCGGACTGCATCAAAATCTGGCATAAGGCTACATCACCTGGGATCCTCATAAAATTGTATTAAAGCCTACTGCTTGCTTATATTCGTCCTGAATATATAAACAGGTCCCTACTTGCTTTTTCTTGATTCATCCCTTTTTTGTTACATGTGAGAAGCTGCCCACCGTTTTTCTTCTATTTTCGGATAATTCTTGTTCCCTTCCCCTCTTCCAACCTCTATCTTATTTATCACTGTATGAATTGATATTCTTGTATTAGAATCTCTTACAGGCGATATATATATATATGTGTGTGTATATGTGTATATATATATATATGTGTGTGTGTGTGTATATATATGTATATATATATATATATATATATATATATATATATATATATATATATATATATATATACATTAAACTATATCCCCACTTCTCCGTTTTACCTCCACCAGTCCACCTCAGTAGCCAGCGGGCGTCACGCTAATCAGGTCCATTAATTATACACCTCGTCCCCGTCTGCAACAGCATCTCCGCCGACTGCGTGGGTTCAGAGAATGTTACTTCAGAAGCGGGCCGTGTTTATAGTGTACAGTTGAGCCCACATTCGATGACTCATATATCATCAAGCCGCGACGTGTTACTATGGTACATCAACTAAGATACTTGACAGGGAGAATCGATCGTAGCTTTTGCACGGCAGTGAGCTATATATCTTTCCTTTACCTGCGCGTGGCGGTGGGATCGGAGCATGAGGATTTTACGGACGGGAAAAGTCAAATTTGAACAGTGACAATATACAGCGATGCCCTGTGCACGGCAGAAACGCAGGCGGTAGGTTCGGTGTGGTAGTTCATGGGGAAAATTAAGCGCGGTATACGGGGTGGGTTGGAATAAAATTGCATTAACTTTCGATGATCGCTCAATGTTCAGAGCACCGGATTCGACGCCGTCATAGATTTGTTGTGCTATAAGGAAGATCCCTTTAACTAAGTCAGGCGGTTTTAACATAAATTTCTGTGGTATAGTTGACAGTCGACAAAAAGATGTCGAATGGTATATAGAAGAAAAAAATAGTTTATACCTAATGCAGTAGTATTTAATTATCTGTCGACGTATATACATTTATTGTAAATAGAATATTTTGGAAATAAATTGGAAATTATATAATAATAATAATAATAATAATAATAATAATAATAATAATAATAATATGATTGGAAATTATATAATAATAATAATAATAATAATAATAATAATAATATAATTGGAAATTATATTATAATAATAATAATAATAATAATAATATAATTGGAAATTATATAATAATAATAATAATAATAACATAATTGGAAATTATATAATAATATAATATAATTATATAATAATATAATATAATTATATAATAATATAATATAATTATATAATAAGGATCAACACACAGGGTGAATGTGGTATTTTACTTAAAGAGCGGGTCAAAATGTATTGACAAATTCTATGACAAAAGAATCCCCACCTCCAAACGATTAGGGCTTCATGCCATACCGAACCAGCGGATTCTTGTAATTTTTGTTAAAACAGTGAATCATGCATGGTCCCCCGGGAGTGCACAGTGAATGAGGCATAAAATATGACTAAGTTCAGCATTCCCCCCCCATTTACCTCTAAAAGTCCCCAGGAGACGTCAAATCCCTGTGAAAATGATCAAACGGGGCAGTTTTAGACGTTAACATATGTAAATTTGAGTTCTGCATCATGCAAAAAAAGAAATAACTAAGTCCATCATTTGCCCCCCCCCATAGGCTTTAACATATTCAAATTTGAGTTCAGCACCATGCAAAACTGCTAAATAGACATACATAGAAAGTTTTGGACAAACATGGTAAAATAGTCCCAAAACTGGAGTGTTTTTATTAGCCCTAAAAGAGCTCCTGGGGCACACCCAAGAGTTATAGCGAAGTCTAGACAAACAAAATTATATGGAAATCAATTAGTTACAACTTTTCAGAAAGTTTTATAAAAATCCAAAGCATAATTTTTTTTAAATAGTCACAGAAGTGTCAATTTCAGCCATTTTAATCCGAAATCTTACCTTTTAGATGTTACAATTTTACTACTTTGCTATAGAGATCTTTAAAATTTAATATATATATATATATATATATATAATTTATATAATCGGAAAAACAACACCCTTTATTTATTAGTACACAATTTTTGTTTTTATTATTTTTTAAGACATGTTATTATATATTTTTTTTTCTCCTTAGTTAGTGAGTTAAAAAGCAAAAACATAGAGTACACTTTGAAATGGTCCGTGATAGGTAGGGCAAAAAGTTATCATCCATCAAAATCAGGCAAATGTTCCTTATGTTTACAAGAATCCTACAAAATACTAACATCTGATAAAAGCTCATTGTTAAATCACCGTACAGACAACATACAAATATGTCTGCATAAAAATAAGTTCCTAATATCAAGATATAGATAATAAGTAAACAAATAGATAGACAAAAAACTGAACAAAAATATTTTCTTTTCACCAAAAAAACCGAGTTTTAAGATAAATGAATAAAAAATATTAGAATAGCAAATAAACTTATAAATAACAAACCTGAACACAACATAAATACACATGATAAATAAATAATAATATGATTAATAAAAAAATTAAAATTAGCAAAAATGACAAAGATTAATAACAAAAAATAAATAAGTTATTTCCCTTTGACTACTAAATTATAAGGTAAATGCACAAATTCTAAAAGATGTAAGTTAATGACTGAATAAATAAGAAACAAAGAATTGATAGAGTTAATTCCCTTTAATCACAAAATCAGGAAAGACCGTAAACTTGACACTAAAAATTATAAATTGGAAACAACGAAAATAATTAACAAAAAACATAATATAAGAATAAGAAATAATAAATATGTACATAATGATAACCATTTTAGCCTAATAATAAAATAAATACGAGAAAAAAAACAATAACAGGAAAAAATATGTATAGACGGCCAAAAAAATAAAATGAAACGTAAACACCCAAGAGATACGAAAAAAAAAAAAAAAAAAAAAAAGGAAAAATTACTAGCTTAAGAAGAAATTAAAAAATTAATTAAATAATTTCGTAAATAATAAATCAAACGTAATTAAAAATAAGAAAAAATTACTAGCTTAAGAAGAAGTTAAAAAAATTAATTAAATAATTTCGTAAATAATAAATCAAACGTAATAAAAGAAGAAACAAAATAAGAATGCAGAATTAACATAATGGATATTAGATACATAAATTGGAAAGAAATTAAAAAACCAAAAAAAAATACGAAAATAAGGCTAACAAAAAGAAAATATAGATATATAAAAATCCCATGAAAAAATTTTTAAAGATGGCAACCTCGATAAAAAAAATTCCATCCCCATGTGAGTTTTTAAAAAACAAATTTTGACTGTAATTAATTTGATTTTAATTGTCTCTGAAGAGAACGGTAAATAATGAAGATTCGGTATGCTATAATTAAAACAACCGTTTGTCTTTTTACCCTTCGAAACAGCTGTCAGACTAAGGAGAAAAAAAAAAAAAAAAAAAAAAAAAAATATATATATAATAACATGTCTTAAAAAATAATAAAAACAAAAATTGTGTACTAATAAATAAAGGGTGTTGTTTTTCCGATTATATAAATTATATTGCTCTGAATTCTCATCGAGCTAAACCGAAGTCAATATTGGTACAATTATCAATAAAATACCATTTAAAAGGTATTAAAATTGATTGTTAAAAAAATACATATATATATATATATATATATATATATATATATATATATATATATATATATATATATATATATATATATATATACAGGGTGGCCACAAAGTCACGCACCAATGTTAATTAAAAAAGTTAAAAAATTAAAATGTTATAGTAGTAACATTTATTCAAATTCAAAGTTCTTTACAAGGATTACAATTGCTCGATATGTTCGCCGTTTGAAGCTATGCACGAGCCAATTTCACCTGATTTAACCTGAATCGGCACTGCTTTAGTCAAGTTGCAAGGAGAAGTCCAGGACGACTAGAAACAATGATAAGCGGAGAGCACATACAGCACCTGGAAGTCCCAAATGGTCACCCATCTGGTACTGGCCAGGTTCATCGTGCTTAACTTCGCTGATCTGTCAAACGTGATTATGCCGTATATCTAAAATATACGACATAATCACCCCAGGTTGTCTTTAGAGATAGATATAGAACATGTAACTAATTACTCATTTATTAATTTACTTAACTTAATCTTTATAATGTCGACTCACGGGCAGAGTCTACAGGCAACATTCACTTAGCTTTCTACATTGTCGGACGTATCTCGACGATATCACACCTAACGAGAAACTGCCTAGAAACCCTGTTCCCTCACCCGAATACATGACCTCATATTTGCAGTTGAATATATTTCTGCTTGCCTCCAGGTTATTCTGACATGGGGAAATATGCCGAACAAAAAAGTGGCTAATTTTGAATTTCATGTTTTGTTATCAAATAAAATGGTTTTGCGATCATACTTGTTTTTCCAATTTCAAACAATCTAATTCCAACTCAACTGATGACCCAACGAAGCACATGTTCTTCGTACATGTGTTCTGTTGCTCGTAAAATACGCTTAAATATGATTTTAATTCATGCAATTTCGTTTTTATTATTATAGTCATTCCTCTTTTGATTGCTGCATTGTCCCGTATATAATATTTGGATTGCAGAAACCCCCCCGCGAGCAAATTACCGTAGGTTTGCAACAACAGATGCCACATACAAATTTATTGAGTCTAGACTATTATCCACTATATTATGAAACTTTACAACTTTATTATAAACAAATTCAGGCTTTATAATAAAATCCTAAAATTCACGAACGCTAACGGATTATGCACAACATGGCGTCTGCACGATAAACTTTACACACATGAAACCAAAATTACATTTAGCTTGTTTACTTCTTGACCGCTCGCGTATATTTAAATATTTTACTTTTTTTATTTGTGAGGGTGGGGGCGGTTGAGTTTCGCAAACTGGTAGAGCACAAAACGTACTGTTCTTCTCTCTCTCTTTCTCTCTCTCTTTCTCTCTCTCTCTCTCTCTCTCTCTCGCAACAATATTTAAGTGTGTTTCCTTGTGTACTTTAAAAGTAACAAACATTGACCACTACCAAGGAAAAACATGAAAAAACATGAACAAACAACAAAGTTATTCACTTTAGGGGAGTGGCAATTTCCCAACCGTCCACCCAGCGTTCCTTTTTGGAGGGCAGGTGTTGTTGTTAATCCTTGCATACTTAATTTTGCGGGAACACATTTTGGGGAGGGAGGACAGTATGTTTCGGGTTAGTGTTATTTTCCACTTTTCGGCTTCTACAACATTTTTTTTTTTTTTTGCAGGGGAGGTTATTCTTACATTAGATCAAATTCCAAAATTTCCTTGAGTATGATGAATTTTACAAGTTTTCTGGTATACTCATTAAGGCAAGGTCATTTATATTTGGCGCAGACAGGTAGTTTTCAAGATATGAATACCTGCATTTTGTACTGAAATTCACTTGCGAAAGTTGGAAATGTCTATACCGACAGTCGTTCTTGCAATGGAGATGTTCAGGAGTCTATTCCGAAAACCGTTCTGAACATTGGTAGGTTGGAGTCTCGCCAACAACAATCGTACTTTACTTTTTACGCGGGGGTATGCCTTGATCGGGCAATGCCGGTTAACGGGTCCTTCTAATACCCAATAAATAGTAGTGGCCCATTCCAGTATGACCGGGTCGTAAAAAAAAACGCTTAAATATGATATATTCATGCAGATTTCGTATTTATTATTATAGAGACTATAACCTTTTGATTATTATATTGTACCCAATATACAGTAGTAATTTACAAAGTAAAAAAAAATGACGGGCGCCATCATCTTGAATCGAAACTGAAATATTTAGCGCTCCAGCGTTATCCCTCACCGTTTGGACCATCAAAATATGAGTAAGATATCAATAAACATTGAGCGACTTTAAACTATTGATGTATATTTTTGCATGAGCAAAAGTAACAGGTTTGTCCGACTTTCTCCTGTCAAGTTCATTTTTTTTTATTGTTTTGCAGCTAAAATCTAAATCGAACTCGTTTCACAGTTGCAAATCCAATATATTTCTAGTTACAATCTGTAGACTAAATGCTCAGACGGAAGTTTGGTAAAGACCGTTATGCATACTCCCAGGCAATGTCAGTTTTATATATACCTAGATATATAAATATACATATGCATACGCTGGGACTTGTTATCCTAAATGAACAATAGAAATAGAATCGAACATAATAAACCATAACAAAATGAATAGTTAATCAATATAAGTTAGATTTGCAACAAAATATGCAAATTAGTTAACAATTTTGAAGTCTTCGCATACCTATGACTAAGATTTTGATATTTTTAAATAGCAAAAAAACGGGCTATTAATCTCAACGTCGGTGTGACAAAAAATTCAACTTCATTTGTGTATATATACATATAAAATTATATCCATATATAATTATATATGCGTATTAAGCCTGATAAATAAATAAAATTAGCCTTAATTCATATAGATATAATAATAGTTATTCACATAGATAGATAAATATAGACCTTGTGGGGAATCTTGGTAGAAATTTATTAATTTATCCTTTTTTTTTTATTAAACCAATTATTATAAATATCGATCAAATTATTGCGTATATTCAGGAAAATAGAATAAGAAATTACAATTGAATGACCATTAATTTATTATGATGTTTTTTTCAAAATAATTAGTGCATAGTATGCATCATATGCATACTAATAAACTTGCTTAGGTCAGCATTACATATATATATATATATATATATATATATATATATATATATGAATGGAAATGTATAAAAAAGAATACGAAAAGTATAAAAGCTCATATTTTTTCTTTATTCGTTTTCAATTGGTGACGTACAAGAATACAAAATAATATTATGAAAAAAACATTAAAAAGCTTTTTTTACAGGTACATAATTTTCGACAGATCCTTCAGTCTTCATCGGTGTAGTAAAAGTATGAGCATACACGGGAAAAGGGGAATGGAATATATATATATATATAGTAAGTTATACAATATATATGGAGATTAAGCTACACTTCTTAAGCCTGAAGAATTCTAGAATGGATGAAACGCGTAATATTCAGTGTAGATTAATCGCCATATATATTTTATGACGTACTAAATAACTCTACATACGTATTGAGCACTGTTGAAGTAAATACTTAAATTTACGCATAAATTTATACTTTCGTATATTAATTTATGTGAGTAAATGAAGTAGTAATATATATATATATATATATATATATATATATATATATATATATACGCACAAAGGCGTACATATATGCTCCGATAGAAAGCGCTTGAGAAGAATATGGCTGACCAACAAATTTTCGGCGCCATTTTATACAACATGCCAGCTGAAATATAAAGGCCGCTCGGCGAATGGAAAAGATATCAAAAAAAATCGGAAAAAAGAATTAATCTGTCGTGTTCAATTAAGCGTGCTTGAATAATGACTTGCTGCTAAAATATACCAATATATATATATATATATATATATATATATATATATATATATATATCCTCAAAACCTCTGAGTTTAGTAGAGGAGAGATTACAACTTGCTGCTATTGTTTAATGTGATCTGAAATAACAAATTTCCAAATGTTATATCTCCCATCTTCTGGAAGTAGCGTATAATTATGACTATTTCCAGTAGCAAATTATCTTTATACACTGTGAAATTTACTTTATGCATGAAAACCAAAGAGGGAAAATATAACATATGGGAAATATTTTGAATCGAGTCTTCCCTTGCTGTTATGTCAGATAATTTGAAACTCTAGTTAAAAAAGTAATTTTTACTTGATATATATGTGTGTGTGTGTGTATTTGTGCGTGTGTATGTGTGTGTCTGTGTGCATGTATGTTTGTAAGTACAGTATTTCAAAATATTTGTTTCTTTTTACACCCGAAACTATTCATATTACAACTTGGGGGTAGGGAGCTACTAATTGGGATCATGTCTACAGGGCACTATGGGAGATGTTTTTCAGCACTGTAGAGAGATCTCATTTTCTCGATAAGCAGCTTTGTCAATGCCCTCAATATGTTAGTTCTAATTTATGTTGCCTGTGACTTTCAAGCTGAGGAATATGCTATATTATTGGTTTAGGTAAGTGTGAAGCATTTTCATGGTAATATACATGTGTAGCCTGGCCGTGATTTTTTAACTGCGTCATTACACTTCAAAACTCTCGGACCCACACGCTGTCTGGTACTGTCGCAAAGGAACAAACAAACAAAAAAGAACGAAAAATTCGACTCGGCATTTTTTTTTCAATTGCATTTATTTGTGGTTCTGCCAAGACAACGCACTTAATTATCTTTCCAAGGTCTTTTCGCACACATTTTAAAAGCCTTTGTCTCCTCGCTGCCTCGCACTGGCTATTAGCTATTCTCGCCCTCGTATTCACAAGCCAATCTTGCCCAGCATGTACTTCGAGACCTCGACCACTTGGTATATTTTTCTTTTCTTTTCTTGTGACGCTAATTTGTGCACACTTGCTAATTTGCATGCGTGCTTTAACGGCTGCTGCTAATATTTTCGCAAGTCGGTTATCCTTCGACTGCTGTCGGTTTTCTGATACGTGTCCGTACGCGCTCTGTTGCACATGTTATGAATAAAAATGATATTCACATTTATTAATTTCGATATTTAAACTACTCTTAATTATGAGATAAAACATTTTTTTTTTATTATTAAACTAGTAAAATGACAAATATCGGAAATTGGATCAACCTTTGCATTTCTGTCTCTTTTACTTAAATGCAACAGGAAATTAATACAGAAGTACTAAATTACAATCCAAAAAATATTAAACGCCTTTTTTTTTCTACGATTCACGGGCAAGGAGGGGCTTACCAAATATGAGTAATTCGGGTTTCCGTTTTTAAAAACAACAAATGGTGTCTGTTACCTCTCCGAGATCGAAGATGATTCTTTTTCGGAAATGTAGTCACAAACTGAATTTGATGCTCCCCCTCCTCTCTCTCTCTCTCTCTCTCTCTATCTCTGTGTTTCTCATTCTCACTCTCACCCATTCCTTAAGACCTGTTTATGGCGTCACTTTTCAAAAAGCTGACTAAATCGTTTGAATCATTATTGAAGATGCGTTTGCTGTCAAAAATATCCTCCTAACTTTGATCTGATCCCTGAAATCGATGTAGGATGTTGATTTTCAAAAACGAGTCTGCTTAAAGAAAATTCAGAATCGAATATAAATGAACAAAAAGTTTATAAACAAGGTCTTCAAAACGTTATCTATTTCAAAAGTTTATTAACAGTAAAACTTTATTTCTTAAAACAACAATGATAAAATATATTCCGAAAAAGAAAATCAATAAATTATATTGCATTATTTATGCTTCATTATATCCGTCTAAGCCATTTCTCATGACAGTTCTCTGAACCTTACCACTTCCATGATAACCCATAACAAATTGAAAGCAGGTGATTTGTTTGTGACACCATCACTAAAAGAGTATCATACAGGGTCAACTGGATTCTGTTATCCAGTTTTGTCTTGAAACAGATTCCCTACTTTCCTAGATGTAAAGATTTCACTACAGCTGAGGAACCTCATCTGCATCTTAAATGGTAAGTAAGCAGAATATCAGAGAAAGAGCCTATCAGTTTCTTGAGCCTGCCAAAGATAAAAGCGTTAAAATTCCTGGGACATTATGCATGCCAGAATACCAGGATACACACAACTTCTAGTCTTTCCAAATAGTCACATATCTGGTATTGTAATGTTGTATACACGTTTACACACGTAGACCACGTCGCAAGGAAGATGGGACAAGTAATAACTCGACTACTATTTTGCAACGATATTTACTTCCTTATTCGACTTCCGCGCATGACTTCTCGTTACGGCTGTGACGTCACCCACGTCTCTAATATGATCGTCTCTTTCTCTTTAACCTCTATTTTCTCCAAAGTATTTCGAACGTGCTCTCGAACATGCTCCTCTATCTGTTTCACACATTCTTTTTATGGTCTTTTTGTTTATCCTTACGGTGACGTCATTTCGTTTTTCGCATGCATTTGTATACGCGCATCCGCGTTCTGGTACAGGATTGGCCAGGCTCAACGTCGCTTGATTTGGAGTATTCAACCAGAATTAGTGTGCTAACGTAGTTATGCCATATACTACATTAGTACGTCATTTCATCAAATAATCGTGTTTAACGTTATCATGTTTTTCACCCTGGAAAAATGTTGGCATCCTTCTACCGCTCCAGTAGATATCTCACTTCTGATGCAATTCTCTATCAATATAAAAGCCAGATACGACCAACGATGGAGTACTGTTGCTATATCTTGGCAGGAACTGCTTGAAGCAGCTTACCCTGTCTTGTACAGAATTCAAAATAGACTTCGTAGCTTAGTGGGGTGCCCTTTTCTTTTCCCAGCAACCTCTTCCCCATAGAAGAGACGCTGCGAGCCTGTCTGTTTTATCGTTATTTTTATGACAAGTGCTCATCTACTTCAACGTATGGTCCCTCCCTCGCTAAACTTTCACGAAAAACACTCGTCTAGCCAAAATCACTATCAACAATTTACCACACTCTTTATCTGTGCCTAAACCTAAATGTAGATTCCATCAACAAAGCTTCTTTCTTAGAATTGCACGCTTATGAAACTCTCTTCCGTTTGCCTGCTTTCCATCTGACTACAATCCAATCTAATTGTCTTCAAATCCAACGTAAACAAGTTCTTGATGAACCGCCCCCGTAAGTAATCAAATTTACAAAATTCCCACTACTACGTTATAAGCACAATGATTAATGTATACCCATTAAGCCTTATCCTCGAGTGGCCAATGGGCCTTTATAAGTGGTGATTTCTGATTAAAAAAACCTTACCCTACTCAATCCTGTTTAAACTTTACCAATGCCTTGTTACTATGGTCTTACACCTCCACAGGACTCTAAGCGACCTAGCTATTTATTAGTTATTTCAGAAGAAAACCGCAAAAAATGGATCAATTGAATCAGGATCCTCATTCAATTTATGGTCCAATTGCCGGTACGTCCGTATAGGCATCGTCCGACATGTTTTTTTCACAGCGGAATTATTCCTTATCAAGACACGAAGGCTTCTCGAGGATAAATGTTAATGCATGTACGGTGATGGAAATTTAGTAGAAATTGACTATTTCAGGGGAAGGCTCAACAAGAATTTGTTAACATTAGACCTGACGACGACCATGCTGTAGTCACAAAGGGCGGGGTCATATATTGAAGCTCCTGTCATAAAAATAACGATAGCGCAGATCTGACACTATTTGCTTAGTTGCCACTTTCAGCGTAGTAACATTGATATCCTTGCTGGGCGATGAAGTCTGTCGGGTAATAGTTAGGCAATAGATATCCTATACAGTAGAACCCGGGATACGGCATTAAAAATTAGTAACAAAATACAGTGCAGTATATAGTCAAATAACATCATAAATAGTACTGTAAGGCAACGCAAATACCGTAATCAGGGGGCGGAAAGACATCGTATTTCATATCGTAACCTAAAATAAGTTATCCTAGGGTCACTGTATCTCCGGGATTATACTTAATCCTATTCTTACATCTCTCTCTTCCTCTCTCTCTCTCTCTCTCTCTCTCTCTCTTTCTCTCTTTCTCTCTTTCTCTCTCTCTTTCTCTCTCTTTATTCGACTGATCAGCATGGGTAAAACACGTATAATTCTGTTTCTTCGCAAAAGAGGGGGACACGCCCTATTTTCCCAGCACAATGAGCTAGTTAAGGGTGAGTCTGTTAAAAGTTTCATGGTTATTATTATTTTTTTAACATATTGTAATTTTTTGTAAAATGAATAGTTAAGGTTATTTTATTTAAAATAAATTGTGTTGCCTGTCATTGTTCACCACCGACCCCGTTCGTACCAGCAGCCACTCCAGCCAGAAAACCAATATCAAGTAGTTATGGACATCCCAAAAAAAAAGGTACGTCTCCATTTGATTTTCCAAAGAATAACAGACAGGAGCTGGTTGAAAAACCAGGAAACTCTCTCCGACATACACACACAAAGAAACTCTTGCCTTTACGGACATCGAAGAGAAGAAGTCCAACAGACTGAGGTATGTTTTACTGTTTTTGGAAAACCGTTTGTTAAAACCGGTGGAGCCTGGATTCGTTCGCATAACGAAGCAAGTAAATCTCCCTGGCAAACGATCGTCTGCAACACCGGTAGAACAGAAAAGTCCCAATAACGACCAGGTAACACCCCGCCGAAAAACGTTTATTACCATAATGGTTGCCGTTCACGGGATGTTATTTCTCCAAGTTTCTTCTGTTGGAAAGCGATTGCAAAGAGGAGAAAAGGACATCACCTATCGGATTTACGCGGAAGATGCCGAAGCGAAGAATACCAGATGATCAATTCAAAGCGGGACAACCACCCTTTCATTAGATAATAAATGACTTTTTTTAATTCTTAACATAGCTTATTGAAACTCATATTCGGTTTAATTTTTTTTTCTTTTTTTTTGTATTTAATAAATTTCACACTTCTAACAAAACGTATCTTCTGACAGCTGATTGACTAATCCTTTTGTCATCTTCCGGTTACTAACTTGAAATTCCGGAAGATGCCGATGCTAGGTTGCCGGAGATTGAGTCGTAAAGTGAATATGTACGAAAATCAATTATCGAAGAAGAGAGTTTCAAAATAAAAATGGAATGTAACCATATGTGATCTGTCCACAGAAATATATGCCAAGTAGTGGACATATAGTTTTAGTACGATTATAACGTCGAAACACTGGTTCCCGACAGATCAAGGAAGTTATGCAGCATTGAGCCTGGTTAGTACCAAAATGAGTGACCATTTAGGAATTCCAGGTGTTTTATTTGCTCTCCGCTTATCTTGGCATTGTTTCCAGTTAATCCTCGGTCTCTCCTTGCCACTAGACCCAAAACATGCCGATTCAAGAGAGATGTGGTTCGGGATTACGCAACCTTTAGCTCACAATTACACGCACAGGGGTATTTTACAGGGGTGTTGGTTGGTTGGTTGGTTGGTTGTTTGGTTGGTTGTTTGGTTGTCTTCTTTTACGACATATCAACCCTTTTCAGGTTATTTAATGCCGAATCCAACGATTTTGAAGAAAAATTTTTAATAGAATATATTTGTTGTTTTCAAGTCGGTGTCTATTTAACCCATAGTTGGGACCCTAACAGGTACTACCACTCCGGGTCAGAGTGGACCTGGGAGCAATGGCAATTAAAGGGTGGCTTCAGACTCCCTTGAGCTCGCAAGCTGGGGCCTCACCACTGGATATATTTCAAGGTCATATCCAGGACCTTATAGGGGTGTCCATTGTCTCTTGAGACTGAACAGAGGCATCGATAATGTTTAAAGAGTTGATGATTGTTTAAGGTATTTTATTTCTGCAGCTAAAAACATTGATGATTGTTTAAGGTATTTTTATTTCTGCAGCTAAAAACATTCGTTACTGAACATAATCCAATTGATCAAAGCCCATCGAAAGCATACTATGTCTAAATAACAATCATGATTAAATAATCATCTACAGAAACTTGATTAGATTGTTACTAATTAAATGTTGGGTTCTATCCAAGACCCGACATGATCAGATCGATAAAAGTCCGGTACACACAAATTACAATGTATAATGCTTAAGTGTTATTTATATCATATTTTCTTTAGTTTGTCTGTCTGTCTGTTTATTCTACTTTTACTCGGAAACTACTGGTAAAATTACTTATGGACTTTCATAAGGTGCGCGTTATTGTCTATACATTTGCCCATTTTTTACAAGATAAAAATCTAATATATAAGCTCTTGTAGAAATCTCAATCAAATATTTTACAGTGTATACTTATTACAACTAAACTATGACACAAATTATGTTTAATATATTTTAATATGCCTTGACATATTTCGTGTTCTGTGTAGCTTAATTGTCATTAATATATTTTCATAATTACTACCTATGTTTACTTCCCTATTAAGTATTTTTTAAGTAATTATAAAACATTGACTTATAAAACGTATAATATCATATGTCGATGCATAAAATACCAATATCTTCATCCATTTTTGTGGACTTTTCGATGGCATGGACAAAATTCAAATCTGCACGATTTTCTTGCTCCAGTTCAAACTAGGCCGAAAAACTGCCGAGACAGCTCATGATATCAATGATGCGTTTGGTTCAGGAACCACTAACGAACGTGTGGCACAACGGTGGTTCAAGAAATTTCGATATGGAGAGCCTTGAAGATGAAGCCGAGCGACTGCGATTGATAACGAACATTTGAAAGCCTTAATTTAAGCCGATCCCTGCAAAACAACACGAGAAGTTTCTGTTGAACTTGACATCGACCACTTAACAGCCGTGCGCTATTTAAAGTAAATAAGGATGTGATAAAAGTTGGATAAATGGGTGCCGCATGAATTGAACGATAATAAAAAAAATCGTTGTTTTGAGGTATCCTCTATGCTCTTTCTGCGTATCACAAACCACCCATTTCTCGAGCGGATTATGACTGGTAATGAGAAGTGGATCTTATATGGCACCGTGGTTGGATGACGGAGCTACTCCACAACACTTCCTGAAGCGGAAATTGCACCAGGAAAAGGTTATGGTGACTGTTTGGTAGTCTGCGGCCGGTCTCATCCATCACAGTTTCTTGAACCCGAGCGAAACGATTACGGTGGAGAAGTACTGCCTACAAATTGTGAAATGCGCCAGAAGCTCCAACAATATGAATGGACCAATTCTCCTCCATGACAAGGCTCGCCCGCTTGTTGCTCAAATGACCTTGAAGAAGCTGAACGAATTAAGCTAAGAGATTCTACCTCATCCACACTATTCACCGGACCTCTCGCCCACCGATTATCACTTTTTCAAGCATCTCGATAACTTCCCGCGCGAAAAATGCTTCAAAAACAGGGATAATGCCGAATCGGCCTTCAATGATTTCATCGCTTCCAGAACTCTGGATTTCTATGTTGATGGGATGAATGAGCTTGTATCTCGTTGGCAAAAATGTATCGATTCTAATGATTCTTATTTCGATTAATGAAGTTTATTGTGAACGACCCTGGTATATACTCGGTAAAAATAAGAAGCGATATATATCGTAGTTAACTATCTCTCAAGCATTTAGGAATGTGCAAAACCATGTAGGTTTTATTGCTGACAATATGGATTATTTTACTCAATACACACACACACACACAAACACACACATACACACGCACAGATATATTTATATATGTGTGTGTGTGTTAGTAACTCCGAAAATAAATAAAAGAATACTACATACATTGAGTATACACCGACAACGTTGTATCGGCGTATCACCATGCATTTAAACAATACAATGCTATATATTAACATTTAATAAAAGAACACACCTGTCCCGACTCCAATCTTAGAAAACTCCTCGTCGTCAATACAAAAATTATACAACGTGAAAATAATCTTAATAAATTAAAAATTCTTGAAGCGTCATACATTGGAACTCATCGTCTTACAACATATAATATAGCATTCGAGAAAAGCAGCAATGTGTTAAAATATATTGCGTAGCGCGTAATGGACGGACTTTGCCAATAGCGCCCCGAACTTGATTTTAATACTCTAATTTTTAATCGACCTTTATGTTTAATCGACTTCTCGTCGACTTTATATATTAAAACTTACCATCACATTACGTGGTTTTATGCATATTTTACTTTTCAGTTTTTAATCTCCATGTTCGCTCCTTCCTCAACATCTGAATATGATTCGTGAACGAATCGAAAGCACTCGTGACAGTAATAATTACGGAACCCTAATTAATATGTTCGAGTTTGATATTAAAAAAAAAGACCATAAGAAAAATCGGAAAAAAGAAAATCATAAACCAAAAAATCTATTGCATTTAATAATGTTTGCTTGATTGAAAAAATGCTAATATACCAATATATATAATTTAAAAATTGGGGGGGATACAAAAGTTAATTTTGGCTAAATACTGACCAACTGAAAAAAAATGAAAATAAGGTTAGCTAACCAGGTTTCATTCCTCCCTCAACAGAGCTAAATCGAGGAAAATGCGATAAAAAAAAGTCATAAATATGGCGGAGGACAGAAAGAAACGAAAAATAAACAGGGAAAAAATACATAGAAATAAAATTAAGTCCTAAAAGATTTTCTTTTTGCTTGCAAAGAGACGGTCTCAAAGGCTTAACAAAAATAGTTTCTAGAATTTTTAGATTAAAGGGTGGGTGTGACTTACTCAAGATCGTAAACATGTCAGCACTGAAATTCGTGGCACACACACACACACACACACACGCATATATATATATATATATATATATATATATATATATATATATATATATATATATAATTTGGGGTTGCTATTTTCCAAAAGTAGGGTAACCAATGAAATATAACGAGGTTAATACAAGAATGTTCAATACGAAAGTAGAAAAAGTTACATTTTCAATTTGTCTTTACATGAGCAGTAATTTGTTGCTACACAGTCATGAGCATGTTTCGGTCTTCTAAGTTTAGCAACTAGAGACCTCTTCAGGCAACAATGCTTATTTACGAAAGAAAAATTCTCGATCTAGACTGGGCTTAAATTAAGTTATTAAGTTAGATCCATGTCCAAGGAGCCTATATCTAAAATCTCAAGTGCTTAAACCCAAAATTGTCGGAGGAGTTTGGTAGATTTCTCAAGGGTAAAATCGTTAAACTTTAACCCTTAACAAATTTCTGGCCGAAAACCGATCACAAAGATTTTTCCAACACTCAGTACCCTGTATATCAAATTTCGAGTCTGTAGACTTAAAATTGACAGAGTTATTCCGTAGAGAAATGTACACACACACACACAGACACATATGCACACACACGTTCACTTTCTATAGGTATATAGATAGATTAAACAAAAATATATACGTATACATAAATATATATGGAAACAATTTTGTGTTTACTGTAAACTTTTACGCAAATATTATGCAAGTATAAATCATGTAGAATATCTGCATGAATATAATTATACGTAATAGTTAACTGAAGATGATCATCCCATAAGAAAACAGGAAAAACTAATAGGGAATTAATTCAAATGAATGTTTAAAAGAATATATAAATTAGGTAGGTCTTTTGCTAGCAGACGCTATTCCATAACCCATATATAAGAAAATTGTATTTTCTTTTTAAATACATAGAAAAGAGGCTTGCCTTTTTTCTGTTGTTCTTGGCCTTCGGGCCGGGATTAAAGTGTAGTATCTGTTCTGCAGATGCTGCACTTAAGATAATTTGTCCCAGTCAATTGTACTGGGACAATTATTATTTTTAGTAACCAGAACGCTCCCTTTTTGCCTACTTTAAGGGGCCTTGTGCCTAATTTCCTTTTGGTGAGGAAGCAAATACATTAAATAAATAGAAAAGTGGGTTTTAATATGAATATCAATACACACAAAAGAAAAACGAATTTATAGGAGTATAGATAATGTCGTTTTTTCACATCAAGTTGAACGCAAAAAACGACATTATTTTTTCACCAACCTAATATATGTGTGTGTAGGTGGATTTGTGGTGGGTGATGATGTGCCAAATTTTTAATAAAACTCGCACGTTATTTGACAAATATCGTAACTTGAACACGTTTACCTTGATTCGAAATTTTTAACTGAACCTACTAGATAAAATTCGATTCGAACTGTATTTTAAAGTTTACATTAGTAACATTTACGCTTTGCACGCACTCTTATAAGATGTGTATGTTATTCCAAACATTCTGAATTCGACAATATTCAGATGTAAAAGTTATTTCTATCAAAAATTATTAGTTCTGTAGACTGTTCTTCCGCAAAAAAGTAATACAACTAAATTTGTGTTTGAATGCTTCAGAAATCTACTATAATTTAATTATAGAAATTCAATAAAATTCCTTCACATATTTCATCGTGTGAATTTATTTATTAAAAATCTTTCCAGTAAAAGACATACACTTATTTTGATTTCATCTTTAATATAGTAAAATTTATGTATAGGAGAATGTCGTAGTTGTTTGTTTGCTTTTTAATATTCGTCTCGTTCGCTGCAGACTCCAATTCTTACCCGCAATTCATCAATCGACTGAAGAACAGAACGCGATGCAATAAATAGAAACGAGCAAGATTATCCAATGTTGCACAGTTTTCATTTAAATAAATAGATAAATAAGATAAATAAGATAAATCGATAAATACCGTATTATTCGGCGTATAAGGCGACCGTTAGATAAGACGTGTTACAAAATTGGAGCACATTTTTATAAATTTATCATAAAAGAACCCAGGGTTGCCCAACTGGGCAAACTGGAGTCCTTCTACCGGAAAATATCCAATAAATAAAAGATTGTTTAGTAAATTGTTATTTTTATTTATTTATTTTTTTTGCATTTCCATACACCTAACATGGATATAAATATCACTAAAACATCCGCTGGGTCATAAGCTTCATTTCGGTACCTTACTTGCCTGGGTGGGTTTCCGGTAGGCTGAGATAAACCGCGTCACACACACACAGTAAATCGAACATACTAAGGGGGATAATAACTTCCGGTGAATACCGGAAGTTATTATCCAGTAAATAAAACGTTGTTTGGAAATCGTTATTCTTTATTGCATTTTGTTGTATTTCCATACACCAAACATGGATATAAATATCACTAAAACATCCGCTGGGTCGTAAGATTCATTCCGGTACCTTACTGTAGGCTGAGATAAACCGCGTCACACATACACGCCCACAGACAGACAGACATTAGGAACATTTATAAGATATTGGTTGTATAAATCGACTGCTAAATCACGAAATCATGTTTGTTCAGCCTGGGATAAAGATTGCAACATCCGGTATCTTATGAAATATTTGTTTTTAAAGATGATTTTCTTAACTTTAAGCGTCGCCTTAAACGCTGAAATACATGGTATATAATTGAAAACTAAAAACACAAAAGAAATGTTTATCATTTACTTGATTCGGAAGCTTTCAGAGTTTCTTACACTCTTATTTTTTATGTGCATTATGAGAGCCAGTTCTAAGACAACTTTGCTGAACAGTTACACAATGGCTTTACACATACTTGCTATATGTGTTACGTATTTGGGGGGAAAATATGGGATAAATTTTAATAAGAAAATTAATGTATTAGTTTATGTATCAGGCCTGATTATTAAATTACGGATCATAATCGTCTTCAAATCCAATGTTAATAAGCTCCTGTAAAGACGCCTTCTTTAAATGATAAATTCCAACCAAGATCGATTCAGCATCATATCCGCTTTTGAAGCATTTTTCATGCAGGAAGTTGTCGAGATGCTTTAAAAAAAAGTGATAATCGATGGGCGAGATGTCCGGTGAATATGGCAGAGGGGGCGGAGTCTCGTAGCCCAATTCGCTCGGCTTCTGCAGGGTCATTTCAGCAATATGCGGGCGAGCGTTGTCATGACTAATATCGGTCACATACGTTGGAGCTTCTGTGCATTTCGTAAATTTGATGGCAGTACTTTGCCGTAATCGTTTCGCCTGGATTCGAAAAGCTGTGATGGATGAAACCGGCTCCAGACCTTCAAACACTCACCATAACCTTTTTTTTTTGTATAATTTCGTCTTCGAGAAGTGTTGTGGAGCTTCTCCGTTATCCAATCACTGTGCCGAACATAGCCGGTTGTCCTAGAGGATCCGCTTCTCATCACACGTCACAATCCGCTCGAGAAATGGGTTGTATTTGTTACGCAGACGGACCGTTGAAGACACCTTAAAACGACGATTTTTTTTTTTATCGTTCATTTCATGCGGCAGACATTTATTCAACTTTTTTTTACTTCGATTCTATTGTGTACATACGTTAAACTACATGCGAAACTCTCTTTCTGCTCACTGTTTTCTTTCTACTTACATCCTTGTTTTTTTTTCTAATACTAAGGTCAATAGGCATCTCCTGTCTTTGTAATAATCATCTTTCGCTTCTTACGTATGTTTCGTTTCTGTTTAGCTCCTTACAATAAGTTGCTTCATACATTGCTTCGAGTGATTACCATACAAATTGAAATGAATTAACTGTAATCATAAACATCTACATCGATCAACAAATGTACAGTGTGTCCCAAAAGAAGCTGACGGATTTAAAATTTATTAACTTCCTCAATATCTAAGTTATGATTACCAATTTCCATATGTAAGTAGATAGGCCTCTCCGTGATGTTTTGAGATATAGTAAGATTTCATAATCTACTTATTTTCATTTTATTTACACAACTTAATCTAGGGTATGTTTTTCACAAGGTCTAATTTATGAAAAATGATGTACTCAAATATCCACCATTTTCATTTTCACAATCTTGTGTTCACTGCAGGGAATTGTCCAGCACACCACTTAATGTTTCAGGGCTTATTACCCTAATTTCCTTCTCTATAATGTTTTAAGGGCATTTATTATGGCTGGTTGTTTGTGTATATGCGTTCTTTGAGGTAACCCCAAAGGAAGAAATCTGCACATGTGAGATCTGGCGAGAGGTGTGGCCAATTTATCTCACATCCACGAGAAATTATTCAGTTGCCGAATATGTCCTGAAGCAAATTTAATGTTGTTCGTGCCATATGGGCCGTTGCACCGTCCTGCTGGAACCACATTGATCGAGAGACTCCCATTTGACTTGATCTCCTTCTTACTGATGTGGATGAGTCCTTCGCCACACTCTCTGCCGATTCTCATCACTTCTTGCCGTACAGGGTCTACCAGATTTAGAGAGGTCACATACAGACGCTTGCTCATGAAATCGAGCAACCATAGCTTTTAGTACATTGGGAGTAGGAGAATTCCTTGTGTTAAACTTTTGGCAAAACTATTATTTAGGTTACTATTTGGCCTAGATGTAAATTAAACAGAGTTAGCCAATTATTTGGCCTATTATTTGGCCTAGAAATAAATAAAAATAATTTGGCCTAGGCCTAGATATAAATGAAACTGATTTGGCCTATTATTTGGCCTATTTTTGACCTAAATATAAATGAAACTGATTTGGCCTATTATTTGGCCTACTATTTGACCTAAATATAAATGAAAATAATTTGGCCTACTATTTGGCCTAGATATAAATTAAAATGGTTTTGCTTAATATTTGGCTTAATATTTGGCCTAGATATAAATTAAAATGATTGGGCCTATTATTTGGCTTCCTTTTAGGTTTGATATGAATGAAAATGATTTGACCCCTTATTTGGCCTACTTTTTGGTCTATATATAAATTAAAATTAGTTGACTTAATAAATGGCCGAGATATAAATTAAAAGGAGTTGGCCTATTATTTGGCTTACTTTTAGGCCTAGATATAAATAAAAATTATTTTGCCTATTATTTGTGCCTAATATTTGGCCTAAATATAAATGAAAATGGTTTAGCCTATTATTTGGCCTTTTGTGCCTAGATATAAATTTAAATGATTTGGCATAATAATTGGCCTAATATCTGGCCTAATATTTGGCCTAATAAATGAAAATGATTTGGCCTATTATTTGGCCTAGATATAAATGTAATAGTTAGACTATTATTTGGCCTTTTTTTGCCTAGATATAAATCAAAATAATTTGGTTCATTATTTGGCCTACCATTTGGCCAAGATATAAATAAAACTTATTTGGCCTATTATTTGGCCTACTATTTGACCTAGATATAAATGAAAATGATTTGGCTTATTATATGGCTTACTTTTTGGCCTAAATATAAATGAAAATTATTTGGCTTAGTATTTGACCTATTTTTGGCCTAAATATAAATGAAAATGAGTTGGCCTAATATTTGGCTTAGATATAAATGAAAATGAGTTTGTCTCTTATTTGGCATACTTTTTATCCTAGATATAAATGGGACAATTCTGCTACAGTTACCACTTCTGCACCTAATTCCCGATTCCGATACAATTATTGATTCGGATTCCGATTCCGATTCCATAATCGCTTAACAAAATTATTTTTTTAGTCGAGTTTAAGAGAGAGTATTTTTCTGTTTTGAATGTTAATATACGTTTTTTTTTTCCTTTGACAAACTTTTTATGTTTTCATTTTGTGTGTTTTATTCAGATTGTGATGAATAGATTTTGAGGTTTTAAATTATATTTTGTTTCTTGTTCTATTTTTTTCATGTTTATCAACTCGTGCCATTTTTACGTGAGGTTTTTTTATCGGGAAATTTTATTCTGGTGCCATAATCACGCTGTCAATTTTTACTGATAGTTTAATATCAGCAAATATTTATCATTTCATCACCTATAATATAAATCTCACCTGTCTGTTTAAATGTATGTATGTACGTATGTATGTATGTATGTATGTATGTATGTATGTATGTATGTATGTATGCCTATAACTTTCGACAGAGGAAACGGATTTCACGATATCGGTAGCGTTTTGAAGCTCGCCCCTTCGGACGACAAATATCGAAAATTTTGCTAAAAATTAATTCCTTCACTTTAAATTGGATCCTTTTCTACAATGAGGGGTCGCTTTTTTTTCGCCGATATTTTCGATTGACTATCCTTAATTAAAACTTTCGCTACTTCCGGTTTGACGATGGATGCAACAGCAAAGGCGTCAGTTTTTTCATGTTCTTTTCCCCCTTCGAGCTGCCTGCCTACTACCACTTTTTTTGCTCAACACACACATCATAAACATCCGGGCAACGCTGCGCACCCAGGCTAGTTAATAATAGAAAATATGTTGGAAACAAAAACAAAAAAATAAAAAGCGGCGTTTTGAAAATCGAAAATCTGGCTTAAGTATACCCTCCAAAATTCTGTTTTTATTTCGATTCCCGTTTCAATTAATCGCCCCAACTTCAGTTAACACTACGTAATGTTTAACGGGATTTTATTTTGTTCCCTTCCTTCTTTCCTTCATACAAACCCATACTTACATTCAATGCTCTGCAAAAGTCGATACATGAAGAACGCATGCGTATTAAAGAACATACCGAAATACACAAACATGGCCGCCGTCGCGTTGCTACTAGTTGGCACGTCTATACAAGACTACGCATGCGTGAAGAAGCACCGCTAGAGAGTGACGCCGATTTGCCGGGGAAAAGACAACTGCGAACGACATAATATATACACGTACAAATGTGTTGCACGCTGACAGGACAAAGGAAATAAGGGCGGTTTTATCTTGGGAGAAAAGCCAGAGAAATATTAATATTTTGAAGGGAAGTTGGTGAGTAAGAATGAAAGGAGACAAAAATATCAAACGTTTCGGGTTGAAAATAAACTTGTTGGGAGATGAAGGACTAAAAGTAAAGCGGTAAAAAGAAAATAAAATATTTGGAAGTGCTTCTTCAATCTTAGAGAGATTGATTTTCTTTACTAGTTTGCAGTCTATATTTTTATTATGAGAAACAAAAAAAAACTAATTATACATCAACGGCATTAACCGTAGGCGGGTTGAACATGTTTTTTCCAAAGGAGAAATTGTGAATGGAAATATTAAATCCACAAGCGGCCCCAAATCGTATGTATAATCAGTTCTAATGAAATGGCGTTAGGTTTCAGCAGTTTATGCAAGGTTTCCTACATACAGCACCTGGTATTACCAAATTGCCACATATCTGGTACTTACCAGACTCAACGTTGATTAGCTTAGGTTGTTTCATTAGATACGATGTGTAAACGTAAGTAAAAAGAAAAAAGAAAACTAATTAAAAGAAATATGCATAGGATAATCATATCTTAATAAATATTTCGAGTAGAATTCTAAAACAGTTTAATTGTGAAGTACTATTAATAATTTGTCTTAAATAGCCTCATTCTAATCAAATCCAGATATACGGCTTCATTATATATAGAGAGAGAGCTGAGACACTGTAGACGACACAACCCTGGCACCCACAAATGCACTGCCTGTGACTGGATGTTACACAAGGAAAGAGAACTATACCGAAGGATAAAGCACTGTGGCCCCGACTAGTCATCGTCAAGACTGATTATGATATATATATATATATATATATATATATATATATATATATATATATATATATATATAAAGGCTTCCTTCAGTCTTGACAGACTATGGATACCCACTGTAAGGGTGCCTGCGCGTGAAATTTGTGTGCGCAATCTCCAACCACGCCTCTCCTGAGTCAACATTGTTGCATACCAGTGGCAAGTTGAGGTACAGTGGCAAGTTGAGGAAACAATGCCGAGATAAGCGGAGAGCACATACAGCGCCTAGAATTCCCAAATGGTCACCCATCTGGTATTAGCCAGGCTCAACGTTGCTTAACTTCGGTGATCTGACGAGAACCGGTGTGTCAACGCGATTATGCCGTGTATATATATATATATTTCACAGCTCATCAGTGCGGCTAGACAGGCAACCACCTCAAGCCAAGATTGAAACCCGACTGTCTGTATGGCAGTCAAGGCTCCTAACCATTACGCTATTGGCGGCCGCTGAACGAGTAGTGAATTTAACGATGTTTTGACATCGTCCGAAATACCGCCGCTCGATTTGTTTACACAAAGAGCGTCGCTTATACGCTAATGGTGTGTGTGTGTGTGTGTATATATATATATATATATATATATATATATATATATATATATATATATATATTCTTCCACATAGAGTACTGTTTTGCAGCTCATCAGTGCGGCTAGAGAGGCATCTACCTCAAGCCAGGATCGAAACCCCACCGCCCAAACGATAGTCAAGGATTCTTACCATTACGCTATTCTTCGCTGCTGATTTGCGGTAGTGAATTAACGATGTTTTGACATCGTCCAAATGCTTAAGCTTAATTTGTTTAAAAACAACTGAAATTGTCTCTGTGTATGTCGATGTGTGTACATTTCGCTACCAAACTACTCTGTAAATTTTCAATCTACAGACTCGAGAATTGACATAAAAGATTTTGAGATTCTGAAAAATCTTTTTAATCAGTTTTCGGTCAGAAATTTGCCTATCAAGGCATCAAAGTTCAAAGATTTGGCCTTTGAAAACTCCACCAAATTCCTCCGCCAATTTTGGGTCTAAACACTTGAAATTTTAGATGTAGATTTCTTGGACATAGATGGAACTCTTTAATTTGTTTTGAGCCCAAAACCATAAATATAAAGAGGTCATAATTGGGGTCAAATTTTTAAAAAATTCTACGGTCTCTACCAAATTACTCAGTCAATTTTTGGTCTAAACATTTGTAAATTTTACATAAAGTATATTCAGACATGGGGCAAGCCTTTTAATCGGTTTTTGGCCGAAAATTTGGCTCCACTCTCACTATCGTCTATACCATTTCTCCCTTTAACTTTTTGTTAGTCGTTAAGCTCAAAGAAAACCTTAGACTTTTGTAATGAGACAATTTGAGGAGATGAAAGAACATGTGACGAGGGTCATTGACACACTCACACAAGACGGCTTCTAAAGGGCCTTTCAGACGTTGTTGGAACGATGCAAGTGCATTGCAGCCGAAAGAGATTACTTCGAAAGGAACTAAATTTTCATGTGTGTACGATCAGTAAAAGTGCCATACAAAAGAATCTGAAAACTTATTGAAGGCACCTCGTAGATTTTCTTAGTAATGTTTAAACGTGACGAGCAAGCTCTCCGGTTTCAGTTGATAGTTCGATTCGGGTGAGATAATTTCTGTCATACCTATAGGGATTTCGATCTTGTGATTGTTCTCAGGAGTATATTTTAGAGGAATCAATGAAACCCCATCTTCATTCCTTCACATTCTCCCTCCAATTCGAAAAATATGAAAATCATAACTGAAAAAATAATAAGAACAAACCTCTTTTCAAGTTATCCTGATTACGATCTAAATTTCTTCAGCTGAAATAAGATTTTTCAAAGCTATGTTTATTTATATAAAAGTTGAGCAGGAGAGAAAACCGTATAGTGTGACTTAGTTTTCGCTAATATCTATAAAGAGAATGACCCACGCACGCAGACACACATAGTCACACGGCACTCAAGTGGATTTTAAACACGTTTGAAATCATTAATATATATATATATATATTAAATTTATTTATACAAATGTATGCACATATGTAGCCATTAATGTTTGTATAAATAAATTTAATATACCTGCTCTGTTCACTCATTGAGCACTCTTTTGGTAGACACATGTTGTTTCATTGGATGTACTTCTAGGAAACTAAACTATATATATATATATATATATATATATATATATATATATATATATAATGTGTACACAATGATAATCAATATATGATGAGCTCTATAATAATATATACAAAATTAGCACGATTTAAAATATCGTATTTAAGCACATTTTACGGACGGGTAACGCCAGTCGGTCTGCTAGCATACACATGTAACACTGACTTTATCTATGTGTTTGCGAGAAGTCTCTATCAAACGCTTGTTGGTATTTAGGAGTATTTGAACATGTAGGACAATTTTGGTTTCGTTTTTAGCTGCTAAGACGTAAAATTTGAAAAGAAAATCAGTACGCATTGGCAGGAGTAAGCTGAATAAATCTCTTAATCTTGCGCATGCGTAAAAAAAACATTCATAGTTTAAAGTCGCTTAATTTTTAACATTTCCTATTCGTGTACAGATAGCTGAAACGGTAACGAAGATTGAGCATTAAATAACGTCTAAGGCTGGAATGCTAAGCGATTTGGTATTTCACAAAAAAACATACTTAAGACTTGATCGAAGCAAATACTAGTGCTTATATATACTGACATTAATTACAGTCTAGTTGCTGTGATAATGGTGGGATTATTCTAACATTTAAGAAAGTACCTGAATTATCTTGAAATCTTCTTTCCGTATAAAACTCAGTTACGTACTAAAATTGAATACTGCAGTCTTAATAGGGACAATTCCGCTCGGGCACTCTTTCTTTGACAGCATACAGCTTCGACTTTGTAGGGAATGACCTCTCTTCGTCTCTACAGAAAAGAGACGCTAGTTTCTTTCTCTATTACGTATCCTTATGGCTAAGGTAAGTGCCCGATCGGGCACCAATCACTAGACCACCTGAAAAACATTCACGGCAAGAATCTGTTTGACTATAACCACAGAAACGATCTTTCATCACACACACACATTCTCTCTCTCTCTTTTTCTCTCTCTTTCTCTCTCTCCTTCTTTCTGTGTATCCAAACCCAAACGGAACTTGAGATATAGATGGAACTTCTCTAAGTGTTATAGATTAAAAATAAATAATAACGTGCATAGATTGGACGTTTAAACTGTCTGTCCGGTTTGTAACTTCCGGTTTCCAAAAATTTGTCTGCTTACCTATTTCATTGCCGCCCTGTTTTAAGTTTGATATTAAAAGTCACTGCTGCTATTCAAAGCATACACAAGGTTAGCAATAACTTTTGTTTTAATTTATTTTAACGTGTTTTCCTTAAAAATAAATGTAATTTAACCCCTTTGAGTTTATAAAAAATGATTTCAATATAAATATACAATATATAATTATAATCCTACTTATTGTCTAGAATACACATTTCATGATTCATAATAAATTCTATAGATTATGATGAAGTGCATACATATTAACGTTTCCCTTCCTAAATAATAATATTTCCTATCACTCAGCGAGTTCAAAGAATATTAATTCCATAATCTTTTATTAAGAAAAATTTAGTTCAATACAAAACAATTTGGAAAAGAATTGCCGCACACTCACTTTTGAATTCCATTAAATAATCCATTTTAAATAGATCGGTGCGCTCGCAAATAATATGTATTTGCATGGTAACATCCTAAGCTATGATGATTAATTTTGCAATATTATTGATATTTTTATACAATTTACCATTTACGCAGTGTGGCAAATTCCGTGCTATAACTTACAGCAAAATTTGAAAAACAGAAACATTAACATTTAAAATTAATGGTATATGTATTGTTTATACTATCCTGAATGGGTATTTTCTTGTCTAGGGTGTTTTTTAAGGCGAAATTCGAATTAAAATAAATCACAGAATTTCTTTATTATACAAATGCAAACAGTGACAGCAAGACCCTGTTTGGTTATAACCACAGCTAAGAACTCTCTCTTTCTCTCCCTCTCCCTCTCTCTCTCTCTCTCTCTCTCTCTCTCTCTATCTATCTATCTATCTTGCTAGCTAGCTAGCTAACTATCTCTCTACGGAACTTCCAAACGGAACCGAACGGAACTTTCATAAACACTGGATTTTTCTTAGAACATCTCGCTTGAGCAGGATAACTCGTTATATTTTGTGGCCCTAGGCTGAAGGTAAAGATTTGCTCAACTAGTGTAAATTTGGACAGCGTGCCATGGAGTGCACTTCCACAAGGCTTGTCAGTAAATGGAAAAAAATATACAGCCCAAATATTGCAACACCAGTGTACCCAGCGAGTTAAGTAATAGAGATCAAGGGTTACCTCCCTAGACAAAATAGACGCATGTCTTGACTGCGCAAGAAATTAGATCACGTGTTCGGATAAGTGGAATAGAATTACAGGGTAGTTTGCGTCGGGAGAATCAATGGGTGGACGTGCACAACTAAGTAGGAACCAACGTGATTCTTTGCAGAACTGCCATTTCGTCGACAAATTATTGTTTTCGACAATAAAGTAATTAAGAAAGAAAGAATTCTAGTTTATATTTAAGAAGGAAATCTCAGCCATTTTTTTAAAGAATCTTGTCTCTGAATTAAACTTTTAAATCGTCAACAGTTTTCTTGTATTTCGATGAGTTACGTTTATTCGTCTTGTAACAGAATATGAACGCCACTAGATGATCAACGATACAAATCATCTGCCACACACAGGGAAAGGCAACGATGGGTGTAATGAAGACAGACACACATACAGTAGCGTCCAAATTTAAGGGACAAAATTTTAAAACCTAATATTTGTTAGAAATAACAACTGTGAAATTCTGTTGTTATCATCCATAATAACATAGTAAAATTTGAATCATTTGCAAAGAATAGAAAAAGAATTATAACAATTATTTCCCTGTATATCAAATTTCGAGTCTGTGGACTGAAAATTGACAGGGTTAATTTGTAGGGAAATGTACACAGACAGACAGACAGATACTTTCACTTTTGTAGATATACTAGCATTTCAGCACGGCGTAGCCCGTGTGTTTGGAGATGTATGTTGAGTAAAAATAAGAAGTGGTAGTGGGAAGGCAGGCTCGAACCCGTTCCGCGAAGGAGTAAAAGATTGGGAAAAAACGTGACGTCTTTGCTGTTACAACCATTGCCATACCAGAAGTGACGTAAGTTTAAATTAAGGCTAGACAATCGAAAAAAGGAGATGACTTTCGACAATATCGGCGTAAAAAGCGACCCCTCCCTTTAGTAAAGTGCCCAGTTGAAGATGAAGAAATTAATGTTTTTAGCCAATTTTTCGATATTTGTTGTCTGAAAGGTCGAGTTTAAAAACGATACTGATCTTGTGAAACTCTGTCGCCTTTTTCCTAAGTTTTAGGCAGGCATGCAAACATACATACATTTATATATTGGTAGCTCAAATTTTCGACCCAAACCGATGAAAAAGCTTGCTATATCTCTGAATACCCTTTATGTAAAATTTCAATTGTTTAGACCAGAAATTGTCTGAGTAATTTGGTAGAGACCGCATTAGTAAATTATTTTAAACTTTGATCCATATTATGACTCCTAAACATTTATCGTCTTGGGTTCAAATCCAGTTATTAAATAAGATTCGTGCATGACATACTATGTATGCATAACATACTATGTATGTAGGATATACTATATATGTATGATATACTATGTATATATGACATACTATTTATGTAATACATAGTATGTATGTATGACATACTATATATGTATAAGTTACTATGTATGTATGACATAATATGTATGTATGACATAATATGTATGCATGTATTTATAACACCCTATGTGCATGTATGACATACTATGTGTATGTATGACATACTATGCATGTATTTCATTCTATGTGTATGTATAACATTCTATGTGTATGTGCGGCATGCTATGTATGTATGACATACTATCTGTATTTATGACATACTATATGTATTTATGATATACTATGTGTTTGTATGACATACTATTATGTAAGACAAATTATGTGTATATATGACATATGAGATCTACAAAAACCATATATAGATTTTGGTGTTGCTCGACGCTTTTCTCCTGGAGCTGTCTTGCAACAAAAACCATGTCAATCGTGCTGCGCTCCTGTCTGAAGCCACACTGCGATTCAGGTAAGACTTGATTGACAATGTGTTGGATGATACGAGACAGTAAAATTCTAGTGACAACTTTCCCTGAGGTTGACAGGAGGGAAATGCCTCGACTATTGCCACAAATATTTCTGTCACCTTTCTTTTTATATATGCTGATGATATCTGCATCCTTCCATTGTTGTGGGCAGCAGCCTGACTCCCAGACATCTTGGATGATGTTATGGAGACAAGTGGTAATGGCATCTCCGCCATGCTTAAGAAGCTCAGCTGGTATGCCATCAGGGCCAGTGGCTTTATTATTCTTGAGGTTGTTAACTGCACGGCTAACTTCATGGATAGTTGGTATTACATCCAGTTCTTGAATTACAGGAAGGTCAGGAAGATGGTAAAGAAAAGTAGGGTCGATAGGGTTCTGCCTGTTCAGTAAGTCTTGGTAGTGTTCAGCCCACCGATTGAGTATGGCAGTCTTCTCAGTATAGAGTATGGAGCCATCAGCACTACGGACTGGGCAGAGGCTATTGTTCTTTGGCCCATAGGCTGTCTTAAGGGCATTATAAAATTGATGTTGGTCCCCCATATCAGCTAAACCTTGGATCTCAGTTGCAAGATTGGTCCACCATTCATTTTGCATTCTTCGGATTTCCTGTTGGACTTTTGACCGAAGCTCGGCTTGCTTGGCACGTGATGCTGGAGTTGGATTTGCAGTCACTGCTTGCTGTTGCCGATTTTTTTCTTCAATTAGTTGATGAATTCCATCAGACTGCTCGTCAAACCAGTCTCTATGTTTTCTTCTTGAGAATCCCAAAATGTCCTTGGCAGTATTGAGGAGGACTTCACAGATGCTTTCCCATTTTTCAGTTAAGAAAGCTGTTGTTATGGGATCTGCTGCAGGAGTTGGTAAGGTAAGACATTCAGCCAGTTCGTTTTGTAGAGCAGCTCGTGTTGTAATGTTGTTGAGAGCTTTGAGGTCAAGATGTTTTCTGGGAGCTTGACGGCGAGCTGGAGGCCGGATCTTAAGAAGGAAAATAGAGCGGACAAGGCGATGATCTGTCCACCCATCTGCTCCCCTCATGGCTCTGGTGATTCTCACATCTTTCATGTCATTACGTCTTACAATAACATAGTCAAGTAGGTGCCAAATTTTGGACCTAGGATGCATCCAGGTGGTCTTGAATTTGTTTTGGAGCTGGAACATGGTATTTGTGATAGACAGATTATGTTGAGAGCAGAATGTTAAAAGACGCAACCCATTATCGTTACATTTTCCAACTCCATGATGCCCTAGCACTCTCTCCCAAAGATGGTGACTGCTGCCCACTCTTGCATTGAAGTCCCCAAGGAGAATGATCTTATCTTCTTTGGGGATTGTCAGCATGATCTCATGGAGTTGGGCATAAAATTGGTCTTTCAATTCATCAGCTGAATCTAGGGTTGGTGCATACACATTGACTAGGGTAGCGTGACGTTTATTTGATAAGGGGATACGCCAAGTTATTAGCCTCTCATTGTGACCCGTTGGGCTCTGGGGAATGCTGTTGAGTAGCCTGGTCTTGATGGCAAAGGCAACTCCATGGATGCGAGGAGCACCTCTATCCAGGCCCTTCCAGAAGAAGGTGTATCCCTCTCCTGACTCGGTGAGGGAGCCCTCATCCGAGAATCGGGTTTCATTGAGAGCAGCGATGTCGATGTTGTACTTCTTTAACTCATATGCAATTAGAGCTGTTCTCCGTTTAGGTCTTGAGTTGTTGTCAAGGTCGAGAAGAGTACGCACATTCCAAGTACCAATTATTAGCTTCTTAGTATTATTAGGACCGAGGTATGGGTTGCCACGACGAGGCTCGGCTACCTGTCCGTGGAGAGTGGAACAGACACTTGTTTGGGTCACCTTTTCTAGACCCCTCCCAATTCAGGGTGGGCGGTGTGGATCCTGAAAAGGGCCGCCCAGTCACCCTGGGAGCTGCCGAAGGAGGCTGCAGTTCCAGTCCCAGCCATCCAGCGACCATCACCCCGGGGCCGCCTCACGTGCAGGGTTGGAGCTAAGGGCTGCCAGCAACAACCTTGCCTGCCCCCACCACTCCTTTCCCATCGCCGGAGGACTTGTATTTGTAGATGAGAAAAAAAAAATAGTGTGTGGGAAATAAAGAGTCGGCATGGGCAAAACTAGTGCAGTGATGATTTGAGTGAAAAGTGGGTGCACGCTCCACAGTCCACTATCCGTCCTTTGCTCTGGGAGGTACTCGTCAAATTTGGCTGCCCATTAATATTCCTGGGTGTCCTGAAGGCTTTCCATAATGGATCTATGGCTCGCGTCTCCAGCTCAGGACTAAAATCTGAGCCCTTCCTGGTAGAATCGGGTGTGAAGCAGGGATGCGTCATTGCGCCCATCTTGTTTAATCTTTTTCTTGCTGCGGTTTCAAATGTTGCCAAACAGCAAATCCATCCTGCTGATGGGATCCGCCTCTCATACCGGCTGGATGGCAACCTCTTCAATCTGCGTCGCCTCCATGCCAGATCACGTGTGACAGAAGAAGCAATCCATGAATTGCAATACGCTGACGACACAGCTCTGGTGAGCTCATCTGAAAAGGGTCTTCAGCGCACCATCAACACTATCTCCAACATTTACTCCCGAGCTGGTCTAGCCATCAACATCAACAAAACAGAGGCACTTAACATATGTGAACACCGTCAGGAACCACCAATGTTCATAATCAACCATCAGCCACTGAAAAACACTCAAGAGTTTACTTATCTTGGCTCAGTGCTCACTGACTCCTGTGACCTAACAAGTGAGGTCCAACGGCGCATTGGTCTGGCTGCTGCAGCCTTTGGTAGACTCTCGCACAGAGTTTTTATGAACCATAACCTCACCACCACCACCAAGGTTTCTGTCTATAGAGCAATCTGCCTCTCCATCCTCTTGTATGGCAGCGAGTCATGGGTGCCTTATAGACGCCACCTGAAAAAGCTAGAAGTATTTCATACCAACTGCTTACAGCGTATACTAGGTTTAAAATGGTGGCACAGGGTGCCACACAATGAGATACGCAGGCGCACTCAAATGGACCCACTTGAAATAATTCTAACTAATAGACAACTTAGGTGGCTTGGTCACACCATCCGGATGCCAGCAGAAAGGCTCCCACGCAAGGTCCTCTACGGGGAACTTGCAGAGGGCAGACGTAACCCTGGGGGTCCACGTAAACGTTTCAAGGACCAACTAAAAACATCATTGAAAAAGTGTGGCATAGAATCCAACGCCATCGAACATGCTGCTGCTGATCGGAGAAAATGGCGAAACATCTGCCAAGAGGGCTTGGAAACTTTCACCTCCACCTATAACGACCGAGCAGAGCGTAGAAGACACCAAAGGCACGCGGCGCAGCGGGCAGACGGCATCTTCCCTTGTGCTGCCTGCGGCCGTGTATGCAATTCACGAATTGGACTCCACAGTCACCAGCGAGTGCATCAGGTGTAATCTATCTGGGACTGTTAGGCATGGTGCAACGTCATCGTCGTCAGCGACGGACTACTGAAGAAGAGAAGAAGATATATGACATTATATTATGAGTATGTGTATGTATGGCATTCTATGTGTATGTATGGTATACTATGTATATATGACATATTATGTGTATGCATGACATACTAGGTATGTATGACATTCCATATGTATGTATAACATACTATATATATGGCGTAATATGTGTATGTAAGACATAATATGTGTATGTATGACAATCTATGTGTATATTATGACATAATATGTATGTATGACATACTATGTTTATGTATGACAAACTATGTGTATGTATGACATACTATGTGTATGTATGACATTC
>NC_136518.1:18650303-18717803 GCF_053919585.1 Euprymna scolopes | reverse complement strand
ACATATATATTCATATATATATATATATATATATATATATATAGAGAGAGAGAGAGAGAGAGAGAGAGAGAGAGCGAGAGAGAGGGGAGAAGCAGAGAGAGACAGAGAGACAGACAGACAGAGAGAAAGAGAAAGAGAAATAAATATCCTAATTATAAAGTGGAGGATAAGGTTTTTATCATCTGTGTCATGAATATTTTAAATGTATACTTTAAAACCGACACTGTTTAGAGCAATGCAAAGAACGATTGTTATTCTGAAAGACGATACATATCGTCAACAAACAGTTCTTCTTCTCACAACCCAGAACCAAGACCACCGAAAACTGACCCCCGCCTCCTCGCCAAAGATGGCCTCACCCCTGGCCACCATTTTTCACATCCCTTCCTCATGAATATTCATTAACTATTACCGCTTGTACACAACACAACAGAGCTTATCTCCTCTTTTCGCTTTGTTTCTCCTTTTGACCCGCTCGTCATGGCGAAATTATAATGGCGGCAAATGGCTGACATAGCAAATCAGGAACGAGGCTCGTCATGTCTGACTCCAGGGTCAGCCATGACGGTGGCAACGAAGACGGTCACGGTGGCTCTGTCGCCGTTCAGTTGGATTTAAGTTACGCTCTTTCTTAAAAATATAACGACAGCAACGCAGTGTCGAATATCACCAAGAGATGGCCAAGAGGAGGGTGGCGAGCTCTGGAGCGGTAGAAACTCGAAGGTATCTTTTTCACTCAATAACAGTGTCCAACACAAGAACATTAATATTTATTTCTGTCAACTCAACTCTTTCTTTTCCCGCATCTATCTATCTATCTATCTGTCTATATCTATCTCTCTCCCTCTCCATATATATATATATATATATATATATATATATATATATATATATATATATATATATATCCCTCTCCATATATATTAAATTGTAATTCATTGAAATGAAACGAAGTGGTTGAGTTTCATATCATAGAATTTTTATTATTCTAAGCAAGACAAGGAATGCTTTAGAAAATTAATCTCCTTAACCTATAGGGTTTCGATGTCTACCATCTCAGCAGAGGAGAGATAATATTAGCAAATAGTTATAAAGGTATGCACCCTATTTGCTAAAGTCAGTGAGACATGGAAAGTCAAAGTGAAAATAATGCATGTATCAGAAGTCCTGTAGCAGGAGGATTTGTAGAAAAAGGATATGAATGTTTTTTTAGATCCAGCTTGCTTGGTAAAATCCATGTTATACGTTCTTTACATCCGTTTGGTAATAATGTCCAAGTTATATATTGGGTAATCCGCATAGCTGTGTAGATATCCGAATCGGGCAATTTATTTGCTCTATCTTGCATATCGAGCAATTCTTGTTTAGATGTGATAACTTATAGAATATAACTGCCAGTAATATTTTGTAAACCTACAATCTCACGTTTCCATAACAACTGATTGTTAAATAAAAACTATTCTGAAGTAAATATATATATATATATATATACATATGTGTATATATATGTATATATATATATATATATATTGTGAATAAATGACAAAAGATTATATTCCAAAATTCATGATGTTGACCGGCTTATAATTTATTCCTTTAATTTAGTTGACATTTATAATTCTTGAATTGTAAATGTCAACTAAATTTCAATTTAATTAATGGAATAAATTGTAAGAAGGTCAAACTCAATTACTTTGGAATATAGTCTTTTGTCATTTATATTTTTGGAATATAGTCTTTTGTCATATATATATATATACATATGTATATATATATATATGTATATATATGTATATATACATATATATATATGTATATATATATATATATATATATATATATATATTTCACGCGGTTAATGGTAGCCGAATGGATTAGGTCTTCGCTAAATCAGCCAGAAATATCTCGTGATGCGGGGTCCGAATCGTTCGACTGGTATTAATCGTGACACCCTGCACTGAAGATTCCCGAAAGCATGAAACACTAGTGTCTGTAGGTATTTAATAATTATTATAATAAAAAAATAATTATATCTATATATATATATATATATATATATACATCCTGATAGTCCCTACTAAAGAATTTATCGTAAATCTTTAATTATATTAATATATATATATATATATATATATATATATACGTATATATATATATATAAAATTTTAGTCATTTAAAAATTTATGACGTGAAACGTTTAAATTTCAGATCACAAGATTTTTATTATTCTATGTAAGGCAAAGAATACATTTCAAATATTATAACTCCTTATGATATTGCAATTTAACCATTTCACGTCATACATTTTTTAAATTTATTGAATGACTAAAATTTGATTTATTTGCTCTATATTGTATATCGAGCAATCTTTATTTAGATGGAATAGTACTTATAGAATATTACTGCAAATAATATTTTGTAAGACATATAATCACAAGTTTCCGTACCAGTTGACTGTTAGATAAATTTATTCTGAATATATATATATATATATATATATATATATATATATATATATATATATATATATAGGAAATTTATTGCTGTGAGTCCAGAATGAGTTTACATATTGTTTCAACTAGAGGAAGATCCTCAAAAAGAGTTAATATCCAACTAGCATCGTCAGAATGCTGACGATGCTAGTTGGATATTAACTCTTTTTGAGGATCTTCCTCTAGTTGAAACAATATGTAAACTCATTCTGGACTCACAGTAATATATTTCCTATATACTGCTCTGGCTACACATTGAGCACTCTAGTCCGGTTTTTTCACCACTGGTAAATATATATATAAAGCTTTAAATAAAATACGCAGAATTTTCTCTAGAGCTCTTTCGGCTATCATCTCGTCAGGAGGAAAATCGATAGCGTATCAAAATAATATTATCTCGAAAGTTTAAAGAATACTAATGGGGCACTATTGAATGTGTCAGAGTACGGGGGCAAACTAAAGTTAAATTTATTGTCGTTTAAAAAACGATTAAAATATTAGCACAACGAGGGGAAGAAAGAGAAAAAAAAGCGGGAGAAAAGATTTCAAAGTTCCCCAAAGAGAAACAATGCGTTCGCTGCTTTCTTTTCCGGCACAAAGAAGGTTTACGCACCGCGAGACAGACTCTAAATCTTTAAATGGTTTCCGGAGTCCGCTCTATGTGGCACCTCGAACCAATCTATTTTATATCTATCGGCACAGCATGGATTACACTGGTCAACAAATGTTTCTTTTTTTTCTTTGGCAGACCATCTAGGAGTGTTTTCTGGGGTTTTGAAGGTCGCTGATTACGAATATAACATTGGTTTTGCCAGATTGGCTCTAGTTTAGAAGATACTGATAGCCCCAAATAAGCCTAAACTGCTAAAATTCTCCCTGAAATACTTCAATATAGAAGCAGTAAATAATAATTTTCTGATATTATTGAATCATTATAATGATTATGTATATATTGAAGTATTTCAGGGAGAATTTTTATATAATTATTTATATAGGGAGAATTTTTATATAATTATATACTGTAATTACTTAATAACATGTTCCATAAATATAGTTGCAGTATAAATTAAACAGTAATTAAGAATTTTCTTTTTAATTCCACAGTTGAAAATGAGTTCCAGAGAGAAAATGAGTTCTTCTAGAAGATGTTGCAGATATGAACCGGATGTCTTTTGTTACATCTGTGGACAGTATATGATGGCACAACAAAAGAGGAATATTACAGACTTTGTCAAGAGGGTGCACAAAGCATACTTCGATATAATACTTGGTGACCAAGACAAGTCTTGGGCCCCACATATGGTGTGCAAAACCTGTGTAGAAAGTCCCGCGGGTGGACCAATGGTAAGCTGAAGTTGAAGTTTGCTGTACCAATGGTGTGGAGAGAGCCCAACAATCATTTTGATGACTGCTACTTCTGTCTCAATGACATGACGGGGTTTAACAAGCACAAGAAAGCAAATTGGCAGTATCCGAGCCTGGATTCTTCTATCCGTCCTGTTGCGCACTGTGAGGATCTACCTGTGCCTGTTTTCACCAGTTTGCCTGAAATCGATGAAACCGAAGAGATTCCAGCTGATCTTTCAATATCAAGTGATGATAGCTGTAGTGACTATGAAGAACCCTCAAATGGCCCTCAGCTTTTCAATCAATCTGAACTTAATGACCTAGTGCGAGACCTTTGTTTGTCGAAGGAGCAGTCTGAAGTTCTTGCATCACAACTCCAAGAGAAAAACATTCTTGATTCTGGCACAAAAGTAACATACTATAGGACAAGGGAAGGTAGCTTGCTTCGTTTCTTTTCTAAAGAAGACGACCTGGTCTTTTGTAATGACGTTTCTGCACTTCTTAACTGCATGGGGATCTCATCATATGACCCAGCAGATTGACGCCTCTTCATAGATAGCTCGAAAGCAAGTCTAAAAATTGTACTTTTGCACAATGGCAATAAGTTTGCTCCTGTACCAATTGGCCATTCTACCAAGATGAAAGAAGAGTATGATGCTATCAAATTTGTTCTTGAAAAGCTGAATTACAACACTCATAAATGGCTGATTTGTGTGGACTTGAAAATGGTGAATTTTCTGCTTGGTCAGCAAAGTGGGTACACAAAGTATCCCTGCTTTCTTTGTTTGTGGGATAGCAGAGCAAGAATCCAGCACTGGAGAAGGGAGAACTGGCCAGAACGAGAAAGTCTCGAAGTCGGCACAGCCAACGTCATCAATGAGCCTTTGGTACCCAGGGATAGATTCATCTTCCCTCTATTGCACATAAAACTAGGGCTCATGAAGCAGTTTGTTGAGGCGTTGAACAAGGATGGGGATTGCTTCAAGTACATATGCAGGCAATTTCCAGGTCTTTCCATCGAAAAAGCTAAAGGTGGCATCTTCGATGGACCTCAGATTCAAACGCTCATTAGGGATTCTGACTTCACTAATCATATGAACACGGTTGAGTTAAATGCTTGGGTGTCCTTCACAGATGTAGTGACAAACTTTTTGGGAAATCACAAAGCTGACAATTACAAGCAATTGGTCCGTAAGATGCTTACTGCATACGGAAAACTAGGGGCAAATATGAGCATTAAAGTTCATTTCTTGTTTAGCCACCTCGACAGAGTTCCTGGTAATCTTGGTGATTACAGTGAGGAGCAGGGAGAGAGATTCCATCAAGACATCAAAACAATGGAAGAGAGGTATCAAGGCAAATGGGATGAGCACATGATGGCAGACTACTGCTGGAACCTTTTTAGAGACTGCCCAAAAATTGCTCACAAGCGAAAATCGTATAAACGTCAATTTTAGTTTTGTGAATAAAATATTGTTTTGTGTGTTCATTGTAACTAATAATCTAGTGTATAATGCTTTGCATTTATTTATGATATATAACTGATTATGTAAATGTTTTTTTTTCACTTGGAGAATTAAAATTCAGCAAATTTTTAGCAAATTTTTTGTATATCCTCGAAATCTATGAAAAGTGTTCAGTTATAGGATAAATGAAATGATGTTATATCTAACTTAACTTGTTAGATTGAGATTTTACACTGTCTTTGTGGTTTAAGATTATCATAAAAATCAATATCTGATATTTATGCACTATTTAGCCGTTTTTTGTACGTTTAGCTATGGTCGCGAATGGGTGATTTCAGACAAACGACCCCCCTGTGATATCTCAAAAACTAGAGCCAATTTGAAAAAACTAATGTCAGATTCGGATTCAGCGCCCTTGAAAACCCCAGAAACCAGTCTTACTTTGCCTGCCAAAAATATTGTGTTGACCAGTGTTATCAACCAAATGCTGGCCAATAGCCGAGTCCAACGATGCAGAAGGAGAGAGACAAGCAGATCCCATCCTCTCTTGTCTGATTTTAGATGGAACGCGCGGGTTTATACGAGCCAAAAGATGCAAGGATGTTCGCCCAACATAACCAGCATCGCACTAGCATTTAAATTGATACACAATATTTCTATTTTGGATATAAGGCAAACTATCTTTGCAAAAAAGAAGGAAAAGCACGGCTCGTAGTGTATACCAAACGCAAGGACACAGAATAGAAGTAGTCGTAAATACTTCTGCGAATCCGTTTGGAAAGTATATTACTCTTATCCCCAATCCACGGTAATTTTAAATAAACCGGGCATTTCAATCTTTTTAGGGGATTTAAAATCCGCAACCTTTTTGAAAATACAGTCAACAATAAGGTCAACAGGATAACCATTATTTATGAATATTTCCCTTATCTTATCGAGTTTGGCGTCTAATCTACTATATGAAAAAATCATGAGGGCTCTATGTACTAGAGTATTAATTAAGCCGACCTTACGTGATTTTGGTTGAAAAAGACAACCAGTTCACATATAGGCCAGTAAATGTCTGCTTCCTATAAATTGTAGTGAGAAAGCCCCCCTTGAACGTTCGAGATAATATTATTTTGTTACGTTATCGATTTTTCTCCTGACGAGATGATAGCCGAAAGAGCTCTCGAGAAACTTCCGCGTATTTTATTTAAAACTTTATATATATATATATATATATATATATATATATATATATATAAACTTTATATATATATATATATAAAGTTTTATATACAGCACAACACACACACAAACACTCACACACACACACAGACACATACATATGTATATATGTGTGTGTGTGTGTGTGTGTGTGTGTGTGTGTGTGTGTGTGTGTGTGTGTGTGTGTGTGAGTGTGTGTGTGTGTTGTGCTGTATATTTAAAATATAATGTATAAAATATACGGCACAATTACGTTGACACACCGGTTCTCGCCAGGTTACCGAAGTTAAGCAACGTTGCACCTGGCCACTACCAGATGATTCATTTTTGAAGGTGAAGCGATGTATATACCGCGAGGTAAAATACCAGGTTAAGAAACTGGCGCGGTCTATCCTCTCGAGAGTAGATGAGACTCTCTAAAGCCGTGGTAGGCACCCTATCTGGTGATGCCGTCCCGATAAAAATTACTCTTGATGGCCTTGCCGAAACATCAAGTATTCAGCTACGGACAAGATTTGAATTACACTGCAAACTCGTGTAATGAGCTTAATCTCGATTGCGGCCGCGCTGAACTGATCTGGAATTATGGCCAATACTAAAGCTCAAATGTGGCAATAATACTTCATTTGTGGGCGAATTGTGTTTTTTGGGGAGAGATATAGGATGTTGTATGGTGCAATTTACAAAAATACAAACAACCAGCCCTCATCTCAAAAACTTCAAACCTGTAACATTTATTTCCTCATTGTTACAGCCGTGATGTCATCCATGTGATCATGCTCTTGAGCATTATTCACACCTCTCACATTATCTCGAACATGCTCCACGTCTCTAATGTGACCGTTCTATTTCTCTTTTTATAGTCTTTTTTCTTTACCAATGACGTCAATTCACGTGCATTTGCATATATGCGTCCGTGCTATATTAAAGGGGGAACCGATGTTCTTTGCAGCAACCTTGGCAATATCTTCTATGTATTTGTTTCAGTTTATGATGTATCTAGCAAGGATTAAACTTACATCCACCACAAGACAAAACCGATTGCAAAGTAACACCATTACCTGATATGTAATATTCATGTGATATATTATGCAACCTGGTATGTGATATATTATGTGGTAGGTTATGTGATATATTATGCGACATGTAATGTGATATGCTAGGTGATATGGTTTGCGATCTGTTATTTGATGTGTTATGTGATATGTGATGTGATATGTTAAGTACTATATTGTGTAATATGTTTTGCAACCTGGTATATGATATGGTATGCAATATGTTATGTAATATGTTATGAAAGATGTAATGCGAGAATGTTATGTTATGTGTTAATGGTATGTTATTCAACATGTTACGTGATGCGTTATGAGATATGTTAAGCTATATATTATGCGGTATGTTAAGCAACATGTTTTGTGATTTATTATACAATATGTTATGTGGCATGTTATGCAATATGTAAGGTTATATGTTATGTGACATGTTAGCTGATATGGTATGCGTTATTTTATGTAATGTATTATGTGATATGTTATGTGGTATGTAATGCTTTATGTTCTGTGATATGTTGTGCAATATGTTATGTGATATTTGTGATATGTCGTGTAATATGTAATAAGGTATACAGTACTTCATGTGTTTGTTGCGTGATATGTTATGCAATATTTTATGTGATATGTTATGTGATATGTTATACGATATGTTATGAGACATGTCATGTGATACGTCATGTGGTATGCTACGCAACATGTTATGATTTATGTAATGTGATATATCATGTGGTATTTTATGCAATATGTTATGAATTATGTAATGTGATACGTCATGTGGTATGTTATGCAATATGTTATGAATTATGTAATGTGATATGTCATGTGGTATGTTATGCAACATGTTATGAATTATGTAATGTGATACATCATGTGGTATGTTATGCAACATGTTATGAATTATGTAATGTGATACGTCATGTGGTATTTTATGCAACATGTCATGAATCATGTAATGTGATATGTCATGTGGTATGTTATGCAACATGTTATGAATCATGTAATGTGATACGTCATGTGGTATGTTATGCAACATGTTATGAATTATGTAATGTGGTACATCATGTGGTATGTTATGCAACATGTTATGAATTATGTAATGTGATACGTCATGTGGTATTTTATGCAACATGTTATGAATCATGTAATGTGATATGTCATGTGGTATGTTATGCAACATGTTATGAATCATGTAATGTGATATGTCATGTGGTATGTTATGCAACATGTTATGAATCGTGTAATGTGATATGTCATGTGGTATGTTATGCAACATGTTATGAATTATGAAATGTGATACGTCATGTGGTATGTTATGCAACATGTTATGAATTATGAAATGTGATACGTCATGTGGTATGTTATGCAACATGTTATGAATTATGAAATGTGATACGTCATGTGGTATGTTATGCAACATGTTATGAATCATGTAATGTGATACGTCATGTGGTATGTTATGCAACATGTTATGAATTATGTAATGTGGTACATCATGTGGTATGTTATGCAACATGTTATGAATTATGTAATGTGATACGTCATGTGGTATTTTATGCAACATGTTATGAATCATGTAATGTGATATGTCATGTGGTATGTTATGCAACATGTTATGAATCATGTAATGTGATATGTCATGTGGTATGTTATGCAACATGTTATGAATCGTGTAATGTGATATGTCATGTGGTATGTTATGCAACATGTTATGAATTATGAAATGTGATACGTCATGTGGTATGTTATGCAACATGTTATGAATCATGTAATGTGATACGTCATGTGGTATGTTATGCAACATGTTATGAATCATGTAATGTGATATGTCATGTGGTATGTTATGCAACATGTTATGAATTATGTAATGTGATACGTCATGTGGTATGTTATGCAACATGTTATGAATTATGTAATTTGATATGTCATGCAATGTGTTATGTGATGTGTTCTGTGATATGTTATGCGATATCTTCCTCATGACATTGTTTTAATGTATTTGTTCCAATTTATATTTACCGGAAATGTAAGGTCAAGGGGTTTGAAAGATGTGCTCTCAAGTTGTGTATTGTTTGTCATGGCAATCAATGGATAAGAAGGAGGTTTTGTAATTGTTAAAGGAGAGAAGCTTATTTTAGTAAAATTAAATGTTACCATCCACTTAAGGCTTTATTCCACAAACAAGTTTACGTCGTTTTCTAAGTTTTCTGACATTGCTTTGGACGTATATACCATTCACTGGACAAAGCGGGGGAGGGCAGAGCGGTATCTCTAGATATATCTAAGGCTTTTGACAGGGTATGGCATGAGGGTCTCCTCAGGAAGATTAGATCATACGGTATCACTGATAGAATACTTAACATAATTAAATCCTTCTTAGATAAGAGAAAAATCCAGGTTGCTCTCGACGGTCGTACATCTAAACAATATGATATAAATGCGGGAGTGCCTCAGGGGTCTATCCTTAGACCTCTACTGTTCCTGATATTCATAAATGACCTCCCGACAAAATTGCCTCTGAGATGGGTATATATGCTGATGACACCACACTCTATAACAGACACGACAGGAAGACGAATGAACACATTTCTAAAGAAATGGCAGACACAGTAGAGGAAGACCTCCAATCTGTAGTGGAATGAGGACAAAAATGGATGGTCACGTTCAATGCCGCCAAGACTAAACTAGTTTCATTCAATAATTACAAGATACCCTCTCTATCACCTATACCAATGGCCACGACTCTTTATCTGAGAGTACATCTTTCAAACTCCTTGGCCTAACGTTCACAGGAAACATGAGTTGGAACAATTACATTGAAGGCATTGCCAGGGCCGCTACAAGAAACGTGGGCTCTCTCTACCGTGCTAAAAAACTACTAACACCCGAAAGTATCCTATATCTCTATAAGGCCACCATTCGCCCATGTATGGAGTATTGCTGTCATATTTGGGCTGGTGCATCTGCTACTAGTCTCTCGCTCCTTGACAGGGTTCAAACGAGAGTCGCAAACCTGATAGGCCCTGAACTGGCATCTAAGCTTCCGCCTCTGTCCCATCGACGAAATGTTGCATCCCTCTGCCTGTTCTACAAGTATTTTTATGGTGAATGCTCTGACGAACTGCAAGCACTTGTGCCATACGACGTGAGCACCCCCGACAAACCCGACAGGCTGCTAAATCCCACCCCCACACTGTAGAGATCCCTAGATGTAAAAGATCTTTCTACTCCAATAGTTTCTTCCCCAGAACCGCTAGACTTTGGAATTCCATTCCAGGTCCCTGCTTCCCTAACACTACTGACGTGCAAGTGTAACGTGAACCGACATCTTGCTGCCCAAATCCCTACATAGTACCCTGGTAGTTGTTGCCCCTGATAGTAGCCCCCTACACCAAAGTGGCAATTTGCCTTGTTTGGGGTGAAAATGTAATAAAAAAATATGTGTACATTTGTTGTAGTCTCATATATATTATAGAATGTAATGTCATTACGAATATGCCCATCTCAGGCATAATTTTATGATTTATGAATATCAAGAATAATAAACATCAATGGACCGATCCCTGAGGCACGCATGTATTGTTGTTTAGACGTATGACTATCGATGAGGATTTGGATTTCATCTTGTGTAGTAAGGATCTGATTACATTGAGTACTCATCCAACAAAAACTTTCCGTTTATTTTTACTAGAGGTTCAGCCCGGGTTTGCTCGGACCTTATGTACTCTTTATAACTTTATATGCATATATATATATATATATATATATATATATTTAAAAGTTTTATCCATGTCCAAGTAACCTACATCTAAAATTCCAAGTTTTTAGATCCAACATTTGTGAAGAGTTTGGTAGAATCTGCAAAGGTCAATTCTTTCAACATTGACCTCTTGCCAACTTTTCGCCCCAAAACTGATTAAACATCTTGTTGATCATCTGAATACCCTTTATGTAAAATTTCAAATGTTTAGACCTAAAATTTGCTGAATAGTTTGCTAGAGTCCGCAAAGGTAAAATCTTTTGAACTTCTACCCATTAATAGCCAAATTTTCGGCCAAAACCGATTCAAATACTTGCTCTATGTCTTAATACACTTTATGTATAATTTCAAATGTTTGGACCAGAAATTCGCTGAGATCTCAAAATCGTTTAGCTTTCAACCCAGTTTTGACCTCTTAACATTTATTGTTTGGGGATCAAATCAAGTTAAAAAGTGTATCCATGACCAAGGAACCTACATCTAAAATTTCAAGTGTTTAGACCATAAATTTGCGGATAAGTTTGGTAGAGTTTTCAAATGTCAAATCGTTGAATTTTGACCCGTTGACAGTCAAATGTTTGGCCGATTAAAATGATTTACTCTCATGTCAAAATTCGAGTCTGTAGACTGAAAATTGACAGAGTAATTTGGTAGGGAAATGTACACACACAGACAGCCCCACACGCACATTTATAGACATATACATGAGGAGCCCTTGTCAAAAGCCTTGGATATTTGAGAAGATACAGCTCTAGCGTCTCCTGTCTTATCCAATGTATAGTGTATGCTTTCAAAGATGGCGGTTAAAATATCTGTTGTAGAACGGGCTTAGTAATTAAAATATGGCGTATTCGTGTTTAATTAGTAAATACTTTAATTTAAGCAAAAAGAGAAAATCAATGACAACAATCGAATCTTTGGATTCATACGATGATGAATGCTTGTACATTTGCTACAAATGCGGTTAGCCTCGTTTGTAGTTTTTGTTTAATTTGGCTTTTGTAATGAGTGTTCATTGATGAAGATATTCTTGAATACGCTTTACTCGTCTGTATTTGTTTTGTTTCGGTATTATGAGGAGTAAAATCCAGTAGTTAAAATGATCCAGACGTGTCAAAGTGTTCGATGGTGAACTGTATAATGTTTTAAAGGTGATTTATTACCTTCTTTTCGAGACAATGTCAATATAAGTCTGTTGTCCTCTGGCTGCAATGTTATACCATTCAAACAAAATCTTGAAGGTCCCATGGAAATCCTCTTGTGTAAGCGTGTCAATGACCCTTTGTCACATCCTTTTTCATCACAATTGTCTCATAACGACACCCTCTACGGTTTACCCTGTAGCTTAGAGAATAATCAAAAGTCACAAGGAACAATGTCTGGATTATAGGAAGGGTGCGGAACTGTCTTTATGCGCATCTTAGTCAAATAGTCTCTAGCAAGGATGGAGTTGTAGACTTGCGCATGTTGCTAGTGGAAATGCGACTGACCCGATTTAAAGAGTGTTGGCCTATTCCGACGAAATCTCTTCCTGGACTCCTTTAAAACATCAGCATAGTATTCCTTGTTGATTGTTCGTTCAGTGGGAACCCAGTGCAAGTGGATTATGTCTGTGCTGTCAAAAAAAAAAAGATTATCATAATTTGGCTGATTTGCTCTGTCTAGCCTTCTTAGGCTTGGGAGAACCAGCATGCTTTCGCTGGGAATTCTGTTTCATTGTCTCTGAGTCATAGCAGTAGATCCTACTTTCTTCGCATGGTATAATATTATCAAGAACTGCGGGGTCCGAATTGATCAGCCTGCCCATCTCAGATTGCATTTTTGAAATTCACCAGCTGTGGCAATCAAGATTTAGTAGTATGTATTCCAAGTCCTGCTGTAGCTCTTCAGTTGAACCTGAAATAATAAAAATTGATGAGTCATCTCATAAGATGAATAGCACTAACATGCATAATTTTCAAGAGGCTACGATAATTTTAAATGCCTGAACAAAAAAAAAAATAGAAATGTATTTAAGGCATCTCGTACTCATAATTGAACATACTACCATTAATGCCTTGTCATTCCACAAACATTTATCACGTAATCAGAATCCCAATTTCAGAATTTAACTCTTCAACAACATGAATTAACACATTATTTTGAGAAATAAATATTTTGTAGCAAGGAGGGCCCGTGAAAATTCCATGTAACGGGAAATGTATTTCATCAACAAATATGCTTTCATAAACCCATATTTTTTTCTGAATAGCTAAAAAAATTGTTTCTAGACAGAATTAGAGGCAGCTAATATAAGTTTATTTACATTTCGAAGATAATACCGTCCATTGTATTTTAATTAAAGAACTGACCAAAATGGGATAAATTTATAAGTACTAATAAATACGAGAAAGCAATATATTGTACTACATAGTGCAATACAAATAGTAAAATCACATTTAAGATCTTTAACTTCCACCTTCAGTCCAGCATCTATTTACAATATTCTTCATTTATTGTCCTGTTTCTTTTGAATGTTCTCTTTTTAGGAAATGCTTCGCTAACATCTTTCTTCTATAAATATCAATGACTATTTATTATTATAATGATTGTTTAAATCCAAGATTGCCAGATTTTTCTATTTAAAGCAAATTTCCGCGAATGTAGCGTTTTGGGGGGGAGGGTTTAAGCAGTTTTGCCTTAAATAATTGTATTTGACCTTTCTCGAACGGACTAACAAAGGAAGGAACAAGTATAATATTATATAGATTGGGAATTAATCAATATTGTTATTATTCCTTTTATGTTGTCTCGTACCCAGAGATGTTTTTTTTTCTACTATACTCTATTGTAATACCACACTAGACACAATGCCTCAAGCACACTACAACAACTCTCTCTCTCTTTCTCTCTCTCTCTTTCTCTCTCTCTCTCTCTCTCTCTCTCAGACAAACCTTGTCTGTGTGTATGTATGTGTATGTGAGTCAGTTCTATTCCTATTTCGATTTTATTAACTTTCAGGCAAACATACTTTATATGCCTAACATTTTTCTAAAATAATACTAAAAAAATTTCTCAGATGTTCTTAGTTTTTATTTTCGGAATGTCTTCGATAAATATCGATAATCGATAATCGATAATCGAAATAATCCGAGGAGTAAAGGGACAGGCGGTGTTGGCCACAGTTAACACTTTACACAGCCTACGATCAAAAGTGCATGTTAGAAGTTTTATAACCACAAAAGCTGAACGGCCCGACATATAAAAATCAACAGTAAGTTCTTTGATATGACACGGACGCGTTCGAAATGAATGTGTGTGTTTAAAGCACAATGCAACATGATACTTGACTTTTTCATTTTAAACTTAAATTCAAGCCATTATTACCGCATAAGCAGCAAAGCCAGGCATATAAAATCATAAAGATGTTCTTTGATATGACAGGGGCACGTTTCAAATATATTTTCTGTTTCTGTTTAGAGTACCATGATACTTGGCTTTGGCATTTAAAACTTTAATACAAGCTATTATATAAAAAAAAATGACTTTATAAAATAAAAAGTAAGTTTTCTGCAGTGCAATGTAGATTGCAATGTATTTTTGAAGATCCCTCGTCGTGCACTGCGATGCGTCATTTAACTAGAACAGACAATCAATCGATTTAATTGACAAATGGGATGATTGCACAAATTTCGATGACAATAAGTGATTTGAACTTGTGTGAAACATTTGATAATCATCATTTACTCCCGGACAACGCTGGATCTCCTTGCTAGTATATATATATATATATATATATATATATACATATATATATATATATATATATATATATATATATATATATATATAACCTCCATCTTCTGCTGCTTTGCTAGTCTTGTACCCGTGCATAGATTAAGACAGTAGCTGGCTCATAGCCAGATGGCTACACAGTTTGCCGACCGACGGCTAAACAACAAATAGCAACATTATCCAATCTTAAATATTCCATTAGCTTCATCAAGCGTATCAATATCATATTGGTATCGATAAATGGAGATATTCGTCACACAATTATCAGCTTAGTCCTCCTCAATATTACCCTTGTCAACGTCAGCCTTATTAATGTTAAAACCACTCTGCTTGATACAGCCGTTATCAACATCACTGTCGCTGTTCTTACTATATCAAATATCATCATCATCATCATCATCATCATCATCATCATCATCATCATCATTATGATGACTATGGTCGTATTTTTAATCAATCCACATCACCATATTTATTGAAATTCTAGCTATTGCTTCCAATATACGGATGGCGTTTAATAAATAATGCACTTGGCCACTTTCTCGCGGCAGTAGAACAACGTATCTTGCCACAGTTATTATTCTCTATCTACACAAGAATTACGCAGAGGTAAGCCTTACTCCCATCTTTTTAATGCAGCTCTGGAGACCGTTTTTGTAGAACACACTAGGCTGGTTCTCCAACCAGGACTTGCTTCCGGAAATCAAGGCTAAATCATCCTGGGAACGATTTTATTTCGAAAACAACTTTATGCCGGGAAAGAGATGAAATTAGTCAGTAGAAATTAGGAGAAAAGATAGTATTGCAAAGTGTCTCATAGCCATAGGTTCAACCTTACATGCTCGTTGTAGATCGGAGTGTTGACTTGCAGGGGAGGTAATTTGGATGATCTTACCCTGCATCTTGATTTTGATATAATTTTTATTTATTGTTTTTTTCATAAACGCGCTTATAATTGTAATACTCTTTTCCAGAATATCTGTCATCACTACTCAGTCTTGGTCTTAAAAGACGATGAGCAAGATCTTTTCAGTGGAGTGTTGCGCTTTTGCCTCCTTTGGAAGTGATGAATCCAAGTGCTCTTCTGCATTTACTTTAAGTCTTGGATCATACTGACAGTGTTTATGTGTAATAAGTTTTTATTATAACTTTGACCAATCTTCTTGGCTCATCTCCAAATCTCTCGCTTATGAAAAGATGTCAGTATTCTGGGGATTTATCAGGCAGACACCCTATGCATACGCAAATGGTCATGGATGATAGTTTCTACAAACCCAGTAAAATCTTTATCTCCTGGGTTATTTTTCGAATAGTTAGGCAGGAACTTTCAGTTTCAGCTAGACTAAAAGATACTTAATTAATGGCAGAATCATTTGAGCAGTTTGATTTCACGGTGTCTACGTTTTACAAGATTATATGATAAGATATTATTATTGTACGTTTCTTTCGTTTAATCAAAATTCTCTTCTGGTGTGTATCTTTGTAAATACAAAAACGAGATTACAATGCGACACTCTGTCAAAACTGTCTTATTTTAAACAGAAACGACAATTAGTTAAGAGCTGTAAATTGCCACATAACCCCTTTACATGGAAATCATTGCACATGCAAAATTTAATAGATATTCAAATATTATACTAACGTTCACATTTACATCTCAAACACTGAGTTAGTTGAGAACATACTTTTTCTCTCTCCTACTGATCATTTGAATATGTTATAGCATAGTTAAAGTTTATATTTTATGTTATAGTATAGTTATAGTTTAGCTTTCCTGAATTGTCATGGTCTACTGGATTCCAGGACAAGAATTCATTTAGTCTGGCAGTATATCAAACTTCGTGTTGTTACTTGAAGTAACATCAGTTGGAGAAGTTGCACCATTGCTCATAATAGTCAATGTGGGTTAGTTATGAAGATGATATCTAGTTTGGGCCGTGAATACTATGTAAATTAAAATATCTGTCTGGGTTTGCTTTTCGAGGGAAAAGTATCCTTATGGGTGATTGTCCTGACAAGAGAGACATTAAATCCTCGAGGATAGTGTCTCGTAGGCATTCAAGTTCTCTGTTAGCGTGTATTTATGTGTGCATCTCCAACTAAAGGTAGAAAAGTACAAGGCAAACGGTCACAAAAAGTGTATCCTTGATAAGCGTCGCCCCGGCTTAATAATATCTAAAATTAAAAATAAATGTAGGTTTTTGTTGGGGGAGAGGGCGACTGAGCCAAGTTTCATCGTCAAGATTGTTGGTTTTCAGTGTTTTAGTGTACTAATTTGAAAAAAAATGGATGACCCAATGCCAGGAGAATCTATTATATAAAGGAAGTTCGTTTGAGTGTACGTGGGTTTATGCGCAAATAGAGAGGAATGGGCTGGACAGAGAAGAGATAGATAGATAGATAGATAGATAGATAGATAGATAGATAGATAGATAGATAGATAGATAGATTGATAGATAAAGAAAGAAAGAAAGAAAGAGTTTTAATAGAAATACAGCGTGGAACGATAAAGATGTCGCTCTAAAGAAACCAACACTACAGCTATATTTTACAACATTTATTGCAATCAATTCAGGTAGCTTGATTATATAGTAGAGCTGTAAGCTATTCAATGTAACTGCCTTCAGCCTAAATCGGCGCCTCGGTACAGGTTCGGAACTTGTAGCATGCCTTTTCCACAAGCACCGGCAGGAGCTCAGCGAATACTCGGCGAATGGCGGCGATCAGGCTGTCTTTGGTGTTGTGGAACGTCATGCTGGTTATGTTCGCGACGTATGATCTAACGAAGTAGATCAAAAGGTTCAGATCGAAGAAGGATGGCGCCAGTGAAAGGCATGGCATTCATTTAAAGCCAAACGAGGATCTCTTTGGGCTTGTGGGTCGGTGCCGAGTCAACGGCCACCTGACTGCACCAGGGGATCACCACTCTCTTTAGTACATCCAGATACAGATTGGTGTTGATTTTCAAGCCTACTTTGAAGATGTGAGGTGACATGATGTTGCCCTCACTTGTAACCACACCAAATATCGAATACGTGGCGATCCGGCGATGCATTTTGAGGGTGCTGGCAATGGGCCTGTTTTCATAGCTTTGATCGGTAGAAAGCAGGAGTTGTACAACTGTGCATTTCCAGCCGTAAGTTACTTTTGCTTGTGCAACGCTGGGTTGCCCTGCTAGTTAATAATGAAAGCAAATAATTAATGATGCACAATATTATCAATAATGATTATATGCAGAGGTTAAAAATACGCATGCGTACAGAGACACGCAAGAAGGGGTCTCACAATTTTAATCATACAAAATTAGCCACCGTCGACGCCATCAACATCACTATCGTCGTCGTCGTCATCATCACGATCGTCAATGCCGCAACACATTTTACAGTTGACTTAACTTAATTTTCCAGAGTAAATTACGAGGCAGCCTGCGCACTACACGGCCGACGCACCCTCGCTTCTCCATCGGCGGACGTTTATCTCTTAACTCTTTCAATCGTGCATAAAACTGTATGAAAGCGAATATCTCAGCATTGCTAATTGGTAAATCTAATTAATTAATATTAACAGACGAGAGGACTATCAGCGATTGTTTAAGAGGTTAGCAGATATAATAAACAAAAAAAAACAATATCTAAGCGGTTGTTTGTTGGAAGCGAAAACTTGAACGTTAACAGCAACGAGTTTCGATTATAGATAGAAGGAATTACTCGATTAATGATAGAGAGAATGAAAGAATTATTATAACTAGATCAAACGGCAGACAGATATAGGGATATATAAGCAGATAGATAGATAGAAATAAGTAGATAGAAAATATTTAATTAGTTCGCTACTTCACTAAATAGATAGAGTATTAGGAATAGATAAATGCAAGGATACATACACACGCATATATATATATATATATATATATATATATATATATATATATATATATATATATATATATATATATATATATTAGCATTTCAGCCCGGGGTTGCCCGGAGTTTGGGAGGTGTATGTTGAGGAAAAAAAGCCGTCAATTTTTTAAACTTTGACTCCGATTATGACCCCTTAACATTTATTGTATTGGGCTCAAATCAAGTTATTAAGTTAGATCCGTGTCCTAGAAATCTATATCTAAAATTTCAAGTGTTTAGACCTAAAATTGGCAGAGGGGTTTGGTATAGTTCTCAAAGGTCAAATCATTCGACTTTGACCGCTTACCATCGAAAGTTCTAGCCGAAAATGAATTACAAAGATTTTCCCAAATCTCAGTACCCTGTATATGAAATTTCGAGTCTGTAGACTATAAATTGACAGAATTATTGCGTAGGGAAATGTACACAGACACACACTTACAGACACACAGACAGACTCGTTCACGTTTATATATATATATATATATATATATATATATATATATATATATATATATATACTAGCATGGGTGGCCGGCGTTACCCGGGTGTTTGGAGGTCTATGTTGAGCAAAAAAAAAAAAAAACAGAAAAACGGTCAATTCTTTTAACTTTGACCCCTTAACATTTATTGGTTTGGGCTCAAATATAGTTAAGTTTGATCCATGTCCAATGAACCTATACCTAAAATTTAAATTGTGTAGACCCAAAATAGTCGGAGGATTTTGGTAGAGTTCTCAAAGGTCTAATCGTTGAACTTTGACCCCTTAATAGCCAAATTTCTGGCCGAAACCCGATCACATCGATTTTCCAAAATCTCAGTACCCTGTATATCAAAGTTCGAGTCTGTAGACTAAAAATTGACAGACTTATTGCGTAGAGAAATGTACACATACAGACACACAGATACACAGACAGATAGACACTTTCACTTTTATATATATACTAGCATTTCAGCCCAGCGTTGCTTGGGTGTTTGGATGTGTATGTTTAGCAAAAAAAAAAAAGTGGTAGTAGGAAGGCTGGCTCGAACCCGTACCGCAGAGGAGGAAAAGAACGGGGTAAAACCTAACGTTTATGCTTTTACGGCCACCGCCAAACCGGAAGCGACATTTTTTAAAAGTAAGGAGAGGATAACTTTAAAAAATATCGGCGAAAAAAGTGACCCCTCCCCTGTAGAAAAGTGCCTAGTTGAAGGGGAAGATATTAATGTTTTTTGACAATTTTTCGATATTTGTCGTATGAAAGGTCGAAGTTTAAAAGGATACTGATCTTGGTAAAATCCGTCGCCTCTATTGAAAGTGTAAGGCAGACATGCAAACAGATATACATACATACATTTATATATTGGTAACTAAAAATTTTCGACCCAAACGGATGAAAAAGCGTGCCCTATCTCTGAATACCCTTTATGTAAAATTTCAAATATTTAGACCGGAAATTGTAATTTGGAAGAAACCGCAGATGTCAATTTTTTTTAACTTTTACCCCTATTATGACGTCTTAAAATCTATTGTTTTGAGCTCAAATCAAGTTATTAGGTTAGATCCATGTCCAAGGAACCTATATCTAAAATTTCAAGTGCGTAGACCCAAAATTGTCGGAGGACTTTGGTAGAGTTCTCAAAGGTCAAATCATTGAACTTTTACCCCTTAATCGCCAAATTTCTGGCCAAAAATGGATCACAACGATTTTCCCAAATCTCAGTATCCTGTATATCAAATTTTGAGTCTGTAGATTAAAGATTGACAGAGTTATTGCGTAGGGAAATGTACACAGATACACAGATACACAGCCACATTCAGTTTTATATATATATATATATATATATATATATATATATATATATATATATATATATATATATATATAAATCCCCGAAACCGTGTTTCATGGTAAACAACGGATGATCCCTTGAAAAATAAATTATTGGTATTATCGTAAATTCGAGAGCGAGTTGATGCAGTGATTGCAGGTAATTAAATGACTTACTGACTAGATGGTTTTCTAACGAATGATAAAAAATATTTTTTTTTATTTATTTTTAAAGGTTAAAAACTTCAAAGACTATACATATATATATATATATATATATATATATATATATATATATATATATTCCAATAGAAAAATGCGAGAATGAAAAGTAATGTTAAGCTTAAACATGGTAAATAAAGGACTAGTTCTTAAAACTGGAAAAGAAAAGAACAAGATATTCCAATAAAAAATATAATAAATTTATAAATTAAAATATCGCAGCATTAAGAATTGATTATATAATGTCATAAATTGAATTTAAAAAAAAAATTCTGAATACTGCAATATTTTAGTTACAAATTTATTATATTTTTTACTAGAATATCTTGTCCTTTTCTTTTCCAGCTTTAACATCTAGTCCTTTACTTTTCCATGTTTAAGCTTAACCATATTACTTTTCATGCTCGCATTTTTCTATTGTAAGCCATTATTTAGCCTGGCTTCGAATAAATTCACTTGCTCTTTGTTTAATTTAAGATTTTTTTTTGCCCCCATAAACACATATGTAATAATAACAATGTACGGCACTCGTCTGCTTTCAATTAAATCCCCCTAATAATCTCCTTTTCATGCTTTCATTCTTTCTGTTTTACTTATTACTTCTCTTTTCGAATTAGTAGCAGCAGAAGTCGCTGAGCGACGTGGTTGCTATGGAAACCAGCTATAAAAAACGTCGCTCACCTCCTTACATATTTTTACGATTTTGAACACCAATAAACTCATCATAACTTCTGTTTTACTGAACGAAAATTGAAAAAGTTTTTCACAATATAGGTGAAAAGATAAACTGTAATAATTGTTTGAAATTTGGTCGAAAAATGACTGAGCGGAAAAGTCTTAAAGCAGATCTAAATTACTAAAACTGCCACTTAAACATATAGTCAAACACTACCGTGTTATATATATATATATATATATATATATATACTTCATTTACTCACATAAACCTAATATACGAAAGTATAGATTTATGCGTAAACATTAAGTATTTACTTCAAAAGTGCTCAATACGTAGGTAGAGCTAGTTAGTAATTTATAAAATATATATGGCGATTAAGCTACACTGAATATTCTGAAACGCAGAATATTCAGTATAGCTTAATCCCCATATATATTTTATAAATTACTATATATATATATATATATATATATATATGATTAGTTTTTTTGGAAAAAGAATTCCAGCAGAGTGCTCAATTAAAAGGAAAATCCAAATTTTAAGAGCGTACTTATATTTTGTGTACAGAAAGTTGTTAGTTGAGACAGGTCATTGGTACCGTCGGTTTCAAGCCCGATAATAAGGCCCGTTTAAGGTATCCTTATCGAGCTCTCTTCAGCCAATATTCGTCTCAATGAATATTGGCTGAAGAGAGCTCGATAAGGATACCTTAAACGGGCCTTATTATCGGGCTTGAAACCGACGGTACCAATGACCTGTCTCAACTAACAACTTTCTGTACACAAAATATATATATATATATATATATATATATATATATATATATATATATATATATATATATATTCCAAAACCGTGGTCTTTATGGAGGGGAGACTAAAAGTTGATGCGATAGTTTCAATCGATCTGAAATAACAGCAGGGGAGACTTGATTCCAAATATTTCTCAAATGTTATATCTGCCCTCTTTTCGAAACAGGGTACGATCATGAATATCTCCAGTATCAAATAAGCTTTATACACTGTGAAATGTACTTTATGTATAAAAACCAAAGAGGGGGACTATAATGTCTTTATATTTCCAAACTCTATCTCCTCCGAAACTAAACTCTATCTCCTCCGAAATTAAACTCTATCTCCCCCGAAACTAAACTCTACCTCCTCCGAAATTAAAGGAGCCTCAAGTGATTAGATTTTTATAGGCCGTTCCTTTAGCCGGTTAAAATAGTTTATAAGGGGTCAAAAGTAGGCAAAATTGAAAGAAATCGTTATACATTTTATGCATTCATCTTAGGTTATTTTAAATTTTTAATCAGTTTATATGCGTGTAAAATTAATACACTAGTAACGTTATCAGCTTTAAATATTACAGTGTTGATTTCGGTTTCCATTTTAGCTGATGACACCAACATATATATATATATATATATTATTCCTTAATTGGAATTCATTTTTTGAGATGAGCATTATATATTAATTTATTTTTATTTCGGACTATTAGTCCTCATCTTTATTATTTATAAACAAACCAATCAAAAAAACAACTAATAAAGATGAGGACTAATAGTCCGAAATAAGACACCAACATAGTTGGGTTTTTTTTTTTTTTTTTTTTTTTTTACTTTTGCAATTATGACTGTAATAATATATACGATATCTGGGCAAATTAAAATATCATATTTAAGCGTATTTTACTATCGGGAAAATATAGGCGCCCCCCAGCTCGTGTACATCTAATTTATAAAACTCACTATGTCTGTCTGTATCTTCATATTTTCAAACTCTATATCTATAAAAGTTGCAGAGCGGCGCTACTGGTCTCAAATTCTTGGAATTTTTTTAAGGACTGTTCTTTTATGGGTCTTTAGCCGGTTACAATAATATTTAAGTTTGCATTTTTTTATCGTTATAAATTTTGTACATTCATCTTTGTTTATTTATAATCAGCTCATATGTGTGTACAGTGGTAACGTCACCAGATTTGAATGCTGCAGTTTTTGCTTTCGGTTTCGATTCTAGCTGATGGCACCCGAATATTTTACTTTTTACTTTTGAAATCACGACTCTATAATAATATATACGAAATCCGGTTAGATTACAATATCATATTTAGCGTCTTTTACGACCGGGCAAAGCTGCACCCCTCGCTAATATATATATATATATATATATATATATATATATATATATATATATATATATATATATATGTGTGTGTGTGTGTGTGTGTGTGTGTGTGTGTGTGTGTGTGTTGATGTATGTTTTCATTTTATCTATGCTTGTGGACATCTACGGGCATGTATGCTTGTATGCGTGCGTATTACGCGTTACTTTAAATGTCGAACCATTCGGCATTACAATGAGCGTTCCTTCCCTGACTTTTCGAATGTTCGAATGGCACGATCGATTTCGGCGCCATTCTTTCGATAGATATGCGTGGGCCGCTTTCGCCTCGGTTATAATCCGAATCGGAGATGCGAACGTTTCTCCACGATCTGCTCCAACGTGACGCCTACGCAGAACAAGTTGCCTTCTTAACCACCACCTCTATATGCAGGCGCGCAAACGTACACGGGAAAGTACGAGCACACACCCTCGTACACGCAAACAAAAACGAACGCACGTATATAGAGTATTTCATCGCATATAATTTCTATTTAGAAACACCGGATTTTTTTTTTTTTTTTAATTTTAAACCCAAGTACAAACTTTTAAGAGTTATTTTCACTCGTGATCTGAAATTGAAGACCCACATTAGATCCGTTGTGAAAGCCATTGGATAATTCTACCTTTTTATTCTTATATCATTTCCGATGCAATTCTCTATCTACAAAAGAGGCCAATTCATCCTAATATGGAGTACTGTTTCCACATTTAGGGAGGAGCTGCCCAGAGTACTCTTTCCTGCCTTTACAGGGTATAAAACAGTTTTTGCAATCTAGTGAGCAAGAGCTATTTCACCTCCTTACCACCTCTTTCTCACAGAGGTGACATTGCGAGTCTATCTCTGCTGTATGATCATTCACAAGACAGGTGCACGACTGAGCTTCAATCTATGGACGATCCATGAAAAACATTCACAGCAAATACTCGTCTGGCAACAACAATTGTCAATAATTTCCTTCCGCCCCATCAGTGCCTCAAACAAAACGAAAATTCCATGAGCAAAGATCCTTTCCTAGAACTGAACGTCTGCGGGACACAATAGCGCAAAGCTGCTTCTCAGCTGTCTATATACTTTTTTTATTTGAATACAACGTAAATAGGTTCTTGTTGAGCCAGCCTATTTAATTATCAAACCCTGCACAATTTTCCCATGAGAGATCACCATGGTTTTACCTCAATCTACTCGACACGCATTACCCCTTATCCTCGAGTTGCTATTTTGCCTTGATAAGCAGATACATACAATTAAAAGCGCTCTTGGTACACAAACATGCACACACACACATCTTCTTACACGTACACGTATATACTTAGGTACACTGACACGAACATACGATGGTCCTGGTCCTTAAACTATATTCGATGGTGAGGCCCCAGCTTGCGGGCTTTGAGGAGTGTGGAGCCACCCCTTAATTGCCATTGCTCCCAGGTCCACTCTAACCCGGAGTGGTAGTACCTGTTAGGGTCCCAACTATGGGTTGAATAGAAACTGTTTTTTTTTTTAAAAAATAACAAATATATTCTATTAAACACTTGCTCTTCAAAAATCACTGGATTCGGTATTATATGACTTGAAAAGGGTTGATATGCCGTAAAAGAAAAAAACAACCAACCAACCAATCAACGAACATACGATTATCCATATGCGCACAAACATGCGCAGTTGCTCATTATTTCAGCAGCAGGTCAGTTAATCTGAAGTTTGATTTTTGATATGAGTAAAATACAGCTCGCCAAAAAAGCTACTCTGTCGAGTAACAATTGTAAAAAAACTTTCGCAGTCTAGAAGGATTTCACATCTATTGACCAAAAACGGAGAAGATGAAGTGTAATTTTCGAACACTTTGCATTGATTGTTGACTGAAAAGTAATGTCATAAATTGAACACAAAAACGTTTAAAGTGTGGAGAAATGTGAGTCTTTCGTATATTTGTTACTAGAAGTTCAGCTCACCTTAGCTCAGACCCTATGTGCTGTTCATTACTTTATGTGCATATGTATATAAATATTAAAAAGTTTGACTTATGTCCAGATAACCTACATCTAAAATTAAAGTGTTAGACCCAAAATTGGCGGAGGAGTTTGGTAGAGTCTGCGAAGGTCAACTCTTTCAACTTTGACCTCTTGATAGCCAAATTGTCGCCCAAAATATTGATTTAAAATCTTGTCTGAATATACTTGATGTAAAATTTCAAATGTTTAGACCAAAAAATTCGCTGAGAGGTTTTTATTTTTTAAATTTCGAGCCCAATTTTTGACTCCTTATTTTTTGGGCTCAAATCAAATAAAAGAGTTGCATCCATGTCCAAGTCACCTACATCTAAAATCTCACCTGTTTAGACCCAAAATTGAAGGAGAAATTTGGTAGAGTTTTGAAAGATCAAACTGTTGAACTTTGATCCCTTGACAGCCAAATTTATAGCCGAAAATGATTAAAAAGATTTTCCCAAATCTCAATACCCTTTATGTCAAATCTCGAGTCTGTAGACTTAACATTAACAGAGTAATTTAGTAGAGAAATATACAGAGACAGACAGACACATAGAATATTACACTTTTATATATATATATATATATATATATATATATATATATAATTTAAAGGAGATTAGAATAATAGTCTAAAGAGCTAAGTGTATTTCAATGTAACAGTGAAATTACTAGTTTAATTAAAATACAGGAAATGCTCGTTGTAATTTAGATATATAATAAGTTCGATAGTTAAATGTCCTAGAGCTAATTCAATATTAAGTAAAGTGATTTTCAATTTAAAAATTAAAAAAAAAAATTTTAAATTTAAAAATCAAATTTTAATTAAATTAAAAATCAGTTTCATGAAACTGATTTTTAATTTAATTAAAATTTGATTTTTAAATTTAAAATTTTTTTTTTTAATTTTTAAATTGAAAATCACTTTACTTAATATATATTTATATATATATATATATATATATATATATATATTATATATATATATAAGTATCTTTTTTTTGTTTAAGTTTTTTTCTTATTTCATGAACGTGATGACTTTTATGATTATTGGGATTGTTTAGATCTTCAAAAGATTTCAATTTCTTTTTCATGTAAGGATCTTGGGATTTAGTAACCATCCCGCTTCCTCCCTTTCTTTTTTTATCACTTTCACTTTCTTTCTTTCTTTCTTTCTCTCTCCTCCTCTCTCTCCCTCTCTTTCTTTCTTTCTCTCTCTCTCTCTCTCTCATACACACAATCTTCCCTCTAGTTAAACTGGCATCATTGAAAATACCTACTTCAACAATGGTCGTTGCTCTATCCAAATTTTCTCATATCACTATGCCCGCTTTCACAATTCTGTTTATTGAGCATGTAGTCCCAGTCATTGTATAGTCATAATGGATGTTGGACGACTTGTTTTGACAGTTATTCCGTGGCCTTTGTGCACCACAGGATGTGCAATTTTTACATATTGTCCAGTAGAAATACGTATACTGTTTGTTTCGTCACATTGTGTAGTATCCGTCTCCCTGTACAATATTAAACTGGATGTATTTATTTGTTTCCCCACTAAGCAAATTAGGCACAACGAGTAGGGGAGTTGGATAATGACAATTGGTATGAAAGGTTTTCTTACATTGACCAATAACTGATTATTACAAGAGCAAATGTCTTATATGTGGGGTTGCCCCCACATGTGGTCTTTGAGATTCATGTCCATCCCCGCAGAGGGGGGAGCGAAACTGTAGAATATTAAACTGGATGTCAGTTGACTCACATTCTCCATTTTGTGGTAGAACCTGCACCTAACCTTTTAGAGACGACTTACAAAAAAAAACAAAAAAACAAAAAACATTATACCTGGTCTTGGTGTTCGGCAGTTTTACTCATTCTCTTCTGATTATAGTATAATGATCATTTTTAAGCCAGTCTGCAAAAGCTTCCTTAACTATTACAGGGATAGTGCTTCGAGAAAAATATTTATTACATTTGTGGTTGAGCTTAAATCTCTGCTTCCTCCTTCTTAGACAATAAACAACAAGAATTAATTTCATTGGACAATGTACAAAAAAAAAACAATAACTGTCAGTTCTTTATCTGTGTCCAGCGTCAATCGAATTTACATACTGCATCTGTGGAACAGATTACCATAACATTGCTTCCTTAAAAACTACTAAATGATCGTCTGCAATAATATGTCAAAAATACTATTTCATGACTAATAACACTTAGTTGATCCCATAAAAATTCTTGATACTTTTTATATATTCTAGTGTTAGATGATTGGTTTGTCTAAAGATACAGGCTTTCTATGCTAAGTGAAAAAGCTTCGACTAGTTTGAATGATTGTTTGTAATATTTGATTTTTTTTAATTTTCTAATATTTTTTTTCCTGGTAGAGGCCCTGACATCCTACCGGAAGCCAGATATTAACCTGCTATCTCATACATTATAACCGAGAGATATTTTTTTAAAGATTTTAAGCGTCCCTTTAAGTACAATTGTTTGTATCCCTCTTGCACTTGATTCACCGAGTATCTTTTCCAGATACTTTCTTTTTTGTGAGTAAGTTTTTATGCGTTTGATTGCCCTATAACTACTGGAATAATGGAGATCTTCCTTAGATTCCAGTTTCTTTTCATTTTATTTTAAGACGGTGCTATTTTTATTTGTTGTGTATTGCTATGTGCCTTTTAAGAGAGTGTGCTGATTTATAAGTCTTCTCATGCATTACACAGCAATGAATGTTTGACTTTGGAAATAAAGTAGCTAGTAACAGTAATTTGGCTTGAAACTAAAATTAATTGTGGTTCTACATGCCCTCCTCAAGTATTCGGAAGGAAAGAAAGGGGAATATATAAGAAAAATAAATATGAATTCATTAAACGAACAGACGTATAGGTAGATTGGTGGAAAGACAACGGATATGAAGTTGTTCCACAATAAAGACAAAAGGAAGCTGGGGCGGGATTGTGGGTCAACATTAAAAGATTCAATATAGTTAGAGTAAGTTTACGATCATTTTCTAAGAGTGACAACTTACAATGATTAAGAACAGTTGGGGGTATTTTGGGGCGCGATGGTTGACGAGTTGAGGACAGTGTACAATCTGTGATGGTTGGAGGCTCGGAGTGATCGGAGAGATTAGGCTCGAAACAGAACACGCTGAACTTACGGCAATTAATGAACACGGTCTTGACAATAGATGAAGATGTGGACCTTTGCGTATATGGGATCGATGGTATCGCATCTAGACTGCAACTGCACGTACGCATTCCTCTCGACATACACTAATGTGAAAGACAACAACACGGCCAGGAGGGAAGGTGAAGGAGAAGACCAAATAAACAACGTTTGATTCGGTAGCGTTTGTTATCATGCAGGTTACCATGTGAGTACCACGAATGGATATAGCCAGCCAGAATACGTTTACAATTGTAAAACTTCCAGTTCTTTGTGGCTTCATGAAGGTTGTTCTGTTATGCTGTTATTCTGTTATTCTGTTATTCTGTTTTCGCAATCTACGCTCTACTCTTTTATTACTTCATGCGATTTCATTTATTCATTCGATTACTTAAAAAAAAACGCACAACTCTCCTTCACGTGTGTTCTCTATGGCAGTACTTCCATGGTCAATATTTCAAAATTCTTAGAGTCCAAATCTAGTCTATTACAGTTTTGTTTGATAAATCCTTTTTACTTTCTAATGTACTTGTATGGTGATCGCTTTGCGGCCTGGAGTTGACCGTAATCAAGCTGTTTAGGAATTAAATTAGTCTCAATTCGTACCAGGTGACCTTCCTAGCGCATGCGATACGAGATAATCATAGACACGTCTTGAGTATGTAGCTTTTACATAACTTCGCTCTACTGTTTTGTCGCATACAAATATATAAATATATAAACATGACTAAGTTTATAAGCTAAGGATATTAAATTTCATTTCCTTACGGTCACGTAATGTACTTACGCAAGTAAAAGTATGTTGAGCAAAACTATTTCAATTGTTTAGGAAAAGCGAGAAAGCAAATAGGAAGTCGGACAACTGAAATGCATTTGGAAATAAACGTTTCACACAATAAACTGACAACGTTGAATTTTTTTTTCTGGTTAGGAAACCAGAAATTATAATAATCTTCATATGAAAATATAAATAATAATGATCTTGACCTATCTGAATTTTTGAGATGGGGATTCGTTATTTGTATTATTTAACATCGGACTACTGTTCTCATATTGAGTGTGATTTAAACCTAAGGCTCCTAAAATTCGTACGAGAATTGTCTGCAAGGACCCGTGGCGCAGTCGTTAGAGTACTGGGAAAAATCAATTGTAAAAGTGATATTCTCCTGAAGGTTGAAGGTTCAATCCTCAGTGTGCTCGATCGAAAAATATAATTGCGACTCGCTTAGGATCTCTGTCCAGTCATGGCTGACGGAACGAAAACATTCTATCCCCTTGAAGTAAATAAAGGGTTCCGCTCGAAATTCCGTCCAAATTTTCGAGTTCGATAAGATACACCTGAAGAAGGTCGGAGGTTATATCGACCGAAACGTTGTGAAAATCACACTCAAGATGAGAACAGTAGTCCGACGAAGAATAATGCAATAATAATATTGATATAAATATATAAATATGACGTAATTTCCTGTGATGTTTTCATTAATGATTAATCAATGAATCAAATAAAAGTCTATTTACACACGGGTGTTTGTATCTGCTGCTCTTTTACACACTTTTCGTTTGCTTTCATGAGTGGCCATCGATTGTCTACTCTGTTTAACTAAGAATAATAAAATTGTTTTCACTCGGGAAAAACATAAGGGGACGTTCGTTGGGTTTCTTCAATATTTTATTTGGAAATAATTGACTTAAACGAAATAGGCTTATGTTACTGTACGTAGTTATTTACTTCTTCGACTTTCTAACTTAACGTAATAAGTGACGTAGATGGGCGAACATTTCGTTACCCTTTGCTAAGATTACCTGTTTTGTACATGATTGGCGACGAATCGTTCGCATGGCTTCCACCGCGAGACTAATCTGAAAACCTTAGTTTTCTCTCTCTTGAAACACATGATGTCATTCACCATTTGGTTCGACTCCTGCTTTGTCTACTGCGTTTGATCTCTGCTCCTCTGCCTCAAATTTACGTCCACTGTCTCTTGGAACGCTTCAGTTTGCAGATTATATTGATATACACTGAATGTGACCATTGTCAAAATTCACACCAGCTAACTTAGTCGCTATCGCTTACATAGGGTCACAAATAAGTAATGTGTGAGTTTATATTAGTGTGAACAGTGCCCAAGCATAAGTTTCTCTCGTGATTTTTTTGTTTGCGGAGTGTAAAGACGCCTCTTTATCTTTAAATAATTCTAAGCTTACACACACACACACACATAAATATATATATATATATATATTAAATTGTAATTCAATGAATTTCAAAAAACTCTCATTGAAATGAATTTCATATCAAAGAATTTTTATTATTCTAAGCAAGACAAAGAATGCTTTAGAAAATTAATCTCCTTAACCTATAGGGTTTCGATGTCTACCATCTCATCAGAGGAGAGAAAATATTAGCAAATACTTATAAAGGTATGTACCCTATTTGATAATGTCAGCGAGACATGGAATTTATTAAATTTACAAAATTTATTATTTTGACTTTGACTCTGACTTTCCATGTCTCACTGACTTTAGCAAATAGGGTGCATACTTTATAAGTATTTGCTTAAGAATTTTAAGATTAATTTTCTAAAGCATTCTTTGTCTTGCTTAGAATAATAAAAATTCTTTGATATGGAATTCATTTCAATGAGTGTTTTTTTTTAATTAAACTCATTACAATTTAATTTATTTGCTCTATCTTGCATATCGAGCAATTCTTGGTTTGATGGGATAACTTATAGAATATTACTGCCAGTAATATTTTGTAAACCTTACAATCTCACGTTTTCATAACAACTGATTGTTAAATAAAAACTATTCTGAAGTATATATATATATATATATATATATATATATATATATATATATATATATATATATATATATATATATATATATATATATACAGTAGCGTCCAAACAATTTTTTTTTCTTCAAGTACCATTATTAAACATTGGAAAATTCACCAAAAATTATTTTTTCCGTTTTCATCGATCAAGTTAGAAGCCATTCAAAAAATGACAAACGGTTCCTTAACTTTTGGACTCTCTCTCTCTCTCTCTCTATATATATATATATATATATATATATATATATATATATATATATATATCGTCATCCACGTACAGTACTGTTTCGCAGCTCATCAGCGCGGCTAGACAGGCAACTACCTCAAGCCAGGATTGAAATCCGACCGTCTGTACGACAGTAAAGTATCCTAACCATTACGCTATTGGCGGATGCTGAGCGAGTAGTGAGTTTAATAAATATATATATATATATATGAAATCATTAATCAATGCATATATTCTGCGTAGGAAATAATCTCAACGTTACAACACAATAATACATGCTCATGTATACGCCTACGTTGTTGTTCACGCATGCGTGTCGGCATTATTTCAATATCCCATAATCCAATAATTCCTGCTTAAACTGAGAATCGTATATCCTTCACACAGACACGCTCCTGTGATTAAAAGGGTCAATGCCGATTACCACGCACTTCTTCGGGTGATGGCTTATTGTTTCAACCTCGTGGATACTGTTGGATCGATAGAAGTTTAATTTTAAAGATAGATGTTATATCTTTGCTTTTCAAAAATGGGTAGTTCGAGGATATCGTTTTATATATAACCATAAAGTCTGTGTGCACGTTAAAATATGTATAACTTTCCATTTGGTATGGAAAAATCTGTAAAAGTGTTCTGAAATTTTATTTCCCAAGTTTTAAGTGCAGTTGTTGAGTAATTCTCTGCCACAAAATTTGCAACAATGTTTACATGTTTTACATATTTTATAAAAGTAAAAGTATTTTTAAATCAAATTTTTTTTAACGGAGGAATTTTTTTTTTTACATAGAGTTCACCACTTATCAAGGCCCGAAGGCCACTCAGGGATAAGGGTTATTGTGTGTACTGTAATCAATGAGATAGTATTGTAGTAATCATTAGTATTGGGTGGTTAGATAGAGTGTCTGACTTAAGGGGAGGTTTGTCAGGAGTTTGTTTATGTTGGACTTGAAGACGTCCAAGTTGTAGTCAGGTGGGAAACAGGCAAGCGGCAGAGAATTCCACTGGCGTGCAGTTCTAAGAAAGAAGCTTTGTTCATGGAATCTACGTTTGGATTTAGGCACATATAGAGAGTGGGGAAAATTATTGACAGTAGTTTAAGCCAAACGAGTGTTTCTTGTGAAAGATTGACGAAGGGGGACGACGGATTGGAGCTCAGACGAGCGCTTGCCATGGAAATAACGATAAAACAAAGACAGGCTCGCAACGTCTCTCCTGTGGGAGAGAGGTTGCAGGGAAGAGAAAAGGGCATCCCCCACTAAACCACGAAGTCTATTTTGTACTCTGTCAAGGCAGGATAGACTGTTTTTAGCAGCTCCTGTCCAGATGTGACAGCAGTACTCCATTCTTGGCGTACTTGGCTTTTATACAGATAGAGAATTGAATTAGTAGTGAGATATCTTCTGGAGCGGTAGAAGGATCCCACCATTTTCCCAGCGTCCCTGGTAACAGATTTGATGTACGTGTTCCATTTCAGATCAGAAGTAAAGGTCAAACCCAGAAGCTTGTCAAAACATGGAGCCTGAATAGGATGGATGACTTCATTGGTCACCGCTTTCCTCAGATTTTCTACCATTAAATTATTTTTTATGGAGATATTTTAAAACAATTCTGTGTGTCGCAAAATCTGGGGTCATTCAATAAATAAGGTGATTTTTGGTATATAACCTTCTTTTACAGATTTAAATTTACTTTTTTAGTTTTTTGTCCCCCGACAAAAAGGGGGGGTGGACATGTAAATTCACCCTTGTCCATTCGTCCGTTCGAATATTCGTCTGTCCGCATTTTTCTCAATAACTACACCTTGGAATTTTTTTTTAAAGTCTGCACAAACATTAAACATGATATGAGTAAAAAAACATAACAGAACAAATTTTTGAAGAAAACTCCAGTTGCCCCTTATGTATGCCTTTCGGGTTAAAATGGCTAAAATGTATACTTTTATGCTTATTAAAAAACATTGATGCCTTAGATTTTTATCAAACCTTTTGAAAAATTGTAATTAACTGATTTCTATATAATTTTTTTTTTGTCTATACTTCGCGATAACTCTTGGGGTGCCTCAGGTGCTCTTTTAGGGCTAATAAAAACACTCCATTTTGGGGACTATCTTACCATATTTGTCCAAAATATTCTATGTATGTCTATTTAGCAGTTTTGCATGTTGCTGAACTCAAATTCACGTATGTTAAGACCTTAGGGACTTTTGATACTAAATAGGGGTGGGAGCAAATAATGGACTTTATTTCTGTTTTTGCATGGTGCAGAACTCAAATTTACATATATTAAAGCCTTAAACTCCGCCGTTTGTTCATTTTCACCAAGATTTGACATTACACTGGGGCCTTTTGGGGCTAAATGGAGGGGAGCAAATGCTGAACTTAGTCATTTTTTTCATGTCTCGTTCACTTAGCACATACGGGGGACCATGCATGTTTCACTTATTTTATGTTTCACTTATTTTATGTTTTGCTTATTTTTCACATTGATTTTATTTATTTTGCAGATTCAACATTTTTTTTAAGTTTTGGCAACTGACCGAGAAGCATGCTCCAGAATTGAACAGCGGGCAGGTATCAAATGTTTGGTTGCTGAAAGGTGCAAACCAGTTATAATTCATAGGAGAATGTCAACTGTGTATATTAACACACGTTTCAGCCGAGCTATTTCTTAGTTTAGTTGACTATTTCTTTGTTTAGCTGACTATTTCTTTGTTTAGCTGACTATTTCTTTGTTTAGCTGACTATTTCTTTGTTTAGCTGACTATTTTTTTGTTTAGCTGACTATTTTTTTTGTTTAGCTGACTATTTCGTAGTTTAGCTGACTATTTCTTCGTTTAGTTGACTATTTCTTTGTTTAGCTGACTATTTCTTAGTTTAGCTGACTATTTCTTAGTTTAGCTGACTATTTCTTTGTTTAGCTGACTATTTCTTTGTTTAGCTGACTATTTCTTTGTTTAGCTGACAATTTCTTAGTTTAGCTGACTATTTCTTAGTTTAGTTGACTATTTCTTTGTTTAGTTGACTATTTCTTAGTTTAGCTGACTATTTCTTTGTTTAGTTGACTATTTCTTTGTTTAGCTGACTATTTCTTAGTTTAGTTGACTATTTCTTTGTTTAGCTGACTATTTCTTAGTTTAGTTGACTATTTCTTTGTTTAGTTGACTATTTCTTAGTTTAGTTGACTATTTCTTTGTTTAGCTGAGTATTTCTTTGTTTAGCTGACTATTACTTTGTTTAGCTGACTATTTCTTTGTTTAGCTGACTATTTCTTAGTTTAGTTGACTATTTCTTTGTTTAGCTGACTATTTCTTAGTTTAGTTGACTATTTCTTTGTTTAGCTGAGTATTTCTTTGTTTAGCTGACTATTACTTAGTTTAGTTGACTATTTCTTTGTTTAGCTGACTATTTCTTAGTTTAGTTGACTATTTCTTTGTTTAGCTGACTATTTCTTAGTTTAGTTGACTATTTCTTTGTTTAGCTGAGTATTTCTTTGTTTAGCTGACTATTACTTTGTTTAGTGGACTATTTCTTTGTTTAGCTGACTATTTCTTAGTTTAGTTGACTATTTCTTTGTTTAGTTGACTATTTCTTAGTTTAGTTGACTATTTCTTTGTTTAGCTGAGTATTTCTTTGTTTAGCTGACTATTACTTTGTTTAGCTGACTATTTCTTTGTTTAGCTGACTATTTCTTAGTTTAGTTGACTATTTCTTTGTTTAGCTGACTATGTCTTAGTTTAGTTGACTATTTCTTTGTTTAGCTGAGTATTTCTTTGTTTAGCTGACTATTACTTTGTTTAGTTGACTATTTCTTTGTTTAGATGACTATTTCTTAGTTTAGTTGACTATTTCTTTGTTTAGCTGACTATTTCTTAGTTTAGTTGACTATTCCTTTGTTTAGTTGACTATTTCTTAGTTTAGTTGACTATTTCTTTGTTTAGCTGAGTATTTCTTTGTTTAGCTGACTATTACTTTGTTTAGCTTACTATTTCTTTGTTTAGCTGACTATTTCTTTGTTTAGTTGACTATTTCTTTGTTTAGTTGACTATTTCTTAGTTTAGTTGACTATTTCTTTGTTTAGTTGACTATTTCTTAGTTTAGTTGACTATTTCTTTGTTTAGTTGACTATTTCTTTGTTTAGTTGACTATTTCTTTGTTTAGTTGACTATTACTTTGTTTAGCTGACTATTACTTTGTTTAGCTGACTATTTCTTTGTTTAGTTGACTATTTCTTTGTTTAGTTGACTATTTCTTTGTTTAGTTGACTATTTCTTAGTTTAGTTGACTATTTCTTTGTTTAGTTGACTATTTCTTAGTTTAGTTGACTATTTCTTTGTTTAGTTGACTATTTCTTAGTTTAGCTGACTATTTCTTTGTTTAGTTGACTATTTCTTTGTTTAGTTGACTATTTCTTTGTTTAGTTGACTATTTCTTAGTTTAGTTGACTATTTCTTTGTTTAGTTGACTATTTCTTAGTTTAGTTGACTATTTCTTTGTTTAGTTGACTATTTCTTAGTTTAGTAGACTATTTCTTTGTTTAGCTGAGTATTTCTTTGTTTAGCTGACTATTACTTTGTTTAGCTGACTATTTCTTTGTTTAGTTGACTATTTCTTTGTTTAGTTGACTATTTCTTAGTTTAGCTTACTATTGTTTAGTTTAGCTGACTATTTCTTTGTTTAGCTGACTATTTCTTTGTTTAGCTTACTATTTCTTTGTTTTACTTACTATTTCTTTGTTTAGCTGACTATTTCTTTGTTTAGCTGACTATTTCTTTGTTTAGCTGACTATTTCTTTGTTTTGCTGACTATTTTTTAGTTTAGCTGACTATTTCTTTGTTTAGCTGAGTATTTCTTTGTTTAGCTGAGTATTTCTTTGTTTAGCTGACTATTTCTTTGTTTAGCTGACTATTTCTTTGTTTAGCTGACTATTTCTTTGTTTAGTTGACTATTTCTTTGTTTAGCTGACTATTTCTTAGTTTAGCTTACTATTTTTTAGTTTAGCTGACTATTTCTTTGTTTAGCTGAGTATTTCTTTGTTTAGCTGAGTATTTCTTTGTTTAGCTGACTATTTCTTTGTTTTGCTGACTATTTTTTTGTTTAGCTGACTATTTTTTTGTTTAGCTGACTATTTCTTTGTTTAGCTGACTATTTCTTTGTTTTGCTGACTATTTTTTTGTTTAGCTGACTATTTCTTTCTTTAGCTGACTATTTCTTTGTTTTGCTGACTATTTTTTTGTTTAGCTGACTATTTCTTTGTTTAGCTGACTATTTCTTTGTTTTGCTGACTATTTTTTTGTTTAGCTGACTATTTCTTAGTTTAGCTGACTATTTCTTAGTTTAGCTGACTATTTCTTTGTTTAGCTGACTATTTTTTTGTTTAGCTGACTATTTTTTTGTTTAGCTGACTATTTCTTTGTTTAGTTGACTATTTCTTTGTTTTGCTGACTATTTCTTTGTTTAGCTGACTATTTCTTTGTTTAGCTTACTATTTCTTTGTTTTGCTGACTATTTTTTTGTTTAGCTGACTATTTCTTTCTTTAGCTGACTATTTCTTTGTTTTGCTGACTATTTTTTAGTTTAGCTGACTATTTCTTTGTTTAGCTGACTATTTCTTTGTTTAGCTGACTATTTCTTTGTTTAGCTGAGTATTTCTTTGTTTAGCTGACTATTTCTTTGTTTAGCTTACTATTTTTTAGTTTAGCTGACTATTTCTTTGTTTAGCTGACTATTTCTTTGTTTAGCTGACTATTTCTTTGTTTAGCTGAGTATTTCTTTGTTTAGCTGACTATTTCTTTGTTTAGCTTACTATTTCTTTGTTTAGCTGACTATTTCTTTGTTTAGCTGACTATTTCTTTGTTTAGCTGAGTATTTCTTTGTTTAGCTGACTATTTCTTTGTTTAGCTTACTATTTTTTAGTTTAGCTGACTATTTCTTTGTTTAGCTGACTATTTCTTTGTTTAGCTGACTATTTCTTTGTTTAGCTGACTATTTCTTTGTTTAGCTGACTATTTCTTTGTTTAGCTGACTATTTCTTTGTTTAGCTGACTATTTCTTAGTTTAGCTTACTATTTTTTAGTTTAGCTGACTATTACTTTGTTTAGCTGAGTATTTCTTTGTTTAGCTGAGTATTTCTTTGTTTAGCTGACTATTTCTTTGTTTAGCTTACTATTTTTTAGTTTAGCTGACTATTTCTTTGTTTAGCTGACTATTTCTTTGTTTAGCTGACTATTTCTTTGTTTAGCTGACTATTTCTTTGTTTAGCTGACTATTTCTTTGTTTAGTTGACTATTTCTTTGTTTAGCTGAGTATTTCTTTGTTTAGCTGACTATTTCTTAGTTTAGTTGACTATTTCTTTGTTTAGCTGACTATTTCTTAGTTTAGCTTACTATTTTTTAGTTTAGCTGACTATTTATTTGTTTAGCTGACTATTTCTTTGTTTAGCTGACTATTTCTTTGTTTAGCTGACTATTTCTTTGTTTAGCTGACTATTTCTTTTGTTTAGCTGACTATTTCTTTGTTTAGCTGACTATTTCTTTGTTTAGCTGACTATTTCTTTGTTTAGCTGACAATTTCTTAGTTTAGCTGACTATTTCTTAGTTTAGTTGACTATTTCTTTGTTTAGTTGACTATTTCTTAGTTTAGCTGACTATTTCTTTGTTTAGTTGACTATTTCTTTGTTTAGCTGACTATTTCTTAGTTTAGTTGACTATTTCTTTGTTTAGCTGACTATTTCTTAGTTTAGTTGACTATTTCTTTGTTTAGTTGACTATTTCTTAGTTTAGTTGACTATTTCTTTGTTTAGCTGAGTATTTCTTTGTTTAGCTGACTATTACTTTGTTTAGCTGACTATTTCTTTGTTTAGCTGAGTATTTCTTAGTTTAGTTGACTATTTCCTTGTTTAGCTGACTATTTCTTAGTTTAGTTGACTATTTCTTTGTTTAGCTGAGTATTTCTTTGTTTAGCTGAATATTACTTTGTTTAGTTGACTATTTCTTTGTTTAGCTGACTATTTCTTAGTTTAGTTGACTATTTCTTTGTTTAGCTGACTATTTCTTAGTTTAGTTGACTATTTCTTTGTTTAGCTGAGTATTTCTTTGTTTAGCTTACTATTTTTTTGTTTAGCTTACTATTTCTTTGTTTAGCTGACTATTTCTTTGTTTAGCTGAGTATTTCTTTGTTTAGCTGAGTATTTCTTTGTTTAGCTGACTATTACTTTGTTTAGTTGACTATTTCTTTGTTTAGCTGACTATTTCTTAGTTTAGTTGACTATTTCTTTGTTTAGTTGACTATTTCTTAGTTTAGTTGACTATTTCTTTGTTTAGCTGAGTATTTCTTTGTTTAGCTGACTATTACTTTGTTTAGCTGACTATTTCTTTGTTTAGCTGACTATTTCTTAGTTTAGTTGACTATTTCTTTGTTTAGCTGACTATTTCTTTGTTTAGTTGACTATTTCTTTGTTTAGCTGAATATTTCTTTGTTTAGCTGACTATTACTTTGTTTAGCTGACTATTTCTTTGTTTAGCTGACTATTTCTTTGTTTAGTTGACTATTTCTTTGTTTAGTTGACTATTTCTTAGTTTAGTTGACTATTTCTTTGTTTAGTTGACTATTTCTTAGTTTAGTTGACTATTTCTTTCTTTAGTTGACTATTTCTTAGTTTAGTTGACTATTTCTTTGTTTAGCTGAGTATTTCTTTGTTTAGCTGACTATTACTTTGTTTAGCTGACTATTTCTTTGTTTAGTTGACTATTTCTTTGTTTAGTTGACTATTTCTTTGTTTAGCTGACTATTTCTTTTTTTAGCTGACTATTTCTTTGTTTAGCTGACTATTTCTTTGTTTTACTTACTATTTCTTTGTTTAGCTGACTATTTCTTTGTTTAGCTGACTATTTCTTTGTTTAGCTTACTATTTCTTTGTTTTGCTTACTATTTCTTTGTTTAGCTGACTATTTTTTAGTTTAGCTGACTATTTCTTTGTTTAGCTGAGTATTTCTTTGTTTAGCTGACTATTTCTTTGTTTTGCTGACTATTTTTTTGTTTAGCTGACTATTTTTTTGTTTAGCTGACTATTTCTTTGTTTAGCTGACTATTTCTTTGTTTAGCTGACTATTTCTTTGTTTAGCTGACTATTTCTTTGTTTAGCTGACTATTTCTTTGTTTAGCTTACTATTTCTTAGTTTAGCTTACTATTTTTTAGTTTAGCTGACTATTTCTTTGTTTAGCTGAGTATTTCTTTGTTTAGCTGAGTATTTCTTTGTTTAGCTGACTATTTCTTTGTTTTGCTGACTATTTTTTTGTTTAGCTGACTATTTTTTTGTTTAGCTGACTATTTCTTTGTTTAGCTGACTATTTCTTTCTTAAGCTGACTATTTCTTTGTTTTGCTGACTATTTTTTAGTTTAGCTGACTATTTCTTTGTTTAGCTGAGTATTTCTTTGTTTAGCTGAGTATTTCTTTGTTTAGCTGACTATTTCTTTGTTTTGCTGACTATTTTTTTGTTTAGCTGACTATTTTTTTGTTTAGCTGACTATTTCTTTGTTTAGCTGACTATTTCTTTCTTTAGCTGACTATTTCTTAGTTTAGCTTACTATTTTTTTGTTTAGCTGACTATTTCTTTGTTTAGCTGAGTATTTCTTTGTTTAGCTGAGTATTTCTTTGTTTAGCTGACTATTTCTTTGTTTTGCTGACTATTTCTTTGTTTTGCTGACTATTTCTTTGTTTTGCTGACTATTTTTTAGTTTAGCTAACTATTTCTTTGTTTAGCTGAGTATTTCTTTGTTTAGCTGAGTATTTCTTTGTTTAGCTGACTATTTCTTTGTTTTGCTGACTATTTTTTTGTTTAGCTGACTATTTTTTTGTTTAGCTGACTATTTCTTTGTTTAGCTGACTATGTCTTTTTTTTGCTGACTATTTTTTTGTTTAGCTGACTATTTCTTTGTTTAGCTGACTATTTCTTTGTTTTGCTGACTATTTTTTTGTTTAGCTGACTATTTCTTTGTTTAGTTGACTATTTCTTTGTTTTGCTGACTATTTTTTTGTTTAGCTGACTATTTTTTTTTTAGCTGACTATTTCTTTGTTTAGCTGACTATTTCTTTGTTTTGCTGACTATTTTTTTGTTTAGCTGACTATTTCTTTGTTTAGCTGACTATTTCTTTGTTTTGCTGACTATTTTTTTGTTTAGCTGACTATTTTTTTGTTTAGCTGACTATTTCTTTCTTTAGCTGACTATTTCTTTGTTTTGCTGACTATTTTTTAGTTTAGCTGACTATTTCTTTGTTTAGCTGACTATTTCTTTGTTTAGCTGACTATTTCTTTGTTTAGCTGAGTATTTCTTTGTTTAGCTGACTATTTCTTTGTTTAGCTTACTATTTTTTAGTTTAGCTGACTATTTCTTTGTTTAGCTGACTATTTCTTTGTTTAGCTGACTATTTCTTTGTTTAGCTGAGTATTTCTTTGTTTAGCTGACTATTTCTTTGTTTAGCTTACTATTTCTTTGTTTAGCTGACTATTTCTTTGTTTAGCTGACTATTTCTTTGTTTAGCTGAGTATTTCTTTGTTTAGCTGACTATTTCTTTGTTTAGCTGACTATTTCTTAGTTTAGCTGACTATTTCTTTGTTTAGCTGAGTATTTCTTTGTTTAGCTGAGTATTTCTTTGTTTAGCTGAGTATTTCTTTGTTTAGCTGAGTATTTCTTTGTTTAGCTGACTATTTCTTTGTTTAGCTTACTATTTTTTAGTTTAGCTGACTATTTCTTTGTTTAGCTGAGTATTTCTTTGTTTAGCTGAGTATTTCTTTGTTTAGCTGACTATTTCTTTGTTTAGCTTACTATTTTTTAGTTTAGCTGACTATTTCTTTGTTTAGTTGACTATTCCTTAGTTTAGCTGACTATTTCTTTGTTTAGCTGACTATTTCTTTGTTTAGCTGACTATTTTTTATTGTTTAGCTGACTATTTCTTTGTTTAGTTGACTATTTCTTTGTTTAGCTGACTATTTCTTAGTTTAGCTTACTATTTTTTAGTTTAGCTTACTATTTCTTTGTTTAGCTGAGTATTTCTTTGTTTAGCTGAGTATTTCTTTGTTTAGCTGACTATTTCTTTGTTTTGCTGACTATTTTTTAGTTTAGCTGACTATTTCTTTGTTTAGCTGACTATTTCTTTGTTTAGCTGACTATTTCTTTGTTTAGCTGACTATTTCTTTGTTTAGCTGACTATTTCTTAGTTTAGCTTACTATTTTTTAGTTTAGCTGACTATTTCTTTGTTTAGCTGAGTATTTCTTTGTTTAGCTGAGTATTTCTTTGTTTAGCTGACTATTTCTTTGTTTTGCTGACTATTTCTTTGTTTAGCTTACTATTTTTTAGTTTAGCTGACTATTTCTTTGTTTAGTTGACTATTCCTTTGTTTAGCTGACTATTTCTTTGTTTAGCTGACTATTTCTTTGTTTAGCTGACTATTTCTTTGTTTAGCTGACTATTTCTTTGTTTAGCTGACTATTTTTTATTGTTTAGCTGACTATTTCTTTGTTTAGTTGACTATTTCTTTGTTTAGCTGACTATTTCTTAGTTTAGCTTACTATTTTTTAGTTTAGCTTACTATTTCTTTGTTTAGCTGAGTATTTCTTTGTTTAGCTGAGTATTTCTTTGTTTAGCTGACTATTTCTTTGTTTTGCTGACTATTTTTTTGTTTAGCTGACTATTTTTTTGTTTAGCTGACTATTTCTTTGTTTAGCTGACTATTTCTTTGTTTTGCTGACTATTTTTTTGTTTAGCTGACTATTTCTTTGTTTAGCTGAGTATTTCTTTGTTTTGCTGACTATTTCTTTGTTTAGCTGACTATTTTTTTGTTTAGCTGACTATTTCTTTGTTTTGCTGACTATTTTTTTGTTTAGCTGACTATTTCTTTGTTTTGCTGACTATTTTTTTGTTTAGCTGACTATTTCTTTGTTTAGTTGACTATTTCTTTGTTTTGCTGACTATTTTTTTGTTTAGCTGACTATTTTTTTGTTTAGCTGACTATTTCTTTGTTTAGCTGACTATTTCTTTGTTTTGCTGACTATTTTTTTGTTTAGCTGACTATTTCTTTGTTTAGCTGACTATTTCTTAGTTTAGCTGACTATTTTTTTGTTTAGCTGACTATTTCTTTGTTTAGCTGACTATTTCTTTGTTTTGCTGACTATTTTTTTGTTTAGCTGACTATTTTTTTGTTTAGCTGACTATTTCTTTCTTTAGCTGACTATTTCTTTGTTTTGCTGACTATTTTTTAGTTTAGCTGACTATTTCTTTGTTTAGCTGACTATTTCTTTGTTTAGCTGACTATTTCTTTGTTTAGCTGACTATTTCTTTGTTTAGCTGACTATTTCTTTGTTTAGTTGACTATTTCTTTGTTTAGCTGACTATTTCTTAGTTTAGCTTACTATTGTTTAGTTTAGCTGACTATTTATTTGTTTAGCTGACTATTTCTTTGTTTTGCTGACTATTTCTTTGTTTTGCTGACTATTTCTTTGTTTAGCTGAGTATTTCTTTGTTTAGCTTACTATTTCTTTGTTTTGCTTACTATCTCTTAGTTTAGCTGACTATTTCTTTGTTTAGCTGACTATTTCTTAGTTTAGCTGACTATTTTTTAGTTTAGCTGACTATTTCTTTGTTTAGCTGACTATTTCTTTGTTTAGCTGACTATTTCTTTGTTTAGCTTACTATTTCTTTGTTTAGCTTACTATTTTTTTGTTTAGCTGACTATTTTTTTTTAGCTGACTAGTTCTTTGTTTAGCTGACTATTTTTTTGTTTAGCTGACTATTTCTTTGTTTAGCTGACTATTTCTTTGTTTAGCTGACTATTTCTTAGTTTAGCTGACTATTTTTTTGTTTAGCTGACTATTTCTTTGTTTAGCTGACTATTTCTTTGTTTTGCTGACTATTTTTTTGTTTAGCTGACTATTTTTTTGTTTAGCTGACTATTTCTTTCTTTAGCTGACTATTTCTTTGTTTTGCTGACTATTTTTTAGTTTAGCTGACTATTTCTTTGTTTAGCTGACTATTTCTTTGTTTAGCTGACTATTTCTTTGTTTAGCTGACTATTTCTTTGTTTAGCTGACTATTTCTTTGTTTAGTTGACTATTTCTTTGTTTAGCTGACTATTTCTTAGTTTAGCTTACTATTGTTTAGTTTAGCTGACTATTTATTTGTTTAGTTGACTATTTCTTTGTTTAGCTGAGTATTTCTTTGTTTAGCTTACTATTTCTTTGTTTTGCTTACTATCTCTTAGTTTAGCTGACTATTTCTTTGTTTAGCTGACTATTTCTTAGTTTAGCTGACTATTTTTTAGTTTAGCTGACTATTTCTTTGTTTAGCTGACTATTTCTTTGTTTAGCTGACTATTTCTTAGTTTAGCTGACTATTTCTTAGTTTAGCTGACTATTTTTTTGTTTAGCTGACTATTTCTTAGTTAGTATAGAAATCATGTAATCAGGTCCATACGCTTTTAAGGTTTCTAGTTTTTTTTTTGTTTTTTAACGATATCCTTGACATGATGAGTGATTACTAGACCATAAACTGTGTCTTTAGTCCGTATACAAAAATTCGTCATCTTATGAGAAAACCTATTTAACCCATTATGTTTCATCAGAATCTCAAATCAAACTCACTAACCTTAACTTAGCTTCTCAAATCGGAACCTCCAAATGGATGCAGAGAAATTTCTAGCGATATCACAAACCTATTAGTATTTGGAGTGAGCTATGAGCATTAGTTACATAATCATTGGGTACTGTTCTTCAGAATAGGTCTAGAAGTCAGGGCGAGGATATTACGAATATAGACTCACCGACCGTTTATATATCAGTCCGAGTCCTTGTGGCAGAAAGTGAGATACTCTGTCTTGTTAAAGTAGCTAGCAGGGATTGAAAAGTGTAGGTTAGTGTCATAAATGTTAAGATAGCTGGGAAATTTACTAGGTGTTTTTGCAGATATCACAGATGCAGGTAGTGCCTGGTTGTTGCAGATCTGTCGCAGATCTCTTATGTATGTACCCTTTCATTTCGCTGTACTCTTAACCCTACTCTGCTAAGAGCATTTATAGCCCTTGCAATCGAAACTATTGCATAGATATATAAGATTCATATATTACAAAGAAAAATAGCAATAGCCCTCGCATTACTCGAACACGGCACGCAGAATTTATAATTGGCGCCGGTAACCGCTGCAGCAATTTACTGAACTATATGTCTTGATTATTAATTAATTTCAAGCAAAATATGCTGCATATTCCAGCTAATTAGATTTTGAAAATAAACGTGAACTACAGTTGTTATTTTAATTAATACTTGAAACGCAAAACTTGTTGCCTTGAACCAAACTTAATTAATGTTATTGGATTCTAGCGAGCAACAGACGAATATTTAATATATATTTTCATTCTGAAGAGCTATAAGTGATGCAATATGGCGGGAACCCACGGTTTTAGCAGAGACACCTTTGCCTTTTGGAGTTCGAGCCCTCTATGATCTTGACAGTTTATGCTACGGAAAGCATCAGAATATTTTATTTTAAGAATGATGTATAGATATGATGACATGATGACAGTTTTACGTAAAAAACAAGATGTGATACACCTAACGGTCAAAATGTGCTAGAGCAGCCATCAGCAACACCTCCGGAACTTAAATCATTCTTAAAATACATTATTTGAAAGATGGTTGACTGGCGAACAGGTACTAAATATAAATTTTTACATTCTCGAACTCAGCACAGGAAATTGACCGGCCGCCATGGCGACCCATATTCCCTGACCTTCCGGTATGAAAATAGCAGACAGCTGCTTTTGTTGAATCTGCTGGCATTTTTTTAGTTTGAAGAATTTCAACAAAATTATGATAGTGTAATTTGTTGTTTCCTTTTCTTTTGTTTCTATTTAGTAAAGTTTTTTTCTGACTTGCCATAAATCCCCGATGAAGGCCAAAACTAGAAACATCATAATTCCTGGGAATTCTTTTTTGAAGTTATTTTGGTAACTTTTTTGTTTTCCGTATTTATTAATTGTATTAATATTATTTTTCTTCTTCTTCTTCTTCTTCTTCTTTTTCTTTTACTTCTTCTTTTTCTTCGTCTTTTATTTATTCGTCCCGGTTTTATTCTTCCAAGTGCTTCTTTTATTTTTTTTTCTTCTGCTTTATTTACAAGTTTTTCTTTCTACTTTTTTATTCTCTTTTTTCTCCTTCTTTTTCTTCTTGCTCGTTCTTCTACTTCAACTCATTTTCTTTTTCCTTCTTCCCCATCTCGTTCCTTTTCTTTGTATTCTTTTTCGTCTGCGTTCCCCTACTTCATCGTTCTTTTTCTTCCACTTCATATAATTCTCCCACAGTCTTTTGCTTCCTCAACGTTCCTCTACTTCTGATTTGGCTTCCTTCTTCCGCTTTCTGTTTCCTCTTCTTCTTTTCTTTCTTTTTCCAAGTTCTTCTCTTCCTTTTTTTCTTTTTATAACATTTGCTACTTCTGCTCCGTTCTCCAAATTCTTCTTTTCATTCTATTTTTATTTTCCCTTATCTTGCACGGCTTCTTTCTTCTTCTTCTTCTTCTTCTTCTTTATCTTCTTCCTCTTCTTCTTCTTCTTCTTTTTATTTTCTTTATCTTCTTCCTCTTCTTCTTCTTTATCTTCTTCTTCTTTTTCTACTTTTCAGATTCGTTTTCTACTTTTTGCACATTTCTAATTTTTCATTCACATTTTCGTTGCTTTTTGTTCTTTTTCTTTTTTGTTCTTCTTCTGCTTCTTTCTTCTTCTTCTTCTTCCTCTTATTATTGTTGTTGGTTTTGTTTTTGTTGTTATTATTATTATTATTATTGCTTTCTAAACATCAAACAAAAGCTGACAGGTAGCATTTATTAAAACACGAGTCTCCTCAACGATTCAACAATTCTTACTTCAAACGGCATAGTAATGAAAGCATTGTAGTGGTTACAGCTGAGGTCTGTCAGCTGCGGGTACAAGGTTCGATTTCTATCGGATCTATTTTAAGGAATGGCTTATCACTGAACACTGCTAAATATCACATAAGGATGAGGAAACAGATTGTCAAAACAAAATGCGATTACTTATGAGGAAGGTTTATGTCAAGTCTTTGTTGGCATTGGAGTTTTAAACGGCCAGGTTGTAACCCGCAATGTAGCAATACTGTGTCTCTGCGTCCCATAGATTTGAAGTTCTTTGGAAAAAAATATGCACAAAATATGCAAGTATAACATTCGGTTGTCATTAAACCTTGCGCACTACACGTACCCACACAGTTGCCGAAATTTTTTTTGGTACATAAATTGTATTCTTACCTTTGATGCACTTCACAATGATCCTTCCCGACTGAGGGAATGTCACATAGAAAGAACTCTTTTCATACGTAGAGAAAGACTAACTCAAGACAATGATAATGGAAGACAGAAAACATTTATTCGATTTGATCTTAGAGTAGAATCACTAGTCACTAAAAGAAAGCAAAAATGGAGAGGGAGAAAACAGAATGTGAACCTGTGAATGAATGACCGAAATCACTAATTAATTCTATTTTCTCAGCCCTTTTATTTTACACATCCACACACTGCGTACTTCTAAATAGAAAATCCTCTTCACTTTCTCTCTCTTTCTCTCTCTGTCTCTCTTTCTCTCTCTCTCTCTCTCTCTCTCTCTCTCTCTCTCTCTCTCTCTCTAACTCGATATTTATTCGTCTCTCCGTGAAAAGAAAATGTGACACAAGGTCATGTTTAATGTGGGTGCGTACTAGCTACCCCTAAAGGCAGCAGTCTGGTAGTGTTCAAGAATAAAACTTAGTATAGAAAGGTTTCCCCTCTCTATTTACCAAGAACAATTTCATTTGGTGCAGTTTTAGAGTAGACACTACATTTCGGCCCCCAGGATGACCGAGCAGCGAGTGTGCTCTCTTTCTGCCTCACTTTCTCTGAGGCATGTGACGTCATGTTTGTTTATTTTTTTTTTAAATAGAAGTCACTTCAGGTCACACTTGAAGTTATCTAATGTAAGTTGTTGAAAAACGAATTACCATGATTGCAAAGGCAAAGAATGTCTATTGACCTTGAAACGACTAAGTTTGTATTTATAAATAATAGGCAGGGGGGATTTGTCTACTGGGAGATCGTTCCACAAGCCTGCAGCTTTTAAAAAGAAGCATCTAGAATGAGAAGAAAATTTTAGAGCAATGAATTGATGAAAAATACCGAAACAATGAGCCAACCGAGCTGACACAAAGGATGCAGACAACCCCTGAGTACAAATACAATAATAATAATTATAGAAGAAAACCCGGACTTAATTCTCACAGTCTAGAAACAATCACTCCGAGTTTATCAATTTTAATCAGACTAATATTTTATTTTATTTTATTATCAACTAACTACTTCATGTACTAATCGGTTTATCAAATGAATAGTTTTGATTAGGGAGTTACTATTTGTAAATGCCCAAAAGTCAATTGAAAACAAAGGCAGGTGAGTGGAAGGTGACACGTAAGATGACAACATAATGGTTCGTAATAGTGGAAATCGGACAGAATTAGATTAAGAAGACGGCACAACAAGAACTTGTTTACATTGGATTTGAAAACGGCTATGTTATAGTAAAACAGAAGCAGCCCTGTGGTAGTGTGTTACACAGACGGGCATTCCTATGAAAATATACTTTGCTCGTAGAATTTTCGTTTAGTTTTAGTCGCAGAGAGCGAGCGAAAGAATGAGAAATAATATGGAGTGATTGAAGCTAGACGAGTTATAGTTATAAACGGTTTAAGGGGGGTGCAAGAGATAGTAGCTCAGTCGAGCACCTGCCATAAAATGACGACAGAGTAGAGAAAGTGCAGCAACGTCCTTTCACATCGCATACCAAACACTCCTAAGTACGAGGCTAAATAGATACCTACTACGAGGCTAGATATACTAAACACTCCAAAGTACGAGGCTAAATAGATACCTACTACGAGGCTAGATATACCAAACACTCCTAAGTACGAGGCTAAATAGATACCTAGTACTAGGCTAGATATACTAAACACTCCCAAGTACGAGGCTAGATATAGATACGGTTGTAGTCTCTATGTTGTCAGATGAGTTGCCGATGAGTCGCTTAGCTAATATAACAACTAGTAAGAAATGATATTTCAAACCGAAGCGATCCTAACCTAAGGACAAAGCCTCTATTATATACACGAGGATGCATTGAAAAAGAAATAACTTAAGTTTTAGTAAATGTATGTTTTTTGTTGTTTTTTTTTCCTTTTTGTTTGTTTGTATTTTTGAAGTATTTTTGTTTTGTTTTTTGCGCGTAACCTGAACAAAAAAAAATGCAACCCTGAAAGAATGGTTCAAAACTTAAAGCGGAAGAGCGTGAAACATCAATTTTTAGAAGCTCATCACCAAGCAACACGCACAGCATCTGAGATGCGGAGGATTCGCTGGGCGAAGGCGAGGCAGGAAAAGTGTAGGTGTTTGGGCAACAGTCAGGTAAAAACTGACATATGCTTTCTTTTTGGACGCTTCTCGGAACCTTTCGCTGTCAGTTAGAGCAACATTCGCTAGTAGGAGGAGGGAGAGTGAAAAGGAGGATATCGCATACGGAGGCGGGGCGATGTTAGGAGTCGGTGCGGCTTTAGACAAACAATTTTTGGCAGAGTGGTCCATTACTCCAAACATAAAGCCTCTTTGAATGCAAACAAGAAAAGAAATAAAATAAAATTTTGAGTTGGGAACTGACGGCCATTTTGGATATAAAGACCTTAGAAAGAAAAAATAGACGTGGAGTGATTTTTTTTATTTATACTTTTATTATTATTATTATTATTATTATTATTATTATTATTATTATTATTATTAATATTATTATTATTATTTCCATTTTTAGTTTTCATTTATTTTCAATTTTGGTATACAATGATTCGTACTTGAATTGAGCTGAAGCCCGTGGGAAATGAAAGTCGGATTGATAAAAAAGGTAAACCATTTTGGGGTGGCAGATATACGTTAAATATGAGAATACGGGTACAATAGCAGATGGGGTATCATGTTTTGAGCAATAATAAAATAGACAGGTGTGTTTTTATCATGTGCATGTGCCTGTTTGTATGTGGGCATAATGTATGTAAATAAACTTCACTACGGAAATAGCTGCAAGCAGCAATACCACATTTTTGTATGCCTTTCACTGTGTTTCTTAATTTGAAAAAAAAAATGATTTAAATCGTTAAGATGTAAGTTCATACATAAAGTACAAAGAGAAATCTGGATGACCACTAACTCAAGGTTTCGCTGTCTGTTACTCGGGATTTATCAAGAGAAAAAACAAAGCGTGGTACATAACGAGAATGATGAGGGACTATATAGAATGATAGGTTATACCAAATTTAAATTAATATAAAAGAAGTAGACATACAGACACATAAATATGTGTACATAATTTATACATAATATATATATATTCCTTATTCCTGTATATATATATATATATATATATATATATATATATATATATATATATAAGTTTGACTCATATTCAGGTAACCTACATCTAACATTTCAAGCGTTTAGACTCAAAATTAGCGGAGGAGCTTGGTAGAGTCTGCACAGGTCAACTCTTTCAACTTTAACCTCTTGGCAGCCAAATTTTCGCCCAAAAACTGATTAAAAAGCTTGCTGCATGTTTGAATACACTTTATGTAAAATTTTAAATGTTTAGACCCAAAATTGGCTGAATAGTTTGCTAGACACCGCAAAGGTCAAATCTTTTGAACTGTGACTCCTTGGAAGCTAAATTTTCGGTCAAAAACCGATTAAAAAACTGCACTATGTATGAATACATTTTTATGTAAAATTTCAAATGTTTAGATAAAAAAAAATTGTATTGAGTAATTTGGTACAGACATCAGAGGTAATTTTTTTTATGTTGATCCTAATTTTTACTCCTTAACATTTATTGTGTTGGGGTCAAATCAAATTAGAAAGTTTGACACATGTCTAAGTAACCATACATATAAAATTTCACGTGTTTAGACCCAAAATTGGCGGAGGAGTTTGGTAGAGTTTCCAAAGGCCAAATCGTTGAACCATGATTCCTTGACAGCAAAATTTCTGGCCGAAAACCAATTAAAACATTTTCCCAAATCTTAATACCCCTTATGCCAAATCTCAAGTCTGTAGACTGAAACTTGACAGAATTGTTTTATAGGGAAATGATACACACACAGACACAGACAGAAAATTTTACACACACACACACACACACACACACACACACACATATATATATATATATATATATATATATATATATATATATATATATGGGGGGTCCTAATTCTCCATATATTTAAATTTGGTAAGCATCATCATTAAATATTTATTCGGCAAAATTACAGATTTTCTCGCTATGTGCCACTTTCTGGATTTTTCTCATGATAAAGCCTGCAACACGCGTGGAAGCATCCTGTAGATTATGTAGCCAGACTTTGTGGGAACCCTGTACAAATACATACACACACGCACGCTCGTATATATATATATATATATATATATATATATATATATATATATATATATATATATATATGTATATATATATGTATATATACAGGGTGCCCACAAAGTCTGGCTACATAATCTACAGGATGCTGCCACAAAGTCTGGCTACATAATGTAACCAGACTTTGTGGACACCATGTATATATATATATATATATATATATATATATATGTGTGTGTGTGTGTGTGTGTGTGTGTGTGTGTGTGTGAATTTAGTTTACAAACAAATGGCTACACATAAGCATACATGTTTCAGCGAAAACCCAGTACGGGAATCGCTTCGTCAGGCCAAGGTCCTTGGCCTGACGAAGCGATTCCCGTATGGGTTTTCGCTGAAACATGTATGCTTATGTGTAGCCATTTGTTTGTAAACTAAATTCACATATATTGGCTCTGTGTAAACATTGAGCACTCTTTTGGTGGACACACTTATATATTTTGTTTGTAACAAACACATAATTAATACCAATACAATATATGTATATATATATATATATATATATATATATATATATATATATATATATATGCACATAAAGATAAAGTAATGAACGGTACATAGGGCCCGAGCAAAGCCGGTTTGAACTGCTAGTATATATATATATATATATATATATATATATATATATATAAACCTAGATTTTTGGTGTCGTGCATATATATATATATATATATATATATATATATATATATATATATATAGAGAGAGAGAGAGAGAGAGAGAGAAAGAGAGAGAGAAACTTAGACACTAGATTATTGTGTCGTGCATCATGTTTGTGTCTGCCTTAAATGTCTACATTAATAAACAAAAGGGACCTGGAGAAAAAGATTCTAAGCATGTAAAACCCTCAAGGAGCAAGACGTCATTCTGGAAGAGGAACGAGCCAGCTACATCCAACATCTAAGCTATTCGTTTTCTTTTCATCTAGACAGAAAGACGTCAAATTGACAGATCTTCATACGCGGACCGTTTCCAAGACATTTAATGTAACATGTGGGTCGGTCACCCGCCAGTGACCGGCCTATTGATGTACAAGGAGTTTTACTATTAAAACGAAAAATCTTTTGGTGTTCGGAATATATTATTCTTCATAATTACCACCATTCTTCAGTTATTGCACATTTGACAGAAATTCAGTGACATGTCTTCTTCTGATGCACCTCCATGACAGGGGCTGGTGTTTTATTGTCTCACACCATTAATATCTGCAACAGAGAAATGAAACTATCAGATTATGAATACATAAGTTCAATCATCATACTAATTCAATTTGAAATCCCTCTGATCCATTCGGGCGAAAAAAATAGGAGGTATTACTTTTAAAACATCCCATCGAAATATAATAAAAAAAAAAAACTATTAATTTTTACATACTGTTTATAATTTTTTTTTTTCAAAATAATAGTTTCGAATCTGATCATATAGTTTTTAAAAATTGCAATTTTCTTTTTCTTTTTTCAATATACAAACTTTTCGGCCCGAGAACAACCCTTTTCACCACCCTCTCGCTGTATTGCATTGCATCATTACTAGGGCCAGGACAACAGCATATTCTTTTAATTGTTTTGACTCTCTCGTGTGTATCTGTTGATATCTTATATGCTTTTATATAGAGTGGTATGGTCCTCGGTTGATTAACTGTATCCGTGTCGGATATATACTCGAGAGTCAAAACAATGATAAGAATATTCTGTTGTCATAGCCCTAGTTATTATTATACTGAGAAAAACTGTTTTGTATTTCCTGGCCTTTATTTGAGGATTTTCTCTTAAGTAGCATTAATAAATTCGTCTTTAGGGGTTTGCGTTTAATTTCATGCAGTGTGATTCTTAAGCGTCAATGCATTTTTTCAATGCTGTGAACTGAATAATTCAAGAAAACAATTTGTTTTTATGTAGTTGTTTTTTCATTGATGGGATTTTTTTTTTTGTGGCAGATTATTTTTTTTTTATTCGATGAACTAAGCATAAAAGCATAAACTAGGAAAGAATCCAACTCAGTATAAAAATAAAGATTCAACATTTTTATGAAGTCCACTATTGAAAAGCGGATGTACATCTGCGAATTATTCAAAATGGCGATCAGAATAAAATACTTATGTTTCTTCATTATTAACAAAACCAGAACTGCTTTATCCGTCGGAAGATGTAAAACTCCAGTGTAATTGGAACAAAACTCCCTAAACGTAACTTTAAATGTTATATCTTTATATGAACTCACATATTTGAGGATTTGTTGTTCTAGATTCTATTAGAGTCATTCTTACTAATTGTCATAATTTAGAGGGATTTCTCTTAGGACGGAAGTTTCTCTCCACGGTATTTTCCTGCCTCTGTTTTGAGTACGTAATGACATCATTTTTACAAAAGAGTCACTACTTATCCAGGCCCGTAGGATACTCGAGGATAAAGGTTAGTGAGTATATGGTAGTCAATGGGCCAATATAGTAACGGTTAGTAGGGGAAATTTGGTCAATTGAATTACTTAAGGGGACGGCTCATCAAGAATTTGTTTACGTTGGACTTGATTGGTTTGGTTTGGTTGTTTTTGTTTTACGGCATATCAACTCTTTTCAGGTTATTTAATTTCAATCCAAAGATTTTGAAGAAAAAATTTTTAATAGAATATATTTGTTGTTTTCAAGTCGGATTCTGAGTTGGATTTTAATGGAAACAAGCTTTTACTGGACGTACGGTTCAATTTTGAAAATGTCTAATACACCTGCAACTTCGAATGTGATTGGTCCATGAGGTTTTCACAGAATTTGTTGGAAGTGAGTCTGTCTGTTCTGCTATTGTTTAAATTCTATTGATTTTCAAGGTGTGCCAACATTATCACCGAGGATTTTTCTTGATTTCTTTTGACGTAGAAAGTAGGTGTTGCCCATTGACTAGATTCAGCTTTCGGTAGAATGCCTGTTTTTACAAGTCTTTTACGCTTCTCATTAAGTATCTCCAATGGGGTGAACGGCACATTTCTTTTTTCTTTGTTTTTTCTTTTTTTTTTTTTGTTTGAATACCGGTTGCGTATTAGGTTGACAAGAATGTTCTTACTGAATTTTGAATTTTCATTTCAAACGATTTTTTTTTTTCAAATAAGTTTTCTTTATTATACATTTACTCTATGCATAATTTTAAATAGCGCTTTTCGCTCTATCTTATCGTTTAAATTAAAATCGTTTTAAAACAATTATGTCCTATTTTCAGAACGTTGAATAGAAGATACAACAAAAAGCAAATCCACACAATTTTCTTATTTCAATTCAAGCTAGTCAAAAACGCTACTGAAACAGCACGCAATACCAACGGATCTTTTGTCCAATGAACTACTACTTAACCGCGCAGAAATGTAGTGGCGGGGAAAATAGTCTTGAAGGTGTTGCTTCTGAATCAGACGCAACGTATACGACGATTTCGAACCACTTGATAGAGATTCGAAAAACAAAAAACTTGATGAGGGCCTCATAAATTGAACGACAACCAAATGTAACGCCATTATGAAGTGTCATCTTTTTTTTTACGCAAATAAAACGACTTGTTTCTTGATTGGGTTGTGACTTGCGATGAAACGTGGGTTCTTTATGACAATTGGCGACGCTCAGTTCAGTGGTTAGACGCCGACGAACCTCCACAACACTTCCCGAAGCCAGAGTTGCACCAAGAGAAGGGCATCCTGACGGTTTGGTAAATTTTGCGATTAGTCTTATCTATTACAGTTTTAGAATGCAGGCGAAACCATTACGGCAGAAAATATTGTCAATCAATGGATGAAATGCACCAGAAACTTCGACAACAACACCAACCATTAGTGAAGATAAAAGGCCCAATTCTCCTCAATGACAATGCCCGACTGCACGTTAGGCTACGAAACTCTGCTTCATTCGCCATACTCTCCACACCTCTCACATACCGACTACCGTTTTTTCAAGCATCTTGACAACTTTCTGAGTGAGAAATGTTTCAACAACCTAGGCGATGTCAAAAACGCCTTCGTCGACTTCATCGCCACCAGAATATATCAAATATGCAGATATTTTCCCAAACGTAAAATTACACTTGTGGAGGATGATCTATCGATTTAGCTACGATATGTTTACCTGAATTAAAAAGTTGAAAAGCCGCAAGAACATTTTTGTCAACCTGATATTATCTTTACGTTTGAGTGTTGATATGATTTTTGTACAGACTGGCTGAGAAAACACCAGGAGAGCTTTATATTGATACTGACTTGACATTTTCTTTTTTTGTTGTTTTTCACTTTTTGACAAAACGTATGTATTGGCACATCCCACAAATTGAATTATCCATCCAATCTGTCCCTTAAAGATTTGCTGCATTTTTTTTTTTACAGAGATATTTTCCTTTTTTTGTTTTTTCGTACTGGTAAATGTAACAGAAGTGATTAATTCACCTTCAAGATTTATTTTCAACCCGGTCACCGTTCTGAATGTTTTGCAAGACTGTAGATTAGTAGTTTTTGTTTAATATTTTCCATATATGCAAATTTATGATTTATAAGTCTGATACTTACTCTAACTGATATGTCTTCTGTACTCCCATTTAGAAACCTCCAATGCTCTAATTGCTCCTCCTACTGATATTTACATATAGCTTTTTCTTACTGACATATACTTATATATTTAATTTATGTTTTCATTTCTTAACTAAGTCTTCTAAAGCCAATGTTTGTTTTTATATTTTTATAATGTTGCCTTTCCTCCTGTTTTGATGAGAAGGGTTTAGCTTCGAAATGACATGGCCTAAATAGGTGTCCCTCTTTTCAATTCTATATTCCTTGTTGATCTTATTATATAATTAACTTCTAGGCAACTTTTATTTCCCATCTTTAATTTAATATATTAACTGCTCCTCTTAACCCTGTAGAGCTGTTACTATCTTGATAAGTTTTCTTTGCTTAAAAATTATGTGGTCATTAGGTGTATATATATATATATATATATATATTAGTGATGAGACGATTCCAATATTTTCCCGATTCTGATGAAATTACCGATTCCGTACTAAATTCCCTATTCTGATATAATTACCGATTCATATTCTTTATGAATCTCTAAATAGTTTACTATAAAGCTGTTATTTTTCCTGATTACTGTAGAAGAAAAAAAAAAAGAAAAATATATCAAATATGCAGATGTTTTCCCAAACGTAAAATTACACTTGTGGAGGATGATCTATCGATTTTAACTTTACTGGTATTTTAAAACCAATAAATATTTATTATCTTATCATTATTACCAGAAATGGAAGATGTTAGTTAAAACAAGATCAAATAAAAATGGACAATTAAAAGAATCGTTTTGGCATGAGAAAGTAGGCACCAATTTTTTCGATTCCGATTCCGATACCGAATCCGATACCCCCAAATTCGTCGATTTTTCTAATTCTCGATTCCAATTCTAATTAATCGTCCAAACACTTGATCGAAATGAGCATCATCAGAATTATCACACTTTTTTCCGACGCAAAGCAAGTGTATTCATGCCATTAACGCAAACAAAAAGTGGTCGACGATAGGTTAGAGGTCAAAAGGATATGGTGAATGAGGCAGAGTTTTGTAGTCCAAGTCGTTCACCTTCTGCTGGGTCGGTTTAGCATTAAATTACAATCGTTTTAACGGATTTCTTGGCAATCTGATATATATATATATATATATATATAGTAATTTATAACATATATATGGCGATTAAGCTACACTGAATATTCGGCGTTTCATCCACTCAAGGACTCCTCAGGCTTATGCGCGAATTCTGTGGTTGTTTATCGTTTCGTTTTTTATAAAAACGATAAACAACCACAGAATTCGCGCATAAGCCTGAGAAGTCCTAGAGTGGATGAAACGCAGAATATTCAGTGTAGCTTAATCGCCATATATATTTTATAAATTACTAACTAGCTCTACCTACGTATTGAGCACTTTTAAAGTAAATACTTAAAGTTTACGCATAAATCTATACTTTCGTATATTAATTTTATGTGAGTAAATTAAGTAGTTATATATATATATATATATATATATATATATATATATATATACATATATATACGTAAGATTACTTATAGAATGAATTTGAGATGAATATGAATAAATCAATAAATATAGGAAAGATGTAGTTCAATAATTACCTCGATCCTATCGATGCACTTATGTCTAATCGTTGCAAAGATTGATCGAACTGATTTCTATGTTAATCTCGTTTTACAATCGATAAATTTGATTTCGTGATTTCTGTTTATTGAACTCATCGATTTTTTTTCCGAGGGAAACTGCACAGCTCGCATCGATCAGGTGTTAACTTGGATCGATCCACTACCATGAATTACTACGCGATCGTTAATGATCTGCAACGCGAATGGATTTTTTTTTTTTAAAATCTGTAAGTGATTTGCCCAGCGGCATTCATCAGAATAACTGCGTGCTGTTTACTCGCCCGGATAGAGTTGAGAACTACCGGTGAAATGAATAATACACATCGTCAGATTTCGGTGTTTCATTTCAAACTTTTGTCATATGTTGAACTTCTTAAACATACCTTTGTTAACTGTTCGTTACTCTTAAGCGTCATTCATGTGCTTTTGCGAAACTGAGGAAATACCGCTTGAAATGTAGTATTTTTATACCGCAAGGAAAAAGTGCATATCCAAATAAAACTCTTGGAGTCGGAACAGATTTATTCGCCTCGTTCTTCTTCCAAATACTAACAAGATGGCGATGTCTAGTGGTTCTACACAGACTGACGACCTAGGTGTCTAAAGTTTTAATCAAGTTCGTAGACCAAAACTTACTTATACTAAGGACGTTGTCAACGCCCTAAAATAGAGTACTGTTTCCACATTAAAGCAGCGGCTTTTCGCTGTTCGATGCCCTTGGTAGAGTTCTAAACTGCTCCAGCCTTGATAGAGTTCAAAACCGCTCCAGCTTTGATAAAGTTTAAAACCGCTCCAGCCTTGATAGAGTTCAAAACCGCTCCATCTTTATTAGTGTTCAAAACCGCTCCAGCCTTGATAGAGTTCAAAACCGCTCCATCCTTGATAGAGTTCAAAACCGCTCCAGCCTTGGTAGAGTTCAAAACCGCTCCATCTTTATTAGAGTTCAAAACCGCTCCAAACTTGGAAGAGTTCAAAACTGCTCCAGCCTTAATAGAGTTCAAAACCGCTCCAGCCTTAATAGAGTCCCAAACTTCTCCAGCTTTGAAAGAGTTCAAAGCCGCTCTAGCCTTATTTCAGTTAAAAACTGCTCCAACCGTGATAGAGTTCAAAACCGGCTTCAAAACCTAATAGGTGATGCCCATTTTTCTTCCCCGCAACTGGTTTTTCACAGAAGAGACTATGCGAGCCTGTCTTGGCTTTATTCTTATTTTTATGGCAGGCGCTCGAGTGAACTCCAATCTATTGTTACCCCTTGCCAAACCTTCACTAAAAACACTCGAGAAGCTTCAATCACGATTTCTCCGCTCTATAAGCCTGACGAATCTTAGCGTGGATGAAACGTGGAATATCCTGTGTAGCTTAATTGGCATATATATTTAACTACCTAGCTCTACCTATGTATTGAGCACTGTTGAAGTAAGTACTTAAAGTTTACGCATAAATTATAATTTCGTATGTTAATTTATGTGATTGCGTTCACTAGCAAAAGATCTAGCTAATTGGCATATTCTTTTAAACATTCATTTTAATTAATTCCCTATTAGTTTTTTTCGGTTTTCTTATAGGATGATCATCTTTAGTTGACTACTAGCATGGGTGCCCGGCGTTGCCCGGCGCTGCCCGGGTATTTGGAGGTGTATGTTCAGCAAAAATAAAAGCGGTCAATTTTTTTTAATTTGACCCCTATTATGACCCCTTAACATTTTTTGTTTGGGCTCAAATTAAGTTATTAAGTTAGATCTATATCCAAGGAACCTATATCTAAAATTTACAGGTCCGTAGACCCAAAATTGGCGGAGGTTTTCCCCCCGTTTTTTCCTCCTCTGCGGTACGGGTTCGAGCCTGCCTTCCTACTACCACTTTATTTATTTATTTATTTATTTATTTGGCGAACATACACATCCAAACACCCGGGCAACGCCGGGCTGAAATGCTAGTATATATATATATATATATATATATATATATATATATATATATATATATATATACAAGTTAGAAAAGCATTTCATCTAAGGCATGAAAATTGATAAACAAAATACTATAGGCTTTAAAAATAAAGGTACAAGATTCAATTTGAAATTTATTTATCTTGAAAGTGCACTTTTATAAATTTTACAAAGTAAGGTATAAAAATGTAATACTTTACTTTGTAAAATGTATAAAAGTGCACTTTGAAGATAAATAAAGTCCAAATTGAATCTTGTCCCTTTATTTTTAAAGCCTATAGTAAAAACATTTTGTTTAACAATTTTGATGCCTTGGATGAAATGCTTTTCTAACTTGTATCGTATCTTTTTAAGATTATATTGTATTTAATTTATTAATTTGGATTTTAAAAAAATGAATGTGGTTTTGCATGTATTTATAAAAGTTCTCCTACTCTATATTTCAGTTTGTATTTCTCCTCACCCTACAACTCATTTTTGCAATCCCCTATTTGTATTATTACAGGTCTGAATATTCTCTCTGTTTTAGTTTGTATTTCTCCTCACACCACAACTCTTTTTTGTCAACTCCCTCTTTGTCTGAATAATGAGAAAATCTGTTTTTTTTAACGAAAACTTTAAAATAACATTTTTAGATTAATTTTTTTAAACTTCTTTCAGAATAGAAAATCTTTACAATTTAATAAGGAACATATTTCATATAGGTTTCATTAAAACTATTCAGTAGATAACGATAAAAATAGAGATGAAAATTTCAAAAGGACTGTATAACTGGTTACGCTCAATAGTAGTCCTCGCTAGCGAAAATCTTTGTTATTGTTATTCTATTATTATTATTATGTCCTGCTCTTTCGCGCGAGGACTAATATAACGCATCTACTCGTAAAATATTAAACGCCAGTTCAATCTTACTGAGGTGAATAAAGAATGGCGCACTCCATTATTACAATATAATCACTCAGATGATTTTTTGTGTCGAGATAATCCTATTCGAAAGTTAAAATAAAACTTGGATTTCAAGCAGTAAGTTCTAATTCTGAAAGGCTCACTGTGAAAACAAGCAGCAAACATGTTATGGATAATATTATTTTTTATATGGTAGTCACCACTTATAAAGGCCCGGAGGCCACTCGGGGATAACAGTTATTGCGTGTAAGTAATCTATGTGATAGTATCGCAGCAATCGTGAGTAAGGGAGATTTGATAAAGGGGCAACAGATTTCCATTTCAGATCAGGAGTGAAGGTCAATCCCAGAAGCTTGTCAAAACATGGAGCCCCCCCAAGACGAGAGCCATCGATTTCAATTTCTGCCAGATGGGGATCAGAGCGGTGGTGGTGTAAAGATAGAAGCTTGGTTTTAGATGCATTAACAGTAATCAACCACCTCTTCCCCCATTGTACCACGTGCTCAAGATCAGAGGAGAGCGAATCAGAGAGAACTCTGTCATTTACAGCCTTTGATGTGTTGCCATACATATCTAACTTTCATGTATTCTCATAAAGTATAAACCACTGTTTCTTCTACAAGAATGTTCCACCTAGATATTAAATGTCAATATCCAAAGTTAGCACTTTAATTGTTTCACAACTCATCAAACTTAACAAGTACAGGGTGTCCAAAAAGTCACAGAAGCATTTTGAACTTAAATAGATTCTTTATTTCAATGTTATCTGTTATGTTTGACGTTCATCTTCGTCGCCAACTGTTATGTTTGCAGGTTGAACCAAATAACGTATAAGGCAATACAAATGAAGACTCAACAAACAAAGGTAGATCAATTAGAAGTGTATTAGGAAAAGTATATTTACAGTATATTTACATAATGGTTGTCAAGTAAGAGAGTCTTGGCTGGAGAACATATCTGCTCTCGGCTCGGCCTTCGGTGGTTTCTGGTTAACACACACTCAGAATAACCGAGTCTTGCTATTTATGTGTAATATTATCCACATATGTAAATGAGTGGGTGCTACCACAACATTATCTTTATCTAATTTCAACACAATCTGGCTAGAACATTGGAATATTTAAAAGATTCAAAATTCAATCAATCTTTATTTATGAAAAATAAGGTCTTTTAAATGATGCACATTTTCAGCTTAGCATATTTCTGCTCTCTCCAAAACATTATTCATGACAGATTGCAGAATCTCTGGATCGCGATTTAACTCCATTATTTTATTTCTGTTCAGAAATGTAAGGTTTGGGTTTTTATTTTTACAGGCTTTTTCTTTAAAATATCCCCACAAGGAAAAATATGTTGTAACTTGGGCTATCTCTTACATGAAAATGCTGTCGATAACCTTTTGGAGTCAAAACAACTGACCTCTGTTTTTGGTAAAACAATATCATAACTTGCATAGGTGTTTCAATCCTATACTTATCTAAAATTTATTTTCAAAATATTATCTGTAAAATATCTGAAATCAGAAAAAATAATCATTAATGCTAAAATGACAAAGATTTTAAACCCTTTAGTGACTTTTTGGCCATCCCGCATATCAAACCCCACACCCCGAGCTAATCATAACAATAAATTGGAGATCTTACTACCGCAGCTAATGAATCCACTAGGGAAGTGCATGGAAGAATGTAGCTTAAAATTACTTTTTTCTTTGTTTAAACTTTGCGATATTGCTCACCTAGAGAACTCAATTGTTTGACATAAAAGTTACGTTGAATAAAAAACGATCGTTTATCGTATAAGTATATTCTATTTATAGGAGAGCGTATGTGGATATGTTTATACTTAGCTCTCCTCTTGTAACCTTTGTTATTTTAAATCCAGGGAGCTTCACCACATGCTTGGAAACAAAATTTCGCTTAAGTTTCATGTCTTGGTAACATCTTTTTTACGCATACTTTTTAATTATCGCTACTGTTAATCTAGAAACCTCTTTTGTATAAAAATACTGCATTATGCCGAGTGGAGCCATCATATGCACTACAAGAGTGCGCTATACGTAAGGTAGCTAATATATATTCATTTCCCACTCCAACCGCATCATCAAACAACGGATGCGGTTTTACCATATTACACGTTTGCCTATATATGCACGCGTATGTACACGTTTGCGTGTGTGCGTGAGTATGTAATTCTGACGAACCATGTGAATTGTACACGCACAAAAAAGAAAACAAAACATGCAGTAACCTGCCTTAACCTATATAACACCTTTACTCGCGGCAAAACAGTGAAATTCTTAAACATCGCCCCCGTTTGATTCTCTTTGACATTTCATTGGCTGTTTCAAGAATCTTCCCGCCTGCACAGTTCTCTGACCTTCCCCAATCAATATCGAACTGAACTCGCGTTTCACTGACAAACGCTATGCGCCGTGCTGCGTTGATCTTTACAAAAATCGTACGCAAAAGCTTTTATTACTTACATCTCGCTCCAAGGGCATTCGATGTTTATTTCAAATCACAACTTATATAGACGAGTGAGTGTGACGTAATTGTTAATGCATAGGCTTGAAATTGACAAAACGAGTTCAAGTGGTGGCCGTGGTTAGGACATAGTCTGTGGGATTGATGTGTTGTGTTCGATTGGGGCCTTTTTCACCATCTTTTTCAACCGTAGCCTAAATAGTATAAGAGTAAATAATAGTGTAGACGAGATAAAAATACGCAGAATTTGGATTCATCGGACTACTGTTCTCATCTTGAATGTGATTTTCACAACGTTTCGGTCGATCTAATCTCCGACCTTCTTCAGGTGTATGTTGTCGAACTCGGGAATGTTTCTGTCGTACTCGGGAATTTCGACGTAATTTCGAACGGAGCTCTTTATTTACATCACAGAGGTTAGCGTGCTATTGTTTCATCAGTCATGACTGGATAGAGGACCCGTGGCGCACTGGTTAGCGTACTTGGAAAAATCAATTGTAAAAAGTGATATTCTCCTGAGAGTTGAAGGTTCAATCCTCATTGTGACCGACAGAAAAATACAATTGCGAATTATTAGGACCTCTATCCAGTCACTGCTGACGGAACAAGAACACACTAAGGGTTCCGCTCGAAATTCCGTCCAAATTCTGAGTTCGACAAGATATCTGAAGAAGGTCGGAGGTTACATCGACCGAAACGTTGTGAAAATCACATGCAAGATTAGAACAATAGTCCGATGAACCCAAATAATACGAATAACCAATCCTCATCTCAAAAATTCAGAAACGTGAAGATAAAAATATTTGTGTAGAACATACTTTTAGAAGGAAAGATGCCAAACTAACCCTTCTCTGCTAATACTGGCAGTATTTCAAGTTTATATATATATATATATATATATATATATGTGTGTGTGTGTGTGTGTGTGTGTGTGTGTGTGTGTGGTAGATTGTCAAGAAATTCATTAAAAAGATAATAATTTAATGCTAAACCGACCCAGCAGTAGGTGAACGAATTGGGCTACGAAACTCTGCCTCATTCAACTTTAGACCTCTCTCCTATCGTCGACCTCTTTTTTTAACGAAAGTTTTTTGTATTACTTGCATGAATAAACTTGCTTTGCGTTGGAAAAAAGTGTGTTAATTCTGATGATGCTCATTTTGATCAAGAAATTTTTGTTTGAGCCGAGATATGTTCGTTTAAATTTAAGAGTAAAAAACCGCAAGACCTTTCTTATCAACCCGATATATATATATATATATATATATATATATATATATATATATATATATATATATATATATAGCTATTATACACCTTCCTGAAACATCCCCTAAACAACATGGTCCTGGATATGACCTTAAACTATATCCGATGGTGAGGCCCCAGCTTGCAGGCCTTAGAGAGTGTGGAGCCACCCTTTAATTGCCATTGCTCCCAGGTCCACTCTGACCCGGAGTAGTAGTACCTGTTAGGGTTCCAACTATCGGTTAAATAGAATACGACTTAAAAACAAATACACTATATTAAAAAATCGTTCTTCAAAATCACCAGATTCGGCATTAAATATCCTGAAAAGGGTTGATATGCCGTAAAACAAAACAACCAACTAAAACAACCAACCTAAACAACATCCTCTTTAGAACCGCTGAATAATACACACAATACACCCATCTTCCGCAGATACCCAACTACTGTAACATCAACACAACCAAACCCCCTTACTCAACTCTCCCCATATCCTATATTACCCTACCCATTTACACATTCATCTACCCATGAAGCCTACTACCCCCAACCCACTTACCAATTACGACTAAAACTCCCAACATTTATATGAATGTACATACGTGGCAACTTGTATAGATATCTTTATGTATATATATATGTATTTTTTGTAGATAACACTTTTATTTAACGCACCTACTTACTTGTCTATGTGCGTGCATGTATCTTCACATGTATGTGTATGTGTGGGCATGATTGGATCTATGTATGTATCCCTGTCTGTGTTTATGTTTATTTCTCTATATACGCGGGCTTCATTATGTGTGATCATGACTCGTATCTATTCATAATATATATTTGTATGTTTATGTCTGCGTACACATGTATCTGTATGCATGCATCTGCTGTCCTAGTGACTATATGTATATGTGTATCTATGTATATGCGCATGAGTGGGAGTATATATACAGATGTAGCTATGCCTGGATTTATATGCATATATGTGTCTGTATGTGTGTGTATGTCTATATCCACAACGCACTTCGCACTGAAAATAAAGTTAAGCATAGCCACTGACCAAAGCAACATGTTAGGAGCCCCCCTCTATGTATATGAACATGATAGTTAACATTTAAACCTTTATACCTCATTTAAATCCCCCTTTTTTTTCTTTTTTTCCTAGAAACTATAAAATAACCCCCATCCAATAAGCAAAGCAAATCAATACAGACCCCTAAAAATTAAATCAACAACATGCATTTCGAAGATAACTTCTGCTACTCCCACACACACATATATATATTTTACCCTTCAAAACTGAAATACATTCATTACCCGCCTCCCCCTATTATCTCCTAGTCTAAACCCCCCTCCTTTTTCTTTCCCTCTTTTTTTTCTCGTATTCCTTATAAAAACAATTGTTCCGAATACTAACCAACCATTTCTGTAAGGTCTGACGATGCTGCTGGATCGTAAACACGGTCCAACATCCGAAACATATGTTATCAAAGAGATAAAACACATATTTGCTCTGCAATAGTATTGAGCACTCTCTTCAGGTTTTTACTAATTACCAGTTTTATATATATATTATAAACTCTATTTCCTATTTGGTTTTAGCGAGCTTTTATGTCTGGCTGAGATAATTTTATAAAAATTAATTCTTTAATATTTATAATTTACTTTAATTTTACCATCTTTGATAATTTTGGTAAATTCAATTGTAATTTTCATTATATATATATATATATATATATATATATTAGGGTAAACAGTTACATATGGTCACTACAAACAGCCATCTGTTTCAGTCAATGAGACTTTCTCAGGCGACCCTGGACCCATCGACGCCACAAAGAAAAAATGGGGGGGAAAGAGAAAAAAGGAGCTCTTCAAAAATCTATAAGTAGTTGCAAGTTCTCTAAAACAAAAAAAGGATAAAAAATAGAAAGATCGCTTTTAATCCTTTTGGAAAATTGTTCAAAAACAGTTTATAACCGGATATAAATATGAAATGATTAAAGTGGGTCATAATTTTACTGGAACTGCGGATTGTATGATTGGGTGTGTATTGGAGGGGTCTGTCCATAAACTGATTTTCACGTGTCAGGAAAAATGTTTGCAAATGTGTTCATTGATATAATAATCACATGTCAGAAGAAGGATGAAGTTAGGTAGGGGTAGGGAGTTTAATAAAAAGTAATAGAGAGAGACGAAAAAGAGAACTGTCTCTATGATGGGGAATGAAACGTTAATAGATTTATGCAGACATATTCATACCGTGACACATACCCATATACACACATACGTGTAACATATGCACATACATATATACGTGTGCACATACATACAAACACATACATATATATACATACAAGAATGTACACACACACGAATACACCCACACGAATACACACACACGCATATATATATATATATATATATATATATATATATATATATATATATATATATATACTAGCCTGGGCGCTCGGCGTTGCCCGGGTCTTTGGAGGTGTGAGGTAAGCAACAAAAAAAATAGTGGCAGTAGGCGGGCAGGCTCGAAGCAGAACAGCGAAGGAAGAAAAGAACATGAAAAAAAAACGTGGCGTGTTTGCTGTTGCGCCCATCGCCAACCGGGAAGTGACGAATGTTTAAATTAAGGATAGTCAATCGAAAAGAAGGGATGACTTTCGAAAATATCGGCGAAGAAATCAACCCCTCCCCGTAGAAAAGTGCCCAGTTTAGGTTGAAATCATGCTTACATACATACATACATACATACATACATACATTTGAACAGACAGGTGATATTTATATATATATATATATATATATATATATATATATATATATATATATATATATATATATAATCATTTTTAAGTTTGTTTTTGAAATGTCGTTACTTTCAATGTATACCGTTTTTGTTTAACGGGTCTAGATTGTTATTTTAAAACCATTCACCGTTAATTTTGAGTTAAGCTCAATGTGTCTATTTAATAGGGACAGAGCATATATAGTGCAAAGTTTTGTTGAAAATTTAAAGACTCACGTTTTCTTTTTATAACCTTCGTTTATTTCCTGGATTTTTTCATTACAGCTGTT
>NC_136518.1:18635303-18645303 GCF_053919585.1 Euprymna scolopes | reverse complement strand
TAGTTAAACATACAATAACAATCATCGAAAGATCAGTTAAATAATAATTATCGCTGCATAGCTTAGAGCTCATGTACAATCACGAGGGGCGTGCAATAAGTAATGCCCTGACCCACTTCCTCTTGTACCACAATTACAGGAGCCTATTATGCTTCACTTTTGAGGAAATTCAGGGAAGCTATCAAAATCAAGAGGCGGGGACAAGATCAGCAAAGGTACCCTCCTCCTGCAGAACAACGCTTCTGTCCACAACTCGCATATCGCCAGATCAGAAGCACGGGTGTGTGGTTATGAAATCCTTCCACATCCTCCCTACTCTCCGGACCTTGCACCCTCTGACTTTCACCTCTTCTCAACCATGAAGTTGTTTTTGAAAGTAAAGCGTTTCCCAGATGATGCAGCCTTGATTTCTGAGGTCACGTCGTGATTGGAGGACTAACCTGGGGTGTTCTACAAAAACGGCTTCTAGAGCTGCATCACACAATGGGAGAAATGCATAAATCTGTGTGGTTCCTATGTAGAGAAGGACTAATAACTGTGCCAAGTTTCGTTGCTCTACTTCTATGGGAAGTGGGTTAGCGGCATTACTTATTGCACGGCCCTCGTATGTGGTGAAATTAAGTGACTTTTATTAATTGAGAGGTCCAGTAATTATATTCACTGGTCAATAATTTTTAGAACAAATTCTTCATGTTTTGTTATTATATTTTCAGATATGAAAAATAAAAGAGGATATGTAGATCTTCAGATATAAAAAAATCCCCATACATAGAAAATAATTGCAAAAGTGTACATTTTTACAAAACATCTCTCTATTATAATATATATATATATATATATATATATATATATATACTCGGGTTTTTTTATTCAAAAGTAATGGACTAATGAATTCAACGAGGTTGTTAGATAGAGCTAATAATACTTGTTTATTGTTATATAAACATGGTTACATCCTGCTGCTACAAATAGCCACTTGTTTCAATCAAACAACAGATATCATCAGGCAGCGACTTGACTATTCAAAAGTTCAATAAGATTATTCATTGAACTTTTGAATAGTCAAGTCGCTGCCTGATGATATCTGTTGTTTGATTGAAACAAGTGGCTATTTGTAGCAGCAGGATGTAACCATGTTTATATAACAATAAACAAGTATATATATATATATATATATATATATATATATATATATATATACTGCAAAACTTTGTGGAAATTCAAATACTTACATTTTGTCATTTTTGTAACTTTTGTTTATTTCATCTGGGATTTCTTCATTACAACCGTTTCGTTAATGGGATGGCAATTTTATAATTTTATGTGTTCATAAAAATTTCCTGTCCTCACCAACTCGTCAGATGTTGTTTCCATTTGACGTTATTAACAAAAGGTTGATTTTGTACATGATAAACTTGGTGTTTGGGGAAAAAGAAATTACATCCCCACGTTGCTACATGTCAGCCATCTTGGGTGTTATGCTAAAATATATTTTGGTGTTAAACCATAATTTCGTTTTTTTTTTGTTTTTTTTTTTCAATTTTTTTCATTATTAATTCTTTCCTATTTTTTATAATTTTATTTCTACATTTATGCGTGTTTATTCTAATATTCCTTTTGTTTGGTTTTCGAACTCTTATTTATTAGTTAATTTCTTTCTTTTCAAGGGGACGTTTATATATATATATATATATATATATATATATATATATATATATATATATATATATATATATATATATATATATATATATGATGAAAACGAAATAAACCGTATTCGGATGTTATAAAATAAATAAGTCGATTAAAAGGTCAGATACTTGATGGATGGTGGGGATCAGGCTTTCGTCTTGTGGGAGGTCATGTTCGTGAAATTCTCGATGTATAACAAAACGAAGTAGTCCAGTGAGTTGAGCTCGGGAGAGAAGTGAGATCAGAGAGGAGTAGAAAGTCGTAGCACTTCTTCTGAAGTCAAGCCTGTGTCCCTTTGAACGTGTAGACCGGCGCCGAGTCCTGCTTCCACATCCAGGGCTTGCCAGCAGCCACCTCATTGCATCATCCGGGTACACGTTGGTGTTGACTTTCAAGCCGACTTTGAAAGTATAGGATGGCATGATGTTACCCTCACTTGAAACGACACTAAAGAATATAACGGTGACCCAAAACTTTACTCTCACTACTCTGTGTACGCATTTAAGCAATGAACTGTCTAAAGTTGCATTTTAAGGGTGCTTGCAATGATCTTTGATCAGTAAAAAACATGAGTTGTACAACTACACATCTCCGAGCTGCTTCGTTCAACTTTGTATCATTTTCAAACATGATAAAAGGTTTCTATCACTCTTGGGATTTGTACACAACTGACCAACTAGTAGATTGTCTGCAACAAAAAAAGAAAACCGGTTTTCATCAAACGGAAATGGAATCAGATCGTTATTTGTATGACCACAATTTTATCATTGCACTCTGTATATTTATCTGCTCATCATATCTATTCATCGATTTGTCGTTATTCTGTTTCCTCTAGAAACGTACAGCTGTAACTGTTATTTTGAAAAGGTACTACAGTAATTAAATCTAACGGAAATGGAATAATATCATCTTTACTAGGGCGAAAATATGTTAGGGTTAGTGTTCCTTGATAGAAGTGCTGGTTGAGTTTGAATAAATTAAAATACGTATACGATACGTTTGAAGTCGAAGCAAGGCATTATTACAAAATAAACAAATATAAATAAATTTCAAACAAAATAAATACTTGTTTCTTTTGTAATAATGTGTTTTTCTACTTCAAACCTACGTGCACTAGTTTAGCGTTTCTTATATTTTCACCATCATCAGTGCAGAAAGTGACGATTGCCGCTGGTCGAAAGATTTAGAACTTCGTAACGAAGCCACGTTTGGCTCCGCTAGCTAGAACCTACAGCTACGTACCCAGAAAACGGAGTTTTAAAACCTGCTATAGTGATGTGGGCCACGAAGGGGAGGAAGCAGTGTTTGTAGAATTTTATGTCCACAATGATGCTGAATTAAACCGAGAGGAAAAAGATAACGAAATGTACGGCATTTACAATGAACTAAAATCTAAGGAAGATCTCCATCCTTCCAGTAATTATAGGACCAACAAGCCTCATGAAAAATAATTATCAAACTGACTTGGCAGATATACTCGGTGAACCAAGTGCAAAAAGAGATATAAAAATTATGCTTAATGGGACGGTAATAATCCTGAAAAGATCTCGCGGTTCAAATGAATTGAACAGCGAGTAAATGTCTTGCATCATGTAGGATGTCCCAATCCTCAGCTAGAACAAAATAATATAATAAATATTCAGAGATTATACATCATTTCTCTCTCACGCACTTTATGCCACTGCCGTTTCCCGGGGAGGGTTACTTGGTTGAGAAACGTCCTGGAGACGCAACTAGCTCCCTGGGGAAATAAACAATATCAAAAGATAGGCACATTGAAACATCAACGCAACAGGACGACATGTCGTTGGCTATAACTGGCTAGCATGGGTCGCTTCTCTAGTCTTCATGGTATCGTTACAGGCAAAATTTCGATCGACGGCATTATTGGCTGGGACCTCATGCTAAAATTGGAAGCGTGTACAAAAATAGCGAACAAATGCATTTTTGTAAAAATACATAATTTATTTTACGTTTAACACTGGCGGAGCATATTTTTATAAAAACCAGTAGAAACGAGTTGCATGAAGCTAACCTGCTATATCGCGTGCTTCGACCCCAGAATGTAAAACAATTGAATTATATTTAATTCTCTCTTTCTTCATTTGAAAGAGAGAAAAAAGAGTGAAAGAGAAAAATAAAGAAAGAGAGAGAGAGAGAAAAGAGAGAGAGCGAGAGAGATTCATACATGACACGTGAACATTGTTTTATTTTCGTATGTCTCGATGACGAGTTCTTTTGGGTTTGACCGTTTGAATTCAGATCGTTTTGACTTGGTCGAATATTATAAACAAGTGTCACTCGTGTGTCGAGTCATACCTGATTTATATCCTTTAACATTTACAAAATCACAAAGCACCTGCTAAACACATCTGCACCTCACAAGTACAGACAAGTAAGGCACAAGTTTCATTAATGCAGAAGTGTCTAGTTCCCCCCAAAAGAGCGCTATTGTGTCACAACTCGTTCTATCTCTTTGCTCTCACTCTCTCTCTGTCCCCTCTCTCTTTCTCTGTATGCACCTTTCTCTATTTTTGTCTCTGCCTTTCATTTTCTCTCTTTAACTATTACACAAAATACCGCATAGATTCTGATAAATTTATACAGTTCCCCCTTTAACCCGTGCTCTATCTACTTGCCTTCTTCTTTCTTTCCTCCTCTCTCACCCTTTCGTTGCTTCTGTATAACACACTAATATACAAATACAAGCAAGACGCGCGAAACTGTCTATGGATTCCTGCGAGCGAATCAAGAGCGCATAAACTCCTTTGTCTCTTTCACGAATTACACCGTTTGCGCATGCGTTAACAGCCATTCAGAGAAGAACCTTTGATCTGCAAAAATACGAAGACTGGAGACAAGGACAGTCGGTCATCTTTCTTTCGTCGAGGAATAAGCTGGAGATTAAGAATATATATATATATATATATATATATATATATATATATATATATATATATATATATATATAAAGAGAGAGAGAGAAAGTATGTCTACTGTGTAATGGATAAAAGAAACCTTTAACCTTCGTCTCGCCACTGTAGCATACTTTCCCATCCCCGGGGACAAAGTACCGACTCTATTTTGTCTTTATTATACTCGTCACTTTATCAGAGATTAGCGCTTCTAGTTAAATATAGATGCTTGATGGAAGAAAATAAGTCAGTGTCCAACGTAGAAAAATTGCTAACAAACGGACGGGGTTAAAGTATGGATTGTATAAAGATTTGCATATATGTAGACTATTTAGACTTTTGCGTTATAAAATAATGCTTAAAACGATATTTTACTCATAAGGTTAGAATGTTGGAAAATTCTGTTTGAAGTAATAATCTAATACGTCCTAGAATGGATTACTGTTGCCACATCCGGATAGGAGCTGCACGAACCACGCGTCTCTGTCTTGATAGAGTTCAAAGCCAGCTTTGAAAACTAGTAAGCACTGTCACTTTTTTTCTCCATGCAAACTCTTTCTCTGAGTAAAGAAGCTGCAAATCTACCTCTGCCTTGTCGTTATTTTCGTGACAAGTGTTGCAATCATTACGGTGTTGTTATATTGGCCATCTGACTCACTTACACTTCAGTGGTATTCGATACTTGATAGGAGTATTTCGAGTGACACTACATGTGTTATTATATCTTTTATTATGCTTCTACGGTATAGTTAAATTTCTAGGACTATTCTTGTTCTTCTCAACTATTAATTTCCAATGTTCTCTATTATTTCCATTGCTTTGCTTATGTTTGCTTCCATAATTCAGAAATATTTGTAAGAGTCATGTTCACCAAGTGCCTAGATCTCGGTTTGGTTGTGTAGCTACATGCCTTCCGTTGCCTCAAGTCCCCCCTTATGCATAACTAGCAGTGGAAACTCTTCTATGTCAAATTGTATCCAGATATCCTGTCTTAAAGATTCTGGTTGTGTTCGAGGTCGTCCATGTACATTAGGTATTTCACTCTTTTATCTGTATCAGTGAACTTATTTCTGATTTGTATTTGGTTAAAAATGCAGTGAGATTGTTATTATTATTCTAATTATTCTTCTTTTTCTCGTTATTATTATTATTATTATTATTATTATTATTATTATTATTATTATGCAGTGAGGCTTGTAGAAATTTCACATATTCATATTGGCATTCTGTAGATGTTCAGCGTACATGGAGACACTTTGGTATTATTGTAGCTCTTTTGTTAAAACTGCATAAGTGTTTATCCAAGCAAGCAGGGACGCCCGGCGTAGCCCGGTACGCTTAAATATGATATTTTAATTTTTGCAGATTTCGTATATATTATTATAGAGTTTGCGGTTTCGGTGTTTTTCCATTTTTGTAGTCATGGTCCGTTTTTGTTTTATTGCTATTGCAGAAGTAAAGTTATTAATTAGTGTTAGCACTTGATGTAGATTGGTTTCCGCATTCTTGGATTTTCCTGAAAAATTCAGCTGTTTTCAGTATTTATCTGCTTAGCATTCTCTTATTTTCTTTCGAAATTTATTATTATTATTACTACTACTATTATTAGTGGCTCATAAGGAGCTTTCACACAGGCCTTCAGAGATCTTTCCCTGATAAAAGCCTGTGATGTTCCCTGGAAGCTGAGTGACAACAAGTCTCCCCAGGTGTCCAGTACTCCCCACCTCTTTCGCACTTATTCGGCTGAGGTCTGGTCACTTCATCGGTCTTTCCTTCCTCCTTGACTCTACTTGGTTGTTTGGTCTCGCTCTTTTTCTTTGGGGGGCAGTGATTTGGCAATGGGGGTAGGGATGGGTTAGATAAATTATAGATCTAAATAGAGAAATTATAGATATGCGGTTTCAGTGTTCTTGGTTCCATGTAGTGATTCATGATGATGATGATTATTATTATTATTATTATTATTATTATTATTATTATTATTATATTTACAATTTATGATTTTTCTAAAGAATTTGCATTTCATCCGTACGCATAAGCCATTGTAATCTTATCTTCCTTTTTCCAGTTGAAGTTTATTAATATCTCATCTGATTATAATGAGTAAAATTAATAATAGTAATAGCAGTAGAAGTAAGATATAAACGTTGACTCTACATGACCCTTACCCTGCTTAAGTCTTCTCGTGCTAAATTTATTACAAGAACTGCGTGATATATATAAATAGATCAGTTTATCGTATCATCATCGCTGGTGTGTAATGGCCAAGTAAAACCTTTCACCTTCGTCTCAACCTTTCAGCGTCTTTTCCCAGAGGGCGAACGATGGCTGGATGAGCATTTCTATATGTGCATATTACAAGTCCCTTTAACATAGATAAACTCTTTTATAGAAATATAGATTGGGTAAAGCAGGAAATAACTCTGTTGACCGCTTTTGCTTTCTCAAATTTGTAAGTACGTTCTATGTACGCTAATATCATTTACTGTCATTTTCGATTTTGGTTCCAACAAATAAACACTATTCATTATCTATATCCTTCTTCTGACTTCTGTTACCATATTGGGTTTTATTCTAAAAGGAAGTTGGTCAATCCATCGTCTGACTTTTTCAGCTGCGTCTTCTCGAATTCATCTTCAATTGCCTCATCGAACTCATGAATCAGTAAGGTATTATGGACAGGAGCCTATATTTAAGCCGTGCAGCCATTCAATTTTTCACATATTTTGCAGATAATTCAACTTTCCTGCACTTTGCAGCAATTTTGCTTTCCACTCATTTTATGGCAATTTCAGTTTTCAATCATTTTTGCAGCAATTTCACATTTGATGTATTTTGCTGCAATTTTATTTTTCATGTATTTTGCAGCAATTTCATTTTTAAGTGATTTTGCAAAAATTTCATTTTTTATGTATTTTGCAAAAATTTCATTTTTTATGTATTTTGCAAAAATTTCATTTTTTTATGTATTTTGCAAAAATTTCATTTTTTATGTATTTTGCAAAAATTGCATTTTTTATGTATTTTGCAAAAATTTCAATTTTTATGTATTTTGCAAAAATTTCATTTTTTTATGTATTTTGCAAAAATTTCATTTTTTACGTATTTTTCAACAATTTCACTTTTTGTGCATTCTGCACCAGTTTTACTTTTAGCAGCAATTATACTTTCGACGTATTTTGCAGCAATTTCACTTTACAACATGTTGCAGCAATTTGATTTTTTACGTATTTTGCAGCTACTAAATTTTTTACGTATTTAGAAGCAATTTATCTTTCAACATATATTGCAGCAATTTATTTTACACATTCACATCTGTTTTCATGTATTTTATATAAATGACATATTTTATGTTTTTGGTGCAATTTCTTTTTTACGCGTAGTTTGCAGCAATTTGATATTTCACTATTGTGCAGCAATTTTACATTTCACGTATATTGCAGCGATTCGACTTTTCAGGTATTTTGCAGCAATTTGAATGTTCATGTATTTTGCAGCAATTCGACTTTTTACGTATTTTGCGGTAATTTGAATTTTCACGTATTTTGAAGCAATTTGACTTTTCACATATTTTACAGCAATTTGAATTTTCACGTATTTTGCAGCAATTTGAATTTCCACGTATTTTTAAGGAATTCGACTTTTCACGTATTTTGCAGCAATTTGATTTTTTACGTATTTTGAAGCAGTTCGACTTTTTACGTATTTTGCGGCAATTTGAATTTTCACGTATTTTGCAGCAATTTGACTTTTCACATATTTTGCAGCAATTTTAATGTTCACATATTTTGCAGCAATTTGACTTTTTACGTATTTTGCATCAATTTGAATTTCCTCGTATTTGCAGCAATTCGACTTTTCACGTATTTTGCGGCAATTTGAATTTTCACGTATTTTGCATCAATTTGAATATCCACGTATTTTGCATCAATTTGACTTTTCACGTATTTTGCATCAATTTGACTTTTCACGTATTTTGCATCAATTTGAAAATTTTTACGTATTTTGTATCAATTTGAATTTCCTCGTATTGGGCAACAATTCGACTTTTCACGTATTTTGCAGCAAATTGACAGCAATTCGACTTTTCACGTATTTTGCAGCAAATTGACTTTTCACATATTTTACAGCAATTTTAATGTTCACGTATTTTGCAGCAAATTGACTTTTTACGTATTTTGCATCAATTTGATATTTTTCATATTTTGCATCAATTTAACATTTATCATATTTTGCGCCCATTTCACTTTTCGCGTGTTTGCGGCATAATTCTTTGCACGTGTCATCGGTGTATATTGGGTAAATGCTTTCTAATCTAATACATCATCGCTTACGTCCGTGTTTATTCTCATCACTTAATTTCTGTCTATTTCTTTCTTTAAAATCTGCTTTTGTTCGTCAACATTTTGTCAGTTATTGATCTTCAGTTTCCAAAGCGATTGTTTTATTTAAGTTTTTTTTTTACTTCCTTTCTACTTACTTTGAGTTCAATTTTCATTCAGCATTGGCCATCGTTCGATTACTGATGTCAGTAAAGGTATGTTCTGATTTCTAATTTCTCTTAATTACGTTATCAAAAAATTCTATTACTGATTTTCCGCTTTATAGTGTCGATTAATGGCTCTTTCGCATCCTATTTTAATTTATATTCACATACATGGCTGCTTGCGACTTTTTACCTTAGTTAATATTGTTTTTTCTCCAACTTATACGAATCCACACTGTTTGTTCTATTCTGTGTTACTATTTTATTTTATTTTTTATAATTTTTGCCCAGCACACTTTTTTATAAAAATTCTAAGTCAATTTTTCAGCAATTTGAATTTCCACGTATTTTTAAGGAATTCGACTTTTCACGTATTTTGCAGCAATTTGATTTTTTACGTATTTTGAAGCAGTTCGACTTTTTACGTATTTTGCGGCAATTTGAATTTTCACGTATTTTGCAGCAATTTGACTTTTCACATATTTTGCAGCAATTTTAATGTTCACATATTTTTCAGCAATTTGACTTTTTACGTATTTTCTAAAAATTTTCTAATTAAAAAGGTAACTTTATACGACGTGACCCAGTGGAGTTTAACCCCTAAAAAAATGGAGATCTACTTTTTTTCAGCCTAATACGTTGCCTTTATAAATATTATGAGAGAAGAAATTTTGAAAAAATAAAAATGAAATAACATGTTAGAGTAGGGTATCACTTTTTTATATAAATTTAACGTAAAATAGGCACTCACTTTTTGGCCACCAAGCGTTCAGCGAGACATGTCACCTCTAGTATTTTTCAAGTTTGGCGATTGAGGGGGAGGAAAAAATCTGACAAATACAATTTGTTTTTTCTGGTGGGGGTGGGGGCGGGAATTACATTGGAAACATAAAATAACGATAAATTT
>NC_136518.1:18547803-18630303 GCF_053919585.1 Euprymna scolopes | reverse complement strand
TTTCTGATTCTCAGTCATCATCATCATCATCAGCAGCAGCAGCAGCAGCAGCATCATCACCTTATTATTATTATTATTATTATTATTATTATTATTATTATTATTATTATTATTATTATTATCATTATTATTATTATAATCTATATATTAATACGATAGCGTGTGCGTTCTTTTGTGTGTCACGCTTACATCCGGGTCGTTTGATTGTTATGCTCTTCTATTTCTTGTCATAAATAATTTTACCAAAAATTCTTCATAAATATTGGTTTCGGTTTCGAATATAGCTGATGGCACTTAAATCATCTGGGTTTTTTTAAAATAATTTTATCAAGAATTCTTCATAAGTTTTAATTTCGGTTTCCATTATGACCAAATATATATATATATATATATATATATATATATATATATATATATATATATATATATATATATATATTCAGAAGTTTTTATTTCGGTTTCGATTCAAGTTAATGCACCCAAGTCATATGGATATGTATTTATTTATTTATTTTTATTTTTTTTTGAAATCGCAACTTTATAACATATAAAATTCGATAGAACATAAACTCTATAATAATATATGCGGTATATGCAAGAATTAAAATATCCTATTTAAGCGTACTTTACGACCGGGCTTTACCGGGCGTTCGTGCTAGCTTAGATAAATACTTTTGCAGTTTTAACACAATAACATCAGAGCGTCTCCATTTATACTAAACATCTACAGAATCCCAACATCAATATATTGCATATGAATGTGTCTTCTATGGAATTTCCATAGGTCCCGCTAGTTATTATTATTATTATTATTATTATTATTATTATTATTATTATTATTATTGGCTCACAAGTATCTTTCACACAGGTCATCAAAGATCTCTCCTTGAAAACAGCCTGTGGTGTTCATTGGAACCTGAGTGACAATAAATCTCCCCCGATTCCCAGTACTCTCTACCTCTTTCGATAACATTCACAAATAAATTTGCATTATAGCAACAGCTGCTTGCCATTGATTTCTCGTTGGCACGGCTATTGGCCTTGACTGGAATTTGAGTGGCAATAAGCCTCCCCAACGCCTCAGTTATCTTCACACTCATCCAACATAGGTCTGGTAAATGCTCTCTCTTTGGTCTTTCCTTCCACCTTTACTCTACAGCAGTTTGTCTGCCCACGATTGTTGCTCATGCGTATTAGTTTCATCATTCTAGATTTTTTTTTTATTTTAATATTTCAGCTCTTTTTGTTATTATTGTCTTTTCGTTATTATTGTCTTTTCATTATTATTGTCCGTTGTGTTTTTCAGTCATTCCTTTGATTCCAATTTCTCCTATTCTTTTTTCAAAGTTTTCTGGATTGTTCCTAGTGCTCCTAATATTATAGGTATTATTTTGATTTTCTTCATCTTTCATACACCGCTCAGCTCTCTGGCTAGCTCTGTGTATTTGCTCCGTTTCTCCTTTACTTTGATATTCACCCTGTGGTCAGCTGGAATAGCAAATTCTACGATTTGACAGGACTTTTCTTTCTTGTTAATTATTACGACATCCGGTCTTTTTGCTTCGATGGGTTTATCAGTTCATGTCCCATAGGAGTTTGTGATTCTCGTTTTCAAGTACTGTTGCTAGCTTATGTTTGTACAACTTGTCTGTGCGTTCGAGGTGCAGTTGTTTGCATAATTCCCAGTGGACTGCCCTTCCCACTTAATCGTGTCTGTTTTTACATTCCTCTTGTGCCAGTTTGCTGAATTCACTTACTATATGGTGTATCGTTTCGTCTCTTTGTCCACAAAGTATTATTATTATTATTATTATTATTATTATTATTATTATTGTTATTGTTATTGTTATTGTTATTATTATTATTATTATTATTATTATTATTATTATAATAATAATAATAATAATAATAATAATAATAATAATAATAATAATAATAATAAGGGATTGTTCTCTGGTAATAACCCGTGATGTATTCTGAAATCCTATTAAAAATACACCTTCCCAAATGTGCAGCAATCTTAGACAACCGTAGCAAATCATTCTACCTTATCACAGCAGCCGTTTACGATTCATTTCTTACAGGCACCGGTTGTTACTTATATTTGGAATTTGTGCGATTTACTCCCACCCACCCCATGAAAGTTTCAGTGCATTTCGTACTTTTCCAGTGGAGGTCTGGATAGTGATTTTCCTCATTTTTTCATATCCCTGTCTTTCCATAACTGTTTTCTGTGATGGCAGCTCAGTTTGGGGTCGCCACATATGTGTGAGGGCATGTTTTATTTCGAGGGATACAGTTGCCCTATAAGATTTCTGACAGTATTAAATCCGTTGAATTCGGGTGATGTCTTTTTTTTCTGAAGGTCCGTTTTATTAGTCTGCTGCAAAAGATTTAAAAAACAATCTTGAAAATGACAAACATTATGTGTTTGTGAAAATCATTATCCATATCAATAACACCCTTTGCTCTGTATAACGTGATTCTATCTGTCAACTAGCTTATAAATGCTTCGCTTGTAAAATTCTAACGTGGTACACGTTTACACACATGTTAACGTGTAGACCCAACACGTTGTAAACATATTCGCAAGAAACATAAGTAAGAAATAACTCCGCTCATTTCTTTCTAACTCTTTCACGTAACTATTCTTTCTGACCTGTGTCCTCTCGAACGTGCCCCTCGGTTTGCACACACAGGTTTTTTTTATGCTTTCATTTTCCTGGCCGTGACGTCATCTCGCACACAGATCGGTCACTTGCTTACAGCTTCCATACGCGCGTGCGTTCTCTGTTACAAAATGCTTTACATTTTTATGTAAGATATGAATTTAAGCCATGGTAAACTTTTTCTTGCGATGTTCATCTAAATATTTGTTTAATTCTCGAAATCAGTAAGAATCGAGGGGGGATATGCCTTGAGAATAGAAAGGATGCAGCAAGATTTTGAAACCAAGCTGTGCTAGGAGATGAGATATTTGGTTAGTAGATATATCTGAGGATGAGCATTATCATGACAGAAGATCGCTCTCTTTTTGTTGACTAAACAGAGTTATTTTCTTGGCAACATGGGTGAAAGAATTTCAAATAAAATACGAATAATGCTCTCACAGTAATATAAATAAAAAGTAATAAATTAATCATAACAATATATTTAAATTTTTGTTTTTACATTTCCACCCCAAACAAGGCGCAGGACATAAGTTGCAGGGATACTATGTAGGAAGTTGAGTAGCAAGATGTTTGTTCACATTAGACTTTCTTCTGCATGTCAGTACAGTTTGGGAAGGAGGAACTCCAAGGGAATTCCAAAGTCTTGCAGTTCTGTAAAAGAAACTATCAGAGTAGAAAGCTTTCTTACATCTAGGGGTCTCTACTGTGTAGGGGTGGAATTTTGCTGCTTGTTGAGTCTGTCGGGGGTATTTATGTCGAGGAAGTACAAGGGCTTGTAGTTCGTCGGAGCATCCACTAGTAAAATACTTGTAAAACAGACAGAGGGATGCAACATTACATCGATGGGACAGAGGTTGAAGCTTAGCTGACAGTTCAGGACCTATCAGGTAGGCGTCTATCTTTTGAACCCTGTCCATGAGGGAGAGACTAGTAGCAGATGCACCAGCCCAAATGTAAAAACAACGCTACATAAATAGGTACATGATAGCCATGTAGAGGTACAGGATACTTTCAGGCTTAAGTACCTTTCTAGCATCACAGAGGGATTGGCCTCACAACTAGACGGGGTTGGGAGGGTCATACGAACCACTTTTGTATTTTTTCTTCCCCGGCCCTCGACACAAATGAATTATTGTATCATCATTATTGTTCCTATTTACAATGTCTCCCCACGTGACAGAGTTAGACACCAAGGGCATTTTTTTAATGTGGAGAAAAGGAACAAAAATAAAAATTGTCTCAGTCGTGAAGGAGTTCTCCTTCACTGACAGAGAACAAGAAATTGAAGTGCAGCATCAGAAGAACAGATGCTACACTTTGATCTTGACCCAAAGGCCAAGAAATCATTATTGATATCTGTTTTTGTTTTTACGCGTAAATAAAAAAAATGTTTTAAACAATTGGGTTCTAAGTAGGACGTCCCCAGTACGAAAGGGTGAATGCGGTATTATGGTGGAAGAAGGTACTAGCTAAGAGAAACTTCTGTTTAGTTCTGCAGTGACAAGGATGACCAACGACCCCCATTTCCCCCTTTTGGAGTTGGCCTTGTGCCTAAGTTTTTTGTTCATGTTGAACTTACATTGTAATTTTAACCTGAATAAAAGATTTAATATATCAAAGTATAGTATCTGTTCCGGCAAATGCTGCACTAAAGGACCATTGCCATTGTGGCAATGAGTTTCTGGTCCATGTAGGGGCAACCCTATAAACCACGAGACTCTCACTATCCAGCTCCTATTTCCCACCTCTCTGGAGCTGATCCCTATTCCCCTTCCCCTCCCCTTACCCTCTCCATATTAAAAATCTGCCTCATGCCTAATTTGCACTCGTGGGGAAGCATATAAACACAGCTCACCTTTTTCAGAGCAGCCTTGGCAATGCTCTGGATGTATCTATTCCAACTTATATCTCCTGTGAACATTAAGCTGAGAAGTTTGAACGAAGTACTTTCAACTCATTTATTTTTAGCCAGAGCTATTGGTGGTTTAGGTTTCTTGTAATTATTAAATGAAACAAGCTTAGCCTATGCAGCATTGACTGTTACCATCAACTCTTGACCCGATTCCACTGCAGACTGAAGGTCTTCATCTAGTTTTTAAGCCATTGCCTTTGATATGTGTTTATTCGCTTTCTCCTCGAGTCTGTTATAGAGCATGTGTCGTCAGCAAATATACCCATCTCAGAGACTATTTTATAAGGGAAATCATTTATAAATATCAGGAATAATAAGCGTCCAAAGAGCAGCCCTAAGGTATATCCGCAATTATATCATATTATGATTAGTATAAAAAGTTATATTTATATCATATTGTTTATGATTAGTATTAAAATATGCATTGATATCATATTGCTTATGATTTCTATTAAAAATATGTATTTATGTCATATTGCTTATGATTAGTATTAAAAATATGCATTTATGTCATATTGTTTATTAGTATTAAAAATATGTATTTCTATCATATTGTTTATAATTCGTATAAAACATACGCATTTATGCCATATCGCTTATGATTCGCATAAAATACGCTTTGTGTTGTATAGCTTATGATTAGTATTAAAAATATGCATTTATGTCATATTGCTTATGATTAGTATTTAAAATATGTATTTATGTCATATTGCTTATGATTAGTATTAAAAATATGTATTTATGTCCTTTTGCTTATGATTAGTATTAAAAATGTGTATTTATGTCATATTGCTTATGATTAGTATTAAAAATATGTATTTATGTCATATTGTTTATGATTAGTATTAAGAATACGCATTTATGTCATATTGTTTATGATTAGTATTAAAATATGTATTTATGTAATATTGCTTATGATTAGTATGAAAAATACGCATTTATATCATATACTTTATGATTAGTATAAAGATTATGCATTTCTGTCATATTACGTATGATTAGTATTAAAAATACGCATTTATGTCATATTGCTTATGATTAATATTAAAAATATGCATTTATGTCATATTGCTTATGATTAGTATTAAAAATATGTATTTATGTCATATTGTTTATGATTAGTATTAAATATATGTATTTATGTTATATTGCTTCTGATTAGTATTAAAAATATGTAGTTATGTCATATTGCTTATGATTAGTACTAAAATATGTATTTATGTCATATTGCTTATGATTAGTATTAAAAATATGTATTCATGTCATACTGTTTATTATTAGTATTAAAAATACGTAATTATATCATATTGCTTATGATTAGTATTAAAAATATGTATTCATGACATACTGTTCATGATTAGTATTAAAAATATGTATTTATATCATATTGCATATGATTAGTATAAAAATTATTTATTCATGACATATTGTTTATGATTAGTATTAAAAATATGTATTTATGTCATATTGCTTATGATTAGTATTAAAAATATATATATTTATATTATATTGCTTATGATTAGTATTAAAAATATGTATTTATATCATATTGCTTATGATTAGTATTAAAAATATGCATTTATGTCATATTGTTTATGATTAGTATTTAAAATAAGCATTTATGTCATACTGCTTATGATTAGTATTAAAAATATGCATTTGTATCATATTTCTTATGATTAGTATTAAAAATATGCATTTATATCATATACTTTATGATTAGTATTAAGAATAAGCATTTTTGTCATATTGCTTATGATTAATATTAAAAATACGCATTTATGTCATATTGCTTATGATTAGTAATAAAAATATATATTTATGTCATATTGCTTATGATTAGTATTAAAATATGTATTAATGCCATATTGTTTATGATTAGTATTAAAAATATGTATTTATGCCATATTGTTTATGATTAGCATTAAAAATATGTATTCATGCCATATTGTTTATGATTAGTATTAAAAATATGTATTTATGTCATATTGCTTATGATTAGTATTAAAATATGTATTTATGTCATATTGCTTATGATTAGTATTAAAATATGTATTTATGTCATATTGTTTATGATTAGTATAAAAATATGTATTTATGTGATATTGCTTCTGATTAGTATTAAAAATATGTATTTATGTCATATTGTTTATGATTAGTATTAAAAATATGTATTTATGTTATATTGCCTATGATTAGTAATAATAATATGTATTTATTCCATATTGTTTATGATTAGTAATAAAAATATGTATTTATGCCATATTGTTTATGATTAGTATTAAAAATATGTATTTATGTCATATTGTTTATGATTAGTATTAGAAATATGTATTTATGCCATATTGTTTATGATTAGTATTAAAAATATGTATTTATGCCATATTGTTTATGATTAGTATTAAAAATATGTATTTATGCCATATTGTTTATGATTAGTATTAAAAATATGCATTTATGTCATATTGTTTATGATTAGTATTAAAAATATGTATTTATGCCATATTGTTTATGATTAGTATTAAAAATATGCATTTATTCCATATTGTTTAGGATTAGTATTAAAATATATATTTATGCCATACTGTTTATGATTAGTATTAAAAATATGCATTTATGTCATATTCTTTATGATTAGTATTAAAAATATGTATTTATGCCATATTGTTAATAATTAGTATTAAAAATATGTATTTATTCCATATTGTTTATGATTAGTATTAAAAATATGTATTTATGCAATATTGTTTATGATTAGTATTAAAAATATATATTTATGCCATACTGTTTATGATTAGTAATAAAAATATGTATTTATGTCATATTGCTTATGATAAGTATTAAAAATATGTATTTATGTCATATTGCTTATGATTAGTATTAAAATATGTATTTATGTCATATTGTTTATGATTAGTATAAAAATATGTATTTATGTCATATTGCTTCTGATTAGTATTAAAACTATGTATTCATGTCATATTGCTTATGATTAGTATTAAAAATATGTATTTATGTCATATTGCTTATGATTAGTATTAAAATATGTATTTATGTCATATTGTTTATGATTAGTATAAAAATATGCATTTATGTCATATTGTTTATGATTAGTATTAAAAATATGTATTTATGCCATATTGTTTATGATTAGTATTAAAAATATGCATTTATGTCACATTGTTTATGATTAGTATTAAAAATATTTATTTATGCTATATTGTTTATGATTAGTATTAAAAATATGCATTTATATCATATTGTTTATTATTAGTATTAAAAATATGTATTTATGCCATATTGTTTATGATTAGTATTAAAAATATGTATTTATGCCATATTGTTTATGATTAGTATTAAAAATATGTATTTATGCCATATTGTTTATGATTAGTATTAAAAATATGTATTTATGTCATATTGTTTATTATTAGTATTAAAAATATGTATTTATGCCATATTGTTTATGATTAGTATTAAAAATATGTATTTATGTCATATTGCCTATGATTAGTAATAATAATATGTATTTATGCCATATTGTTTATGATTAGTAATAAAAATATGTATTTATGCAATATTGTTTATGATTAGTATTAAAAATATTATTTATGTCATAATACTTATGATTAGTAATAATAATATGTATTTATATCATATTGCTTATGATTAGTATTAAAAATATGTATTTATGCAATATTGTTTATGATTAGTATTACAAATATGAATTCATGTTATATTGTTTATGATTAGTATTAAAAATATGCATTTATGTCATATTGTTTATGATTAGTATTAAAAATATTTATTTATGCTATATTATTTATGATTAGTATTAAAAACATGTATTTATGCCATATTGTTTATGATTAGAATTAAAAATATGTATTTATGCTATATTGTTTATGATTAGTAATAAAAATATGTATTTATGCCATATTGTTTATGATTAGTATTAAAAATATGAAGTTATGTCATATTGTTTATGATTAGTATTAAAAATATGTATTTATGTCATATTGCTCATGATTAGTATTAAAAATATGTATTTATGTCATATTTCTTATGATTAGTATTAAAATATGTATTTATGTCATATTGTTTATGATTAGTATAAAAATATGTATTTATGTCATATTGCTTCTGATTAGTATTAAAAATATGTATTTATGTCATATTGCTTAGTATTAGTATTAAAAATATTACTTATGTCATAATGCTTATGATTAGTAATAATAATATGTATTTATATCATATTGCTTATGATTAGTATTAAAAATATGTATTTATGCCATATTGTTTATGATTAGTATAAAAATTATGCATTTATGTCATATTGTTTATGATTAGTATTACAAATATGTATTCATGTTATATTGTTTATGATTAGTATTAAAAATATGCATGTATGTCATATTGCTTATTATTAGTATTAAAAATATGTATTTATGTTATATTGCTTATGATTAGTATAAAAATATGTATTTATGCCATATTGTTTATGATTAGTATTAAAAATATGCATTTATGTCATATCGTTTATGATTAGTATTAAAAATATGTATTTATGCAATATTGTTTATGATACGTATTAAAAATATGCATTTATGTCATATTGCTTATGATTAGTATTAAAAATATGTATTTATGTTATATTGCTTATGATTAGTATTAAAAATATGTATTTATGTCATATTGCTTATGATTAGTATTAAAAATATATATTTATGTCATATTGCTTATGATTAGTATTAAAAATATTTATTTATGTCATATCGTTTATGATTAGTATTAAAAATATGAAGTTATGTCATATCGTTTATGATTAGTATTAAAAATATGTATTCATGACATATTGTTTATGATTAGTATTAAAAATATGTATTTATGTCATATTGCTTAGGATTAGTATTAAAAATATGTATTTATATCATATTGTTTAAGATCAGTATTAAAAATATGTATTTATATCATATTGTTTATGATTAGTATTAAAAATATGTATTTATGCCATATTGTTTATGATTAGTATAAAAATTATGCATTTATGTCATATTGTTTATGATTAGTATTACAAATATGTATTCATGTTATATTGTTTATGATTAGTATTAAAAATATGCATGTATGTCATATTGCTTATTATTAGTATTAAAAATATGTATTTATGTTATATTGCTTATGATTAGTATAAAAATATGTATTTATGCCATATTGTTTATGATTAGTATTAAAAATATGTATTTATGCCATATTGTTTATGATTAGTATTAAAAATATGTATTTATGTCATATTGCTTATGATTAGTATTAAAATATGTATTTATGTCATATTGCTTATGATTAGTATTAAAATATGTATTTATGTCATATTGTTTATGATTAGTATAAAAATATGTATTTATGTGATATTGCTTCTGATTAGTATTAAAAATATGTATTTATGTCATATTGTTTATGATTAGTATTAAAAATATGTATTTATGTTATATTGCCTATGATTAGTAATAATAATATGTATTTATGCCATATTGTTTATGATTAGTAATAAAAATATGTATTTATGCCATATTGTTTATGATTAGTATTAAAAATATGTATTTATGTCATATTGTTTATGATTAGTATTAGAAATATGTATTTATGCCATATTGTTTATGATTAGTATTAAAAATATGTATTAATGCCATATTGTTTATGATTAGTATTAAAAATATGTATTTATGCCATATTGTTTATGATTAGTATTAAAAATATGCATTTATGTCATATTGTTTATGATTAGTATTAAAAATATGTATTTATGCCATATTGTTTATTATTAGTATTAAAAATATGCATTTATTCCATATTGTTTAGGATTAGTATTAAAAATATATATTTATGCCATACTGTTTATGATTAGTATTAAAAATATGCATTTATGTCATATTCTTTATGATTAGTATTAAAAATATGTATTTATGCCATATTGTTTATAATTAGTATTAAAAATATGTATTTATTCCATATTGTTTATGATTAGTATTAAAAATATGTATTTATGCAATATTGTTTATGATTAGTATTAAAAATATATATTTATGCCATACTGTTTATGATTAGTATTAAAAATATGTATTTATGTCATATAGCTTATGATTAGTATTAAAAATATGTATTTATGTCATATTGCTTATGATTAGTATTAAAAATATGTATTTATGTCATATTGCTTATGATTAGTATTAAAATATGTATTTATGTCATATTGTTTATGATTAGTATAAAAATATGTATTTATGTCATATTGCTTCTGATTAGTATTAAAACTATGTATTCATGTCATATTGCTTATGATTAGTATTAAAAATATGTATTTATGTCATATTGCTTATGATTAGTATTAAAATATGTATTTATGTCATATTGTTTATGATTAGTATAAAAATATGCATTTATGTCATATTGTTTATGATTAGTATTAAAAATATGTATTTATGCCATATTGTTTATGATTAGTATTAAAAATATGCATTTATGTCACATTGTTTATGATTAGTATTAAAAATATTTATTTATGCTATATTGTTTATGATTAGTATTAAAAATATGCATTTATATCATATTGTTTATTATTAGTATTAAAAATATGTATTTATGCCATATTGTTTATGATTAGTATTAAAAATATGTATTTATGCCATATTGTTTATGATTAGTATTAAAAATATGTATTTATGCCATATTGTTTATGATTAGTATTAAAAATATGTATTTATGTCATATTGTTTATTATTAGTATTAAAAATATGTATTTATGCCATATTGTTTATGATTAGTATTAAAAATATGTATTTATTCCATATTGTTTATGATTAGTATTAAAAATATGTATTTATGCCATATTGTTTATGATTAGTATTAAAAATATGTATTTATGTCATATTGCCTATGATTAGTAATAATAATATGTAATTATGCCATATTGTTTATAATTAGTATTAAAAATATGTATTTATGTCATATTGCCTATGATTAGTAATAATAATATGTATTTATGCCATATTGTTTATGATTAGTAATAAAAATATGTATTTATGCCATATTGTTTATGATTAGTATTAAAAATATTATTTATGTCATAATACTTATGATTAGTAATAATAATATGTATTTATATCATATTGCTTATGATTAGTATTAAAAATATGTATTTATGCCATATTGTTTATGATTAGTATTACAAATATGTATTTATGCCATATTGTTTATGATTAGTATTAAAAATATGCATTTATGTCATATTGTTTATGATTAGTATTAAAAATATTAATTTATGCTATATTATTTATGATTAGTATTAAAAATATGTATTTATGCCATATTGTTTATGATTAGAATTAAAAATATGTATTTATGCTATATTGTTTATGATTAGTAATAAAAATATGTATTTATGCCATATTGTTTATGATTAGTATTAAAAATATGAAGTTATGTCATATTGTTTATGATTAGTATTAAAAATATGTATTTATGTCATATTGCTCATGATTAGTATTAAAAATATGTATTTATGTCATATTGCTTATGATTAGTATTAAAATATGTATTTATGTCATATTGTTTATGATTAGTATAAAAATATGTATTTATGTCATATTGCTTCTGATTAGTATTAAAAATATGTATTTATGTCATATTGCTTAGTATTAGTATTAAAAATATTATTTATGTCATAATGCTTATGATTAGTAATAATAATATGTATTTATATCATATTGCTTATGATTAGTATTAAAAATATGTATTTATGCCATATTGTTTATGATTAGTATTACAAATATGTATTTATGCCATATTGTTTATGATTAGTATTAAAAATATGCATTTATGTCATATTGTTTATGATTAGTATTAAAAATATTAATTTATGCTATATTATTTATGATTAGTATTAAAAATATGTATTTATGCCATATTGTTTATGATTAGAATTAAAAATATGTATTTATGCTATATTGTTTATGATTAGTAATAAAAATATGTATTTATGCCATATTGTTTATGATTAGTATTAAAAATATGAAGTTATGTCATATTGTTTATGATTAGTATTAAAAATATGTATTTATGTCATATTGCTCATGATTAGTATTAAAAATATGTATTTATGTCATATTGCTTATGATTAGTATTAAAATATGTATTTATGTCATATTGTTTATGATTAGTATAAAAATATGTATTTATGTCATATTGCTTCTGATTAGTATTAAAAATATGTATTTATGTCATATTGCTTAGTATTAGTATTAAAAATATTATTTATGTCATAATGCTTATGATTAGTAATAATAATATGTATTTATATCATATTGCTTATGATTAGTATTAAAAATATGTATTTATGCCATATTGTTTATGATTAGTATAAAAATTATGCATTTATGTCATATTGTTTATGATTAGTATTACAAATATGAATTCATGTTATATTGTTTATGATTAGTATTAAAAATATGCATGTATGTCATATTGCTTATTATTAGTATTAAAAATATGTATTTATGTTATATTGCTTATGATTAGTATAAAAATATGTATTTATGCCATATTGTTTATGATTAGTATTAAAAATATGCATTTATGTCATATCGTTTATGATTAGTATTAAAAATATGTATTTATGCCATATTGTTTATGATACGTATTAAAAATATGCATTTATGTCATATTGCTTATGATTAGTATTAAAATATGTATTTATGTTATATTGCTTATGATTAGTATGAAAAATATGTATTTATGTCATATTGCTTATGATTAGTATTAAAAATATATATTTATGTCATATTGCTTATGATTAGTATTAAAAATATTTATTTATGTTATATCGTTTATGATTAGTATTAAAAATATGAAGTTATGTCATATCGTTTATGATTAGTATTAAAAATATGTATTCATGACATATTGTTTATGATTAGTATTAAAAATATGTATTTATGTCATATTGCTTATGATTAGTATTAAAAATATGTATTTATATCATATTGTTTAAGATCAGTATTAAAAATATGTATTTATATCATATTGTTTATGATTAGTATTAAAAATATGTATTTATGCCATATTGTTTATGATTAGTATAAAAATTATGCATTTATATCATATTGTTTATGATTAGTATTACAAATATGTATTCATGTTATATTGTTTATGATTAGTATTAAAAATATGCATGTATGTCATATTGCTTATTATTAGTATTAAAAATATGTATTTATGTTATATTGCTTATGATTAGTATAAAAATATGTATTTATGCCATATTGTTTATGATTAGTATTAAAAATATGCATTTATGTCATATCGTTTATGATTAGTATTAAAAATATGTATTTATGCCATATTGTTTATGATAAGTATTAAAAATATGCATTTATGTCATATTGCTTATGATTAGTATTAAAAATATGTATTTATGTTATATTGCTTATGATTAGTATTAAAAATATGTATTTATGTCATATTGTTTAAGATCAGTATTAAAAATATGTATTTATATCATATTGTTTTTTATTAGTATTAAAAATATGTATTTATGCCATATTGTTTATGATTAGTATAAAAATTATGCATTTATGTCATATTGTTTATGATTAGTATTACAAATATGTATTCATGTTATATTGTTTATGATTAGTATTAAAAATATGCATGTATGTCATATTGCTTATTATTAGTATTAAAAATATGTATTTATGTTATATTGCTTATGATTAGTATAAAAATATGTATTTATGCCATATTGTTTATGATTAGTATTAAAAATATGCATTTATGTCATATCGTTTATGATTAGTATTAAAAATATGTATTTATGCCATATTGTTTATGATAAGTATTAAAAATATGCATTTATGTCATATTGCTTATGATTAGTATTAAAAATATGTATTTATGTTATATTGCTTATGATTAGTATTAAAAATATGTATTTATGTCATATTGCTTATGATTAGTACTAAAATATGTATTTATGTCATATTGCTTATGATTAGTATTAAAAATATTTATTTATGTCATATCGTTTATGATTAGTATTAAAAATATGAAGTTATGTCATATCGTTTATGATTAGTATTAAAAATATGTATTCATGACATATTGTTTATGATTAGTATTAAAAATATGTATTTATGTTATATTGCTTATGATTAGTAATAAAAATATATATTTATATCATATTGCTTAAGATCAGTATTAAAAATATGTATTTATATCATATTGTTTATGATTAGTATTAAAAATATGTATTTATATCATATTGCTTATGATTAGTATTAAAAATATGCATAAAATAAATTACAATGATTTCAAATATCCTTTTAATACGACCAAACAGATGTGAGCCGTTCTGATATTTCTATTAACGCTTACTTCTCGCTGCTTAGTATTCGTTGTTTATATGGGTTGGTTTCCGATTTAAAAAACGTGTCTCATGGTGTCGGCTGTTTTTGTATTATATTGGTGTTAGTTTTCAATTCAAATGTATCTTTTTTTTTGTTTCTCTTCAAGATTTTCAAAACTGATCTTAGTCTTCGCATGGTTATAGTTGTTATAGTAAAGTTCTTCACGTTTGAGATTGAATTTCGTTGCCGCAATCTTCGTTGTTACCTCGCTGATCTGTAAACTGCTGGGAAGGCGAAATCTGCAATTTGCCAGGATTTTTTAAATCTTGTTTAATATTATCATGTCCAGTTTCCTTGCTTAAGTGAATTTCTCCTTGATAACAAACTGCGGTGTTCCCTGTAATCTGAGTGACAACAAGTCTCCCAGATTTCCAATATATTCTATCTCTTTCGATATCATTTGCAAATGTATTTGCGTTGTCGCAACGGCCGTTTCCGACTGATTTTTCCATTGATAGTAACCATTGATCTAAAGTGGAATTTGGATGGCAATTAGCCTCCCCAAGATCCAAGTCCAAATTGTACTAATCCTGTGGAGGTCTGGTTAATGATTTCTGTCCTCGGTCTTTCGATTTTCCTTGAGACTTTTTCGTGTCGTATCAGTTAATGTTGTTTTTTGTTTGTTTGTTTTTACGGGGTGGTCACCACTTATCAAGGCCCAGAAGCCACTCGGGGATAAGGGTTATTGTGTGTACAGTAATCAATGGGATAGTATTGTAGTAATAGTTAGAATTGGAGATTTGATAACGTGTCATTACTTAAGGGGGCGGTTCATCAGGAATTTGTTTGTGCTGGACTTGAAGATATTTAGGTTGAAGTTGGGGGGGGAGAAACAGGCAAGCGGTAGAGAGTTCCACAGGCGTGCAGTTCTAAGAAAGAAGCTTGCCACTTTGGCGGGGGTGGGGGTAACTTATAATTATACAGTTTCTATTTTCTTGTTTCTTTTTAGCATTTCCTTGTGTTTTAATTCTGTAGCAATTTCTATATGTCCTATTAGCGCCTGTGACTCATGCATATTAGTCTCCATTTTCTTAATAATTCAACCATTTTTATTATGGAGATCCGCTCTACTTCTCAGCCATTTCTCTGATTCCAATTTTTTACATTCCTTTTTCAAAGATTTTCGGAATTGTTCTTAATGCTCGTACTATTATTGTTGTAATCTTGACTTTCTTCATCTTCCATATCTCTTTCAGCTCTTTGGCTGGCTCTGTTTATATATTCTGCTTATCAGTATTCTTGACTGTTATCGTCTGAAACAGCGAAATCTTTAATTTGGCAGAAGTTTTTCTCCTTGTAAATTATTACGACATATGGTTTTCTTGCTTGGAATGATTTATCTGCTTTTACGTCCATGTCCTATGAGATTTTGTGATTTTCGTTTACAAATACTTCTACCGGTTTGTGTTTGTATAATTTATATGGATGTTCAAGATGCAGTTGTCTAAATAATTCCCAGTGTACTGCCTTCCCCACTTGATCGTGTCTGTTCTTGTATTCTTTCATCTGCTAGTTTGGTACATTCACTTATTATGTGGTTTATTATTTTGTCGCCTTGTTCACAGAGTCTGTATTTGCTGTTTTCTCGTGTTTCGTCGATCTTTGCTTTTATGTGATTGGTTATACTCGCGTTACCTTGTGCGGTTGGTATTGGTGATTCAGTTTCTATATTTAGGTTTAATTTTTGTAGCCATATCCTGGGGTTTTCGTTAGTCTCGTTTTTTCTCATCCTTATGAATTGTCCGTGTAGCTGTTTCTATTCCCATTTTCCTTTTCTCGTCTTATCCATTTCTCTCTGTTTTCTGTTTTGTTAATTTTTTCAGTGTCTCTTGCATTATATATGTTTCTAATTCTTTTTTTTTTTTTTTGTCATTCACACAGTCTTCTATACAAACAAGTCATTGCAGTTCAATGGGCTGGTAAACAGCAAAACAAAATAAACCAAATACAATAAGCAAACGTTCAGCTAGAATTCGCCACTGTCAACTTTCGCTCTCAACTTCCGGCACGTGTTCTGCCATCAGCCTCTGCCAACAAGTATTTTATTAGAAAACTGACCCCATTCCATTTGCATACGTGTGCAATGGAAGATTAGATCTCGTGAGATTCCACGAAACTACACCTTATAAATCCATGGCTGCCATCTTTAATTTCTCTCTCTCAGATCCCATCCGAAAGTAAGTTGTATAACCGCACAATACACACATTCAATTCTACAGTCCTATTACACTGTTTTCAACTCCTCCATGTATATTAGGTGATTCATTATTTAATCTATATAAGTGAACTTGTATGCGGCTTATCCTTTGTTTAATATATTGCTAAGGGGCATGATGGCTACGATGAACAGTAATGGTGATACGGAATCTCGTTGGGAGATACCTCTTTGTATTTGATGTAATGGAATAACCTAACATCCCTTCATAGATGAAATGAACTATGGATATATTGACCATCTCTCGTGACTGAGGCAGCAGGAAAAAAAAGACAGGAAGAGAATAAGAAAATATGTCGAGTAACTTTTATGTCACCTGTATTCCTTTGTAAATAAACCCCATTTGTCTTTCACCCATAACCACGTGTTTCTTGCTGTATTCTTAATTAAATTAAGGATATAACAGTAGTTTAATCTGTTATGTATTGTCCATCAACTGTCACTTCAGGTCTCCATATTCTCATTGCATTTTCCATCAAATTGATAATCTTGCTTGGTATTTTATACATTTCCGACATTCTATTATTCATGCTCGTAGGGTCCAGTAGTACGTTCTCTTATAATAGATATATGTCATCGTCATGGTCTTTTTTCTTTTACTGGATTTAGGATTGCTAGGTTAAGTAATCACTGAGAATCGAAACCAAAACGTTTAGCTTACTATTTATTTTTCCTCTTCATTTATGAAGACATGTTTGCTTCAAGGCTAAAAATTAAAACATGAACTGATATCTACTACGTTAGGCATGCATATTAATAATTCCGTCGTTCGACCTTCACCTAGAAAATTTCATTTTTATATGTTCACACATTTTTACTGATTTTCCCTTGGCTAAACCCCACATATAAAGTCTCACATGGCTGCGATTATCTTATATATGAAGTTTCATGTCTGTAAACCAAAACCTCTAGGAAGAGTTTGGTAGGCAAAATCTTTTAAACAGAAATATATATGCATGCATAAATATATATGCAAAGAGTTTTGTGATTACTATAAACATTTTACAAAAATATTACGGAAGTATAAATCATGTAGAATATCTGTATGAATATAATTACACGTAATAGTTAAGTAAAGATGATCATCCCATGAGAAAACCGAAAAAAAAACTGTTATGGGGTTTAATGGTAATAAACGAAAGGAACACAGATTTTTAGGAACGAAACATGTATTCACATATATTACAGGCAAAGACAGGTTGAGAGTACCATTCCTCAACTGTGGGACGTTTGTACCCGACCGGCCTCGTCGAGTACCAATCTCAGACTCACAGGCGAAAGAGAGAAATGACGCCATTTATCCCATGGAGTGGCGTCTCCAACAAAAACTAATAGGAAATTAATTAAAATGAATGTTTAAAAGAATATACAAATTAGTAAGATCTTTTGCTAGTGAATGCAATTTCACGACCCATATATAACAAAGTTGTATTTTCTATGTTAACTAAATAGAAATAAGGGTTTTGAATATTAATATCAATACACAAAAAAGTCATAGGAGCATAGCTATGGGCTGACTGATATTAAACACTAGACACCTCGACCAGTATCTTAATTGTGTAAGAAATTTAGACTAGCACAACGTGCAGTAAATATACACAGACACTCGTTTATAGTCGAAAGGACTGACATCGAAAACCTAGATATACGGGAAAAATACAAATACCTTAACATTAAAGGAAACGATTCATTCCAGCAGAAAGTGATGAGCCTTTAGGCTCTAAGATATTAGATTCCTTTTTTTTGTTTGGTCAGGTTGAAAAATAGCATATATAAGTTCGATGTGCAATAGACAAGAGAGAACATCAATGTAATCGAAAAACAACCTTTTTAATTGTTTTAAGAAGGAGTTATTATGTTATTTGGATGTAGAATTATTCTGCTACAATAATGACTAAAACCACACGATAGGCACTGAGGTCGGTGTCAGAATCAAGCAAGTGCAACATTTTCATTAACAAATAAAATTTTTATGCATACATGCATGTTTTTATACGTGTTCTTTTCTCTTTCTGTCTGACGTTGCGCTTACTATAACGTTCGATCTCTTTTCTATTAGTCAAAACAAATAAAAATTTTCATGCTTGAAAGACACAAGGGAGACGGTCGCTGAGAGTTTCCATGTACGTTAGTATTTGGAGATTTGCTAACGTGCGAGAGATCAATGTTATCTAGCTAGTTATTTACTTTACAAATTTAACTAAGAAATGGAAAAATACCCGCAGGAAGACAGCGGAAACTGTTTAAGGGCAATCTAAATGTCTCTTTCAAACAAGTGGGTTTCTATTCTAAGACATAAAAAAATCAAGACAGATGCTCCTTGCGTTCCGTAACTCACAAACGGACTACAATTGCTGAACGGAGGAGGAAAGGTCACATTACAAAAGACAGTATAGTCAGCGTCTTTATTAAAGAATCATCCCATAAGTGTCCAACACGCGGGAAATACTTCAGAGCTCGACTTGGTATAACAAGTCATCTCTGAACCCACAGAACAATTGCATGATCACGATCAGCTTTGCAAGCGGTAAATGAACTGCATCAAATTTAACTAATATTATCGTAACTGGTTATTTACTTCTTCAATTTAACCTTTTTTTTTAATACACGTTAGGAGTAACCTGCACGAACAGACATCGAAATAACATTCGCCTATATTATAGCCTTCTTACAATATTGGCGGTGTCTCTTTCGCACGGCTTCCGGTAGAGACTCCTCTAAAGACTTATGTTTCTCTTTTCGAAAACGTGACGTAATTCGTAATCGTTCAACTCTGATTTGCCTTCGACATTTGGCCACTGCCATTTGCCTCAACTTTAAGTAACGCATATTTCCTTTAAACCTTGGAACGATTCTGTTTTACACACCTGGTTTATGATGCACTCAGTGTGACCTCTGTCAAAAATTCACACTAGCTAAATCAATCGCTTGTTAGGGTTCCTAGTGTGTAACACAACGACTTTGGAGCAACACGTTTCCAGTCTTCTTACTACCTCTACGCAAAACCTCTAGGGCTTATACACAAAAAAGGAATAAATTTTTTCTGGCGCTATACTTTAATCGTGCAATGTTTTGAAAATTTATCCCATAATAACAACATAAACCTGTCCTGAAAGTTCATATCACTGCCTGACAACGTAAGGATGGGCCAAGGTCTGATCTGGGCTTATTTCCCCATACTGTATTGAGAATCCCCGAAATTATACCATGGAAAAGTTCCTACAGACTAAAATAATTATTTATCAAACCTACTTATTTTATGGGGGTTACGCCTTTTCACGAAGAAGGGGCCTAAGTCCTAAACGACACTGGCTAAAAAACTACGCATGACATATTCAAATTCAGTTAATTCCCCAGAAACACTTTCTTCAACCCCGCTTGATAGTGTCCAACATATTGGGGAGAAGATGAATAAATAATTTTATGAAAGGGCATTGAAACCATAGATCGACTGTCGTTGAACTCCCGTGCTCAGGGCAAGCAACTGACATCTGACTTCTGTCGGAAACTGTGGCTCGTGATATCTAGTCGACCGGGAGATCTCCGCATTGAATTCTCAACGCCTCTGTGTAGAATTCTGCTGAAAAGCAAAAACAAGCTTGCATGCGCCAGAAAGAAAGACAGACAAATCGGGGTTTCTATCTACTAAAAATTAATTTCATAAAAGTTACAGATCTATTTTTACATATGTACACCGTTTAGTCACCAAAACATTTAAATTCACAAATCTCTTTCTTTCGTCACTGGATTACTAGTCATGATGGCGGAGAGGGGGGTCAGGCGTCAGGAGCTGTTTCTTCTAAGATTTCGGCACAAAATCTGTCTGATTCGAGCGGGCATTGGCTTTTTATAGGTCACAGATTGGGGTTTGGCAATCCACCCAACCAATCAGCGATACGTTTCCTGGGGAATCCCCAGATAGATTGCGTGTGTGCTGTTCCGCAATAGTCTAGAGTTTTATAAATCTGGGACCAAAATGAAATCATCTTAACACGACCTGGGAGGTCAACCCCTGTCAATTTGCTTCCTTAGAACCCATGACACCTGGGCCGGTGTTCTCCAGGCCAGACGAATGTCATTGTCCCTTATTCTAACATTTCCTGTCATTTGTTTTCAAACAATAAAATATATATCTGGCTTTAACAATAAAAGAAATATATATCTATATATTTAATTCAAGTATTTTTTATATTTGCCGTTGTCCGGGACTCAATTAGACAAATTTAGCATATTTACTCGGCATTTCTCACGTCTAAGGGGGGCTCAACTTCCCCAATGGGGAACAAATCGCTCCCTCAAGACGATCCCGTTACAAACGTTAAAAGTATCAGAAGATAAGAGATTAGGAACACTGCGATTTTGGAAGATATATATAAGATTCTGAACTTTAATCGCTACAATATGGACCGAGTAGCGAGTCTCTATGATAACTTGAAAATAAATTACCGCCCGAATTATGACTGTTACCTTTTCTGTGACATTCTCTGACATTTTATCTACAGGGTGGTCAAAAAGTCAGGTAACATTTTAAAGAAAAACGATATTAGCAATACACGTATATTTAAGTACCATACATTGAAATATAAAATGAAACAAACATGAAATATGTTTATTTTGTTAATTGTCGTCCATTTCTCTCTATCAATCGCTGGAAGCGATTAACCACTGATTGTGTAACACGTGTAATCATGTCAGCTAATATCCGCGCAATCTCCTCTTCAATAAATAACTTTAAAGACGCTATTGTATCAGGATTCTTGCCATAAACGCTATCCTTTACATAGCACCAAAGCCAGAAATCAGGAGGGGTAAGATCCGGAGATCTGGCTGACCATTCAACTGGGCCACGGCGACCAATCCATCGTTGTGGAAAAATTTCACCCAAGAAATAATATTAAACGAATAGAGATTATAATGGATCATATTGTTTTTCTACCTTTAACATGTTACCTGACTTTTTGACCACCCTGTATATACTCCCAAATCGAATCACTTAGATGCGTACACCAAATTGATGTTTGGTCAAGCGATATGAAAGCTAGAATGTAAACGAAGAACACAAAGAAACAGACTCGTCTTAAATTAAGCAATGTAATTAAATATTTTATTATTATTCATCAAATTTCGTTGGATTACTTATGTGCTGCGCATGTACATTCACTGCACTGTGCTTTAAAAGTTAAAAACTTTAATACATATATCTTATTTGATTTGATTTTTGTTTTGTTTTTGTTTTTTGGTCCCCCGACAAATGGAGGGTGGACCTGTAAATTCAACCTTATCCGTTTGTCCGTGCGCCTGTCTGCATTTTCTCAATAGCTACGCCTTTGAATGTTTGGAAATTGTGCACAAACATTAAACATGATATGAGTTAAAGATTAACTAAAAATAATTTCAGGGAAAATTCCAATTGCTCACCTAGGGGTGTTAAATCCTAAAACTGTGCCGTTTGTTCATTTTCACCTGGATTTAATGTCCCCTTGAAACTTTTGGAACTAAATGAGGGGTGCAAATGCTGAACTTAGTCATTTTTTATGCTTCGTTCACTGTACAATAACAGGAGATCATGCATGCTTAACTTTTATTTTTAGGAAATTCCGGAAGCAAGGACTAATATACATGCCAAAGTCAAGAGCAGAAATTGTCTGAAATTGTGTAAAGTTTTGAAGAATTTTCCCCGGATTACGAAGCGCGGGTCGTTTCAAATAGAGAGAGTTAACTTATCTATCATTGGCCGGTTGTTGGAAGCTGCGAAGTGAAAGGCATTGTGGGTAATTGATCTGCCTGTAGATTCGGCCTTGCCGAGAAGGACAAATGATGCTTCCCAGGGGAGGAAAAGGGATGGAATAGAGAAGGGAGGGGAGTTGGGGCGGATTAGCCGGTTTTGTATAAATCTTGTCGCAGCTGGCGATTCTACACGGAGATGGTCGAACGGACGCAAAGATGGGTAGAAATGTTGGCTGGCTGGGTGGCGGGTACGAAGGAAGTAGTGAAAATGGGAGAGGGCGATGTTGATGAAGTAGTTCGGCCAGTGTTTTGGGAATTTTCCTGAATGAATAAAAACAGACTAAAATTCTATGACGAAGTAATCGGAGTTGAGTAGAAGTTGAACTAAAAATGTAAAAACCCTTATAAAGGCATCGATATATACATACGTAGAAATAAATGTATATATATATATATATATATATATATATATATATATATATATATATATATATATATATATACTAGCATGGGCGCCCGGCGTTGCCCGGGTGTTTGGATGTGTATGTTGAGCAAAAAAAAAACGTGGTAGTAGGAAGACTCGAACCTGTACCGCAAAGGAGGAAAAGAACGGGGTAAAACGTAACGTTTATGCTGTCACGACCACCGCCAAACCGGAAGCGATATTTTTTTAAAAGTAAGGCTAGACAATCTAAAGGAGAGGATAACTTTAAAAAATATCGACGAAAAAAGTGACCCCCCCTGTAGAAAAGTGCCTAGTTGAAGGGGAAGATATTAATGTTTTTAGCCAATTTTTCGATATTTTTCATATGAAAGGTCGAACTTTAAAACGATATTGATTTTGTTAAAATCCGTCGCCTCTCTTGAAAGTTTAAGGCAGACATGCAAACAGACATACATACATGCATTTATATATTGGTAACTAAAAATGTTCGACCCAAACTGATGAAAAAGCTTGCCCTATCTCTGAATATCCTTTATGTAAAATTTCAAATATTAAGACCAGAAAGTGTCTGACTAATTTGGAAGAGACCAAAGAGGTCAATTTTTTTAAACTTTGACCCCTATTATGACCCGTTAAAATTTATTGTTTTGGGTTCAAATTGAGTTATTAAGTTAGATCCATGTCCAAGGAACCTATATCTAAAATTTCAAGTGCGTAGACCCAAAATTGTCGGAGTAGTTTGGTAGAGTTCTCAAAGGTAAAATTGTTGAACTTTGACCCCTTAATCGCAAAATTTCTGGCCAGAAACCGATCACCTCAATTTTCCCAAATCTCAGTATCCTGCATATCAAATTTCGAGTCTGTAGACTTAAAATTGGCAGAGTTATTGCGTAGGGAAATGTACACAGACACACAGATACACAGATACACAGACACTTGCACTTATATATATATATATACATACATACATACATATATATATATATATATACATACATATATATATATATATATATATATATATATATGCACTCCTATTAATTTGATTGGTTTTGTGTATTGATATTAATATTAAATAATCTTGTTTCTTTTTATTTAAAAAGAAAATAAAACTTTCTTATATAATTGTATTCAACTGCAAAAGATCTAGCTAATGTGCAATTCTTTTAAACATTCATTTAATTGATTGCCTATTAGTTTTGTTTGGTTTTCTTATCGGATGATCATCTTTAGTTAACTATTTTGTGTAATTATATGCATGCAGATATTTTACATGATTTATATTTGCGTAATATTTGCGTAAAAAGGTTATAAAAAAACCCTCTTCTATGTATATATTTATGTATCCATATGTATTTGTGCTGTTAAAATCTTGCGTACCAAACTTCTCTGCCAGTTTATGGTCTACAGACAGTAGTCTTCAGACTACAGACATGAAACTTCATATAGAAGTTATTTGAACCCATGCGAAACTTTTTATTTGGGTACAATCGGTACAAAAGTGTGAAAAATTTTTCCAGGTGAAAGTCGAACGACGACATTACGAATATGCATGCATAACGTAGTTGCTTTTATTTAAGTTTTTAATTTTTAGTCTTGCAGCAAACATGTCTTGATAGTTTAATCATAAACGGCATAAGGAAAAAAATTGTAAGCTAAACGTATTTGGTTTCGATTCTCGATGGTGTCACGTATCATTTTTCTTTTTTAAATATTTACTATATATTGTGTCCAATATAATCAATAATATATATCTTGCCTGTTTAAATTTAAGTATGTAAGTATGTTTTTATGTCTGCCTAAAACTTTCGACAGAGGCAACGAATTTTCACATGATCAGGATCATTTTGAAGCTCGACTCTTCGTACGACAAATATCGAAAAATTGGCCAGAAACATTAACTGGGCACTTTCCTACAGAGAGGGTCGATTTTTTCGCTGACATTTTTTTTGCAATTCATTCAACCCTCGCGTTCAAGACGTCGCTTAAAACGCGTTATTTCGACCGCCGTGAAATCACAACCACGTTACGCACATCGGGTGTGGGGCGTTTCACCTCATTTTCCTCCGACACGTTACGAGTTCGAGCTTACTACTTCTATTTTTTTTTTTTTTTTTTGCGCTCGCAATTTTCCTTCTTTTTTTTTAGCTCAACAAATACCCTTACACACACCTCCGCTTTCTTTTCCGTCTTCGCCTCACGGGTTCGAGCCTACCTGCCTACTACCACTTTTTCTGTTTTGCTCAACACGCATCTCCAAACACCCGTGCAACATCGAGCACCCAGACTAATATAATAATACATGTGAAATCTGCATTCGTTAAAATATCTTATTTAAGCGTATTTTACGACCGGACAATGTCGGGCGGTCTGATATATATATATATATATATATATGTATATATATGTGTGTGTGTCTGTGTGTGTGTGTCTGTGTGTGTGTGTCTGTGTGTGTGTGATTTAAATATACTTGTGATATCTGAACTGTTTACAAATGATAAACAATATGTATAACAACAAGTGTATCAAGATTGAACCATGGGTTCAATCTAAAGAAATCCTTCGTGAAGCTTTGTTCAATGTGTGTGCATAGTTCCAGCAGAACTTAAATCTATGCGCCCTCTGTCAAACTCTCACAAGAAATGGTTGAAACCACTGTCAATAATTACCCCCACTCTTTATCTGTGCCTAAGCCTAATCGTAGATTCCATGAAAAAAATCTTCTTTCTTAGAACTGCACACCTGTAGAACTCTCTTCCGTTTTCCTGCTTTCCAGCTGACTATAATCTGATTGTCTTCAAGTCCAATGTAAACAAGTTCTTGATGAGCCGTTCCACTTAAGTTAACAAATTTACCGAATTTCCATTATTAACAATTACTATATTGTACAATTGACTACTGTACACTCTTAACCCTTATCCTCGAGTGGTCTTTGGGCCTTGATAAGTGGCGATGCCTGTGTAAAAAAATAACTTTTTAATGAAAGCTTATAAGACGCACCATCAAGCGAATCAAGTGATTAATAAAAATGTAGAATATGCAACCTATTAATTTGTTCTTTGTAGAAGTTTTTCTAATGAACTTTTGTTAATGTCTCATAAGTTGTATTAATGTAAAATCTAAATGTCTATTCTTCTATTTAATAAAATTATGGGAATTCTTCTGTTTGTTTTCTTATTTTTCAAAACATTATTGAAATTTGGGAACTTAACATCCAGTCTAATTATTTGGACCAGCGCTGTATACACACACACATACACACATACACATACACACACATATTACGTTTTGTATTTAATATTTTATTTTTTATTTATTTTTTATATTTCAAGCGGACCTTCGCTCTTAGTCACAAAAATGTATCGAAATGAAAATGAAAGACGTTGAAAAATCTGGAAATTTGTAATGTGGACAATGTTCAGTCCTTGCAACTATGTTCTAAAGAGATAACATGAATTATTTTAGTCGTTTGTAGAAGAAGAGTTCATTATCTTTTATTTTTTTAAATGTTGCAACGTAATAGAGTTGAATTCAGGAGCAATTGATTTTAATATGTATAATGAAATTGAAACAAAATTGTGGAACGGTAAAAATAATGTAATTAATAGTTGTAATGATAGTCAGTGGCGATGAAGTTTTATGCCGAAAAGGTTGTAAAACATTGGGACTTTTAAAGATATCGGAATCAAAAAATGTGTCCCTATTTTATGAGCGGCACACGTCAGGGGTGGCATTTTCAGAGATTAAAAATAGAAAACAGAAAAAATAAATAAAAGCGAACAAAAAAATCGAATTTTTTTTTTACCGAAAATGTAAAAAAATCGGAACTTTTGGAGGTATCGGAATCAGAAAAATGTGTCCCTACTTTTACGAGCGACCCATGTCAGGGAGGGCGGTAAGTTGAGGGGGTAAGAATAGAAAATAGAAAAAATAAATAAAAATAAATAAAAGCTAACAAAATATCTTAAATTTTATACCGAAAAGTTTTGTTTTTTTAATCAGAACATTTGAAGGTATTGGAATCGGAAAAAATGTGTCCCTGTTATACGAGCGGCACATGGCAAGTGGTGGCAGTTTGAGAGGTTAAAAATAGAAAAAAGAAAACATAAATAAAAATCAATAAAAGCTAACAAAAAATGTGAAATTTTATACCGAAAAGGTTATAAAACATCGGAACTTTTGGTGGTATCGGAATCAGAAAAAAAGTGTCCCTAATTTGCGAATCCAAAACCGTTAGTTTTAAATTTTTAATTTAACTTCTCATTATTGGTACTAGCGATAAATATTTATTGTTTTAAAATTGTCACCAAAACTAAAATGATAATATCATCAAAATGCGACGTAAATTTATTTTATTTGTATAACAAAATTTTATAAAGTAGCATAAATTCTCTAGGTATCCTTTTAAAGAAAGCAGTTGATTTACATGATGCAATTTTTTTTTAAATTAAACAAAACATTTTCGTCAGGAAAAATACTTTCAAACATCACTGATAATTAAATGATACAACGGAAAATTAGCAACAGAAAATTACGTGATTTTGGAATTGTAGAAACATTAAGCAAGTACGGAATAAAAATCGATTGTAAACAGATTTTATGATCGTTATATCAGAGAATACTATTTAAGTGGGTTTGTCGAATTTTTGTCAAGTTTCGAACAATCACGGAGTAATTTTTTTTTCAAACTATTAACAAAATTTTAAAATCACTGACGTATTTATGATTAAACCAAAGGTAATTATAATGAATTAATTCTGGTAATAGGATTTTAATTTTTTACTTTTTTATTAATATAATAATTGTAAAAGATAATATTAGAAAAATCTCCATAGAACGCGTACCTAACTTAGAAAAATCAACTTACTTGCTTTCAAACAAGAGTAAATATTTAAAAATATGTATATTTCTGTGAGACGCACTTGAATCCTATTTAAAACTAAATCATCTTTAGGAATGGTCTTAAAATCTATCTTCAATTGACATTTATTCCGTAGATGCTTAATTTTCATACCTTGCCAAAATTAGTTCCCCGGTGTCTACTTTCCCAAATTTTATTAAAATAAAAATATAAAAAGTGTTTTTAATGCTTTTGATTCATTTTGGATTTTAGCTGTTTCTGCTTTAATTAGCTGGTGGGTTTTGTCCGGTGTCCTATTGTCCGATCCCCTAGGTGTATATATGTATGTTTATTTATTTATACATATGTCTATGCATGTATGTATATATATATATATATATGTAAGAGAGGCAAAGACATGTAGAGACTTAGACGATCCATGTAGATTATGTTTTCATGAAGAATTTGCTATCTTATACTTTAAAGAACCCAAACATATATTAAACTGTAGGAGAGAAATGGCGAACAACTTTGATAAAATTTACTCTAGGATAGCGATACGAAATAATTTTAAAATTAACAATGACAATAGTTAATAAATAAATGTGCATACATATACATAGATTATCATATATATATATATATATATATATATATATATATATATATATATATATATATATATCCCTCCATAAAAAAATGGGCCCAACAAATTTTATACATTTTATTGCACTAAAAGCTATATTGAACAAAGAACAATTGAACAAGAAACTTAAACGAGACTAATAACACAGAACAAGACATTTACTTTAATAAATGCTTAGGATGGAATCGCATTCCCTTTAGATTTATTTAAAAGATCAATTCTTTTAGATATGCTCTTGAGAGTGGAACACTGTGAAGAGGAGATGCTATTCCATTCTCTTTGCACAGCTTCTCACAGTTTGCCATTGTTCGAAAAAGTTCTTCCATCCAATACACGGGATATTATGGACAAAATATTCTTCATTGGGTTTAAATCGGGCTTTGACCTGGCCAAAATATCATATTAATTTAATTATCAGGAATCCATTTTTGTGACTTTAGCAGTGTGTGCAGAGACATTGTCATGTTGAAAAGTAATGTTCTGGGATATTCCCAGCTTCTGGATACTTAGTAACAGTCCTGTTTCTAATATTTGAATGTATTCCTTTGCATTGATTGACTTCTCATATCTAATAAGTTCCCCAACTCCTGCTGCAGTAAAAGTTCCCCATACCATTATCTTTCCATTCTCGTGTTTAACTGTCATTTTTATGCAACTTGGGGAAAATCTTTCTCCAGTTCTTCGATTGCACGATTCGGGAGACTCGGAAGCACCAATAACAAGAGAAAATGTTGATTCATCTGACCGGAAATATTTCTGAACCAGTCTGTATCTTTCTTGCCATAACACGAGAAAATTTTCTTTCAATCATTGATGTTCTTCTTAGATAAAAATGGCTTCTTTGCATACCTTTTAGAAGAAAATCCCATTTGTCATTCTTCTAGATATTGTATAACAAGAAAGGGAATTTCCAGCCCCTGTTTTGTAATTCTTTGCTATGGTCAACATAAGTTTTCTTTCAATCCTTCAAGACAGTTAATTTAAGCATGTGGTCGTCCTTCAAACAGATCCAGATTTCCCTTTTACCAAGCATTCGACTCGAACCTTTGACCTATTTGCTTCACTACAGAAAGAGATGTTTTCACTTTTTTTTCTAAAAATATCACAAATCTGCTTGAGAGTCATTTTGGACTGCCTTAATCTTGCAACTCGGTTTTTAATATCCTCACCAAGATGCGGTCTTAGCATTTTTATGATTAATTTTTCCACCTATTATTATATGCTATAATATTAATGAGCTGCAAAATAGAAATTTTCAGTTAAAATTAACAAAAATTAATGGAAAAATATTGAAAAATCGATTTATTCCTTCTTTCACTCCAGGTCTATTTTTTTTTTTTGCTCATTAGTGCATATATATATAAACTAACATAATAATAATATTAACATACTTAGGTTTAAAATAGGTCAAATCACTAGATGTCTACGCTTCCCGCTAAAAAAACACACACAAAGGCAGTAGTTAACCCAAAGTCAACGGGGTCTTTGCCCTGGGAGTGTCTACCCATTGGCTGATTAGGACGGGAGCGGTGGAAACTAGGAATCTGATTGGCTAACTAAAAACTCAATATAAGATGCGTATATAAAAACGCGAGACAACCAGAAGTCTTCGCATAAGCCTAACGAATTCTAGCGTGGATGAAACGCTGAATCTTCTGCATAGCTTAATTGCGATATATATTTTTATAACTTACTACCTAGCTCTACCTATGTATTGAGCACTGTTGAAGTAAATACTTAAAGTTTGCGCATAAAATAATACTTCCGTATATTAATTTATGTAATTCAATGAAGTATCTGTATATATATATATATATATATATATATATATATATATATATATATATATATATATATATATATGGTAGGTTCCTTATGTCTTCGCAGACTATGGTTACCTGTGCGTGGAACATTTTGCAAGAGTTTCTGTATCTACAATCAAGCGTCTCCCGAGTTTAATACCAGTAGCAATGGAGGTTCGTGACGACTGGAAACAATGTCGAGATAAGCATGGAACAGATAGAGCGCCTAGAATTCAAAGTGGTTACCCACTTGGTACATGCAAGGCTCAAGGTTGTTAAACTTCGGTGATCTTGCGAGAACTCGTATGCCAATGTGATTATTCTGTATATATATATATATATATATATATATATATATATATATATACAAAGAGATATAAATGCACACATATGTATATATATACATATACGCATATATATTCAAACACATATACGCACACATATATGTGTTTGTGTGTTAATATACTTTAAACGTTTTTTCCGAATTTCGAATAAATGTCTAGTCTGGATTATATAATTGAGTATTGACTTCCTACTTTTTGAAAACATGATCCCTACTTTTGTGCAACCCGAAGACATTTCGTCCTCATGCCAAGGCCTGTACCTTACGTAACCAGGGTGTTATATTCAGCGTTTTACACTGCTTTCTTTTCTGTTCTCCCAAACAGCTACCCACAGCCGACCTCTTCACGCCGAAAAAAGAGGAAAACTACATTTCAAACTCTCGGTGGCAAGTGAATTATTTGCCTGTTTATTTGCCGCTAGAATTTCCCTAATCAGCATAGTAATGCCGGCGGAGGGTTATTATTTCCTGACGTCTAGACAAAAAGCAACGCATCGGAAACCGCAAGGAGACGGGTCGTAGGTGATTCGCTAATGGCTTTCTCAGGCTTATCTTATTAAAATAACTGCGCAAACTTTAAAAAGCATAAGAAAACAAATACCCCCATTGACAACAAATGCCAAACCTGCCAGGTACATGGAGAGAAATCAATATAATAATACGCTCAGGTAATTTAATGTCCGTCCATACCTTATCAACCTACCCTTTTTTATATGGGATCGCCTAATCGCAAAATCAAAAAGAAGTATATATTTTTTTGTTTCATCTGATGACAACAAACTTTTAAAATATACATTTGTAGCCCTTGAAATTTTATTTCTAGGAAAGAACACTAAGTGGAAAGATATCGGGGAAACGAATGCCAACAATAATAATCTGCGTACTAATTTCTTTGCGACTGTTATCCTCATTTTCATGGTTATTGTTTCACTACATTTCGGCCAATTCATCCTTTGGCCTTTTGCAGATCTTTAATAGCTACGGGATAGGGATGCTGATTTTTGTAACTGCATTTATGGTAATTAATGCCTTCCTGCCTAGTTGTTGTCTCAGAACGGTTTTGGCCAACTTATTTTCTGGCTTGCTTTGGCCAGGATTGAAACCGCTATCTTCTGACAATGATCAATTGGAATCGTAAAAATTCGACGCTCTTATCCACTGCGCCACCGGCCCCGAAAAGTGAACAAAGTTGGATTTTATGATCAATACTACCCTAAGCAGGTCAGAGGATTAGTTGGCAAAAACGTGGCAAGATAACAATTATGAAAGACAGTAATTACTGGGGATGCAGTTACAAAACTCAGCATTCCTGAAGAAGGTCAGCGGATGACTTGGCCGAAACGTGATGAAAGCACAACAACGGTGTAAACTAAGAATAAGAGTCCGCAAAAAAATGAATACGCATATTGTGAAGTCACATCTCAAACGGTTTCCAAAAATAAAAATAAGATCTATATATCTATAAAAGTGAGAATGTGTGTGAGGACACTTCTCAACCTATATACTCAACGACTTTTTTACTTGAAAATTGGTATGTAGGGTATCCAGACTTGCGTAAAAATTGAAATTGGTTTTCATCCATAAAAGGGCTGCGAAGAAGTCAAAATTTAAAAATACATACGTGCTTATCAGATTTTTATGTTTGTCAAGTGTTTCACAGATACGCATGCGTGTTTGATTCCCATGACAGATTCATCATGTTAAGAATAAGTAGGTTTTAAAAGACTTGTTAAAATACGTGTCAAGCTGACCTAAGAATTATCGTACTTGACGCACTGTCTTTAATTTTGTGTTTTGATTTCAGCTCGAGTAATTTTTTTTTTTTTACTTATAAGAAGTGAACTACAGTTTTGAATTTGTTAATTGGTAACTGATTGCATATTCTTCCGCATTTGCATGAAATCTCATATACGCAGTTTTTGACATTAGAATTTCGGTCGGGGCTTGATTTGTACTAGGTGTATTTTGATAATCAAGTCACTCTTAAATATTGTTCTGATATCATATGGACTGCATATTAAAAAAAAAAAAAGATTTCAGCCAGGCCCTTTATGTATGGTGTGCAAACTTTACAAAGGCAAAACCAGGTAAGGCTAGAAAAACACTACAAAGCCGTGACACGGGGGTGTCGAAAAGACGGAACTAGCTGAGCACATATAGATCACACACTTCCCTTTGTGGAACGAGGTCAAAATAATTGACAGGTACGCAAGATGGAGAGTCAGCTGACTCAAAGAAGCGACGCATGCTAAAAAATGAAAAATTACTAAGAAGACCAAGCATAGATATTAGCAACATATGGGAAACTCTAATTATAGGAAAAACAAAAAATTGCCCAAGCCCCACTTACAATTTCAGTGATAAAAGGGAAATAGTCCCCCTGCCGAATTTTGTTAGAGTTGTTTCCCCTTTGTCAACCAATTTTTAAATACATGCGAAACTACGGCCAAAAAACAAACAAAAAACAACTCCAAGAATATGAAACATTCACTGAGTCAGTAATTTTTCTCTTTTCTTTTCTAAGATAACGACCAACATGTCTGACGAATGTTGAAGACAACCGACCGAAACGTTGCACAAATAACAACAAATGAGAACAATCGTCCGATTAAAACAAGTAAGAAGTGAACAAAAAGAAATAATACTTGCTGGTCTAATGGTTATCGTACCTGACTCACTCTTTGTGGGATTTGGTTTCGATCTCAGCACGAGTATTTTGTTGTTGCTTTTTTACTGACAAGAAGTGAACTGTTTAGAAAAAAATCATACTTGCATGCAAATGCCTCAGTTTCTGTATGAATTAAAATATAATACTTGTGCGGATTTTACGACCGGGCAACGCCGGGCAACCTGTTAGTAAATAATAATCTGATTCCAACTAAATGAATAAGGGATGTTCAATAATAGTAGATCGCGTGTTTTTAACTTTACAAAAGTGAACGAAGGTCATAAACTACGGAATTAAGTTGGCTTAACATATTATTAAAATCAACAGTAAATAACAAGTCTTAATTAAAAAGGAAAGTAAGAAAACACCAGGATATCACGCTCATCTGTGTCATAAATAGCATTTCCTTCCACACATATTTATAAAACGAGATTGTCTGCTCATCAAAGGTGACAGAAACGTACGTAATACTGCTTGTTTTCGATAAATTAAGGCTTTTAACCACTTAAACATTGTATCAAACTCGAATATAACATTAATGGCTCTTGACTTAAAAGTGACAGAATATTGTGTTGGCGATTATTTATGCGGTAAATATATATATATTTTTTTAAGATATTTAGATTTTTGTGAGAAGCCACTTATTCAAAACATCACTTTTCTTTTGACTGACCAATTTTTCTCATTACATATTTAAATATACAACTACAGCAGGAATTGGAATACATCCTAATAATTCCTGATGAGCTGGTGAATATTAAAACTGCAATGAAGACGTGAGGACATTTTAGAAGAACCATATGCAATAAAATTATGTTTTTAGACACTTATAAAATGCTTAAGACTGCTTTTAGACCATTTTGCATGAATCGGGCATCAGTTTCGAGTAGCATAAGAGATTCAAGGATTGCAGGGATTCAGTGAGAGATGATGAGATGTGTAAGAGGAGTAAGGAAGTTAGAATACCTTCAATACAAGGATCGTCTACAGAGACAAAAATGCACGGTTTGATGTCAGTGTGGGAACTGTACACGCAATTATTTGCGAGGAACTGAAGATGCGGAAGAGTTGTGCCAATACACCAGTCGACAACTTCATCCTTGTCACAGACTATTTGACCAAGATGGGTATCAAGACAATTCTCCATCCTCCCTACAGTCCAAACCTTGCTCCCTGTAACGTTTTACTTATTCCCTAAGCTTAAGGAAAATTTTAGAGGTTATTGTTCTAAGATAAGGATGATGAAAGAGGCAATGAACTTCTATGTGGCCTTCCAGAAGTTGGCGGAATGGTACAACAAGTGCATTGCAGCTGGAGGAGATTACTTCCAAAGGGACTAGATTGTTTGATGTACGTGCTATCAATAAAATGCCCATACAAAAAATATCTGGAAACTTATTCAATGTACCTTGTATATGAAAACTAGAATTGGCTGATGTGGTTCTGTGACCCTATATGAAAAACGATATTGTCTTGCACAGTCCAAATCACCCGTTACATTCGATCTGATATTCCAGAGGGTTACTCCGTTATTCATGACCGCCTCTATAGTGCTTAGTGAGTCGTCACCCTTAACATACATGAGTCCACGCCTTCAGAAGCAAAAATGTAAATGTTTCTCAGCCAGATGAATGACTTTAGCAGATCTGAACAGTATTGGATGACAGCAAGTCAAAACTTTATTTAATACATGATTTTATGATTTTATATGAATAACGCCTTTGCCTTGCACAGTTCTATGTCACCTGCTAACATCCTACAATACATTACGACCATGTAATCCATACAGCCACCTACCTTGAAAATGCTGCTGTCAAACCTAACATAGTTATATGAAATAAGTCAGAGGGAGTTGCAACCTTGGTTGACGTGAGTGTCCCTAATGATGGAGGTTTGAACAGAGCTGAAAGGGAGAAACAGAGAAAATATCAAGGTCTCATGTAAGATATGAAAAGAAACTGGAATTTTAGGGAGATATCAATCATACGAGTTATTATAGGTGCCACAGGGCTTATGAAGAAGAACCTGAAGTCCTACCTAACTAATATTCCTGGTGAACCAAGTGCAAAAGAGATCCAGAAAATTGCACTTAAGGGAACGCCGAGGATACTAAAAAGAGCTCTCGGTTGGTTTCAATAAATACAGAGAATTGTTGTCAGCTGGTTCGGCTGCCCCATACCCAACGTTACAATCTTAAAAGGAAGAAAATAAATAATAAATATAATATTACAGAGGGTTCTCATAAGGCATGGTCGCCTCTCGAGCGACGTAAATAATTGACTAATCTCTTCCTATACAGGCCAAAGTTTTAATCTGCATGAAACTGGGTTTTTTTTTTTTTTCAGGAAGACGAATATAAGCAAATTAATGGCCGGCAAATGACCAAACACGTGGATGACTCAGATAGCATAGCAGATCCATATTGAGTGATAGCTATTAGTCCAGTGAGCGAACATTGAGAAAAATTCGTCAACGACAGAGTATTAAGTATATGAGGTTTTGAAAGCGGTGAAAGGATTGTAAAAAAACAAGAAGCTAGTCATCTTGGTGTCAATGCTTGCCAAAGATGATGGGTCTGTTGTTTGTGCATTAACTTTGCTATGTTAAACGCATATGCAGCTTCAGAAATGGATGCCAGTAGTGGAAATCCATATACTCGATTCGAGTGACAGCCCTAATGTTAACAGGACTTTGTGCCAAACGTTTTCGTTTCTGCTCAACTCGGTGCAAAAACATTAGAGTATTTTAGAGTATGTTTTATGTGATTAATAAAATATAGTAAGAGTTCGACTAGGAGTACATTTTACTATGAACGACTTAATATTTTCAAAATACCTAAATTGGGTCTTGATTCCAGTATACAATTTAATGATTTCCGATCTCTTTTTATCGAGAGTTTTCTTTTATCGCACGTAACTCAATCCCAAACCTAATGGATATTATGGCATATATCATATATGCATTATAATTATTATTATTATTCAAAGTAATAAGACAGAGACCGCCCTCCTTTATCAAGCGTTGTATCGAGGGATCTTTTTATTAACGAAAATTTATTTTTTATTAAACGAAAAAGAAAATGGGGATAAATAAGTTTTCCATTCCAAATTGCCGCAATATATATATATATATATATATATATATATATATGTGTATATACATATATATATATATATGGAGGGTGTGTGTATATGCATGTATATATGTATGTAGTTATATGTATATATGTATTTATATATATATATGAATGTGTGTGTGGATATACATATACATATATATATATATATATATACATATATATATATATGTGTGTATGTGTGTATATATATAGCCGCACTGATGAGCGAGGAAACAGCGAAACAGTACTGTATTTGGATGACTATATATATATATATATATATATATATATATATATATATATATATATATATATATGCCAGCACCTTTAAGAACTAGGTTATTATTACCATTATGCCAGCACCGTTAAGAACTAGGTTATTATTACCAAACACTAAGAAATGAAATAAGTCGGTCCTGTTAGCCCACGTGCGCAGATCATGATATTATAATCATAAGATATCACTCTTGGTCGTCTTGAAATTTACGCTTTATATAAACGTTAATTTGAACTATATTTCTCGTGGTTTTACCTGGCGCGGTTTGTTTCTTGCCAATAGAGTCAGAGATTGCTTTGTGCCCGATTTCGAATATCTTGACCGACGGTAATCGTGAGTTTCAGCATAGATGATTTCCGCAAGAATGAAAAACTAGTGTCTGCAGGCATTTAAAATAATATATATCTATTGTTTTTTATAAATAATTTTACCAAGAATTCTCCATAGGTTTTGGTTTCAGTTTCGATTATTGCTTATGGCACACCAATAATTTATTTTTTTATAAATATTTTTCCAATCATTCCTCATAAGTAAGGAACTCAAGTTACATATATATATATATATATATATATATATATATATATATATATATATATATATATATATCCAATCGCAACTATATAATATACGTATAACAATCGATAGAACATTAACTCTATAATAATATACACAAAATCTGCAAAAATTAAAATATCATATTTAAGCGTTCTTTACGATCGGGTTACGCCGTGTGTCTCTGCTAGCTTCGATAAATATTTTTACAGTTTTTACACAACAGCTACAATAATATTAAAACGTCTCATCTTACGCTGGACATCTACAGACTGCCAACATCAATATATACATATCAATGAATCCCTATGGAATTTGACATAGGTCTCGCTTATATATATATATATATATATATATATATATATATATAATATATATATATTAGATTTATATATATATATATATATTATATTTATAAAATGTATGGCTTGTCTATTTACGGCATATCTCTCTAATTTCTTTGGGGTGTTATAGATTGGTTAGTTTGAATTATTTGAACAGCTAGTAGCTTTATCAACAATCTATTTAAAATTTTATCCTCAACTAGCATTTTAGCCTTTATAACATGAATCTATCAGTACAGAAAAAAACTTTCTTTGTCACTACTATCTCAGGTCTAATTTAATAACTTATACATTGTAGCAAGTTTTGTTTTACTTTTTGTTTTTTTTTCGCTTTTCTTATCTCCCTTGTTCATGACATCATCTTTATTCAAAACTACTTGGACCAAACGGAAGCATAAATAAATACGAAAATCTTGCATGAAAACTGATCAGTCATTGCAGAATAAATGGCGCGACTCAACTGTGCTGTCGCTTTCAAAGACAAAAGACTGTCTCTTATTTTCTCTTTCTCGTCATCTTACCCGCCATTTTTTAGTCTATTATATATTTGTTTCAGTAATAAAAATACAGTCCTGGTTTGTGTGTGTGTGTGTGTGTGTGTGTGTGTGTGTGTGTGTGTGTGTGTGTGTGTGTGCGCGTGTTTTTTTTTAATTATTTTTTTATCCAAAGAAAACCAATCACCAAACGCAAGCAAAAGAAAACGGATCTTGACTATGTTCCTTTCTTTTGTCAGTCTAAAATGCAAATGCGACCCTATTTGCATGTGATAAAATATATTTAACTTGGCCGATAATAGCCGTTCTGTTTCAACGTCGAAAACGATTAAGTTCTAAGAAATCAACCGCCAGTCGGTGTAAATTTATTTTTCTCTCGAGAATTGCAAGAAATTTGTTACAAACGACTGTTTAACCACAATCATGGGGTGGCCATTAATACCTGTTGGCTTGCGCGAGTTCTGCTTAACTCTAAATGTTCACTCCACAAATACTCTCCGGTTTTTAATTAAATTGAAATTAAATAGTTAATAAACTGAAGTTGTTAAACATACTCTGTTATAGTCAAGTAACGTACATTCTAGCTTCCGACGTGGCTGCTACCGGAAGCGGTGATAAGTCAAATCAGTCCCTTCATTTTTATTGTTTTTCAGTATTTCTATTGTGAAGCGATTAATTGAAACGAAATATAAAAAAGACATTATTGAAAAAAATATAAGAATTAACAAAATTTACAGATAAAAATAACACAATTAGTTTTATTGGAACTTTTAATAACAAATAAAAAATAAAAGTTTTTTTATTGGGCCCCCGACAAAAGGAGGGTTGATCTGTAAATTCACCCTTGTCCGTTCGTCCGTTCGTCTGTCCGCACTTTTCTCAATAACTACGCTTTGGAATTTTCAAACTTTTCACAAACATTAAACATGATATGAGTAAAAAAAATAACAGAACAAATTTTCCGGGAGAACTCCGATTGCCTTTTGTGTTAAAATGGCTAAAATTGACATTTTGTGCTTATTAAAAAGAATTAATGCTTAGATTTTTATAAAACTTTCTGAAAAGTCTTTGGGGACTTTGGGTGCTATATGGGTGGGGGGGAGAATGATGGATTTGGTCATTTCTTTTGGGGTTTTTTTTTTTTTTGCATGGTGCATGGTGCAGAACTCAAATTTGTATATGTTAAGGCCTAAAACTGCACCGTTTGTTCATTTTCAATAGGATTTGATGTCCCCCCTGAGGACTTCTGGAGCTAAATGAGAGGAGGGGGGGTAATGGGTAATGCTGAACTTAGTCATTTTTTTGCCTCGTTCACTGCGCACTCACAGGGAACCATGCATGCTTCACTTGTTTCCTTTTTGAAATTTTATGAAAAATATGCTTATGAAATTATAAAAATACATATTTTTATTTATTTTAAAATCAAAATTTATTAATTTGCATTTATTTAATAAATATATGTTTATGAAAATCTAAAGATAAAATTATTGGAATTGAAATAACAAAATGTCTAAACATCATAAAAACTTATCCAATACGTGCATCATTCCAAATAGTTTTAAAAGATTTTTAAATGTGTTTTCAATAATTCTTTTTATTAAATGCGTTGTTGTATAGGGAGGGCGGTCCTAAAACAATCATATTACAAGGTGTGTGAGAGATATCGTTCTTATAACACCCGTTATAAACGTATAGATTGTATGTACTGTTGTTTAGCCAGGGGATATGATATCGACGTATAAACTGAGTCATGTTGTATCAGAGAGTTATCACATGGGTATATATTACAGTTCATATTTACATAAGGTATCATTTTTTATAGGTAGTATAATATATACTTCATTCCTTTCTTTCTTCAAGAGTTCTTCTATCTTCTGCTGAGCTCCGTGATGAAACATGAAATAACCAACACCATAACCAAATTCAGACCTCTGTTCTTCCTTCTTTTGTGAAACCACAGAACAACACTTTATATTTTTAAAATATAAATTTATTTCAGCTGTCTCAAATGGTCTTCACAAGAGTCAGCATTTCGTTTTTACATGCTTGTTTTTCACAGCCTCGCCTTCTGGCTTGAAGTACGTCTGTTCACTTCGGTGATCAAACTCTAACTCTCCAACTCTAAACTTCCAGACCTCTTGGGTTCAGTTCCGGTGACCTGACCGATTAAAAGACACGTCTCCTTAACGTGGCCTCCTCTGTCACGCACGCCTGCTCAAGGTTATTTTGTTTATTTAACCTAGCTAAGTTATGTAAATATCCTCAGTTAAAACCCATTGTTACACTTTATTCAATAAACAATAAATAACTCCAAATATAAACTATTTTAAGAATATCATTGATCACTGAACCATTCGACGCCAACAGGGTCGCCTGATGAAGTCTCATTGATTGAAACAGATGACTATTTGTAGCGACTAAATGTAACTTTTTTCACCTCAAATAAATAACTGAAGATATTTGCTCTTGTTATGAAGCACTAACAACCTCGGTGTATTCATTAGTCCCTACTTATTAACATCTCAAGCCCGAATGTATATATATATATATATATATATATATATATATATATATATATATATATATATATTGGAGCTTAAGCGTGACAAGTGCAAAAGATCGTCAATAGAGTTTAATGTCTGACATTAAAAAAGACGTCTGAGCGTGACAGTATCATGCAGCGTGACAGACCCCGAAGATAAATTGATAGATCGATAGATCGATACTAATTAACTTTTGACTATGTTATTATCTAACAGAGTGAAAAATGTGTTTTCAATAATGCTTTAAGAAAATAAAACTAATTTCAATAATTCTTAATTAAAATAAGACTGACGAAGTTTTTACATGATTATAAAATAAAAAAGAATAAACGGAAAAATATAATAAAAAAAAGAGTATATGAACACGGGAAATATAGGCGCGAGAAAAAAATAGCGAATGAACTGATTTGTCTTGTGACCGGTTCCGGTAGTAATCACACCGGAAGTTGAGAAGCATATTAGCTGCCTTTAACCGCATAGTCGAATGTGCCCCTGAAAAATTCTTTCAGTAACCCGTCGCTACTTCGCTGTTCGATTATCACGGATTTGTTTCTTCACGGGTTTTTCAATATATTAATATCGCGGATTTTCTTCATCTATATATATAAAAGCGAAAATGTGTGTGTGTATGTATGTATGTATGTATGTATGTATGTATGTATGTATGTGTGTGTGTTTGTGTGTTGACAGAATGAACAAAAGTTTACAAACTTGGTATCATATTGAAGCTCCATCCTTCGCACAACAAATATCGAAAAATTGACCAAAAATGTTAATTTTTTCACCCTGTACTTGACAATTTTCTACGAGGGGGGGTCAACAAAAACCGTCCTCTGATGACGACGACCGGTTCTACGCATGCGTGAAATGACGTCATGACCTGATTTAGTTTAAATAGTTGAAGAACTGACTAAATTTTATGTACGTCGTGTGAGCTCCGTTGGTTAGAGCATTATCTAAACGTTTTGGGTTCGAATCGTGGTGTGAGATGTCCTTCTTTTTTTTTCGATTTTGTAAATTTAAATATTGAAGCACGGTTATTTAAGCAATTTTCACGTAACGTTCGTTTTTCTGTTTTTTTTTTTGTTTTTGTTTTTTTTTACTTCGCTTATTCTTAGGTTTTCATTAACACCCACGACCGACCACACACACCCAAAAACACCCGGTACCCACTGATTTTTTTAATTTTAATATCGAAACAGGCTTATTTAAGCCATTTTCACGTGTTTTTTGAACGTTCGTTTTCTGTTTTCTTTTTTGCATTTAACATATTTCGTTTGCCTTACGTTAGTTTTTGTGGGGGTTTTTTTTCGATGTTTTGATTACCCCCTTCCCCGGGTACCCCCCCTCGCTTTCTGTTTTATTTTTTTACTTCGTCTATTCTTAGCTTTTCATTAACAAGCACACACACCTACAAACATTCGGGCAACGCCGGCTACCCCCCGCTAGTTTATTATACAAATCTCACCTGTCTATTTAAATGTATGTATGTATGTCCGCCTAAAACTTTCGATAAAAACGAAGGGTTTTCACGGGATCGGTAGCGTTTTGAAGCCTGACCATTCGGACGAAAAATATCGAAAAATTAACAAAAAAACATTAATTCCTTCATCCTCCACTGGGCATTTTTCTACAGGGAGGGGTCACTTTTTGCCGATATTAGTCATCTCCTCTTTTCGACAATTTAGGGCGATTTCTATCATTATCACAGCGTGATCAGCATTCTGTACACAATCATCGAATATTGTGGTCACAAATAGATCTAGAAGTGAGGCATGTTGATCTTGTTGGTCTTGGATACGTGTCGGAAACGTAACCGTCTGCGATAGGGAATGAGATATAGAGAAGATGTGTGTTGTGCTAACAGTTGTGTCTGTGTAAGTAGAGAATCCAAGCAATTACTGTGGTGGACATTGAAGTCACAACATACATGTACTTTTTCGCTAGTATCAAGGGAGGGTGCTGTATCTATGCTGTCAAAGACTTTGTTTATTAGGGTACAGCACACGTACATATATATAAATACATATTCCTATATGTACATACATATATAAATATATAAATATATAATCCATATATATAGTCTATATTTTTTAAATTTAGTGAATACAAAATACAATATGTTTCGGCAGACACAGGCGAATAGTCCGACCTGCTTCGTCAGATATTCTATATTTAATCTATGCAGAAGAATATCTGACGAAGCAAGTTGGACAATTATTCTGTGTCTGCTGAAACAAATTTAATGTTCTGTATTTAAAGATAAAAAAATAAAGATTACATTTAGGTCTACTTTTTTATTCCATTTTTGATCACCCTCTTGGATTATATATATATATATATATATATATATATATATATATATATATATATATATATATATATATAATTATTATTATTATTATCATTATTATTATTATTATTATTATTATTAAACCTAATTTTCTTATAAATTTTAAATCCAGACCTTTTATTTCAATTTTTTCAGATACATCTGCCTTACTTTTAATGCTAGGTTTATTTATGGTGTCTTTTAAATTTAATAAAAACCCTTCAAAATTTGCTGACGAGGAGACCTTGCTTATTAAAAAACTATATGTAATTATTGTACGTAACTTGATTTCTACCACAATAAAAAGCATTGTTTTCCGAAACGATCGTACAGATAATTGATTTTGTTGTTGTTCCTTCTTATGAAACGGATTTTTAATTTAATTCTAATTTGATTTTTAAATTTTAAATTATCAATCACATTACTTTATATATATATATATATATATATATATATATATATATATATATATATATATATATATATATATATATTGGAGCTTAAGCGTGACAAATGCAAAAGATCGTCAACAGAGTTCAATGTCTGACATTAAAAAAGACTCTGAGCGTGACAGTATGATGCAGCGTGACAGACACCGAAAAGTGTAAGGGATCAAGATAAAAAAAAACATTAGCGTGCCAGACAAAGTCATTAAGCGTGACAGACAAAGACATTAAGCGTGCCAGACAAAGACATTAAGCGTGACAAATGAAAAAAGCGTGACCGGTAGCATAAACATTAAACGTGACCTGCATTTCACTGAGGAAGGAGAATAGTTTAATGGAAAACGTACGTTGTGTCGATCACATGACTTTTGGAGGAAAAATATCTTTAACTGATATGGGCGGGTGCAATGAGTACACAAATAGAGAAGTAAAGGGATAGAAATGAAGAGAAATAGCGTGAGAAGTATAAGAGGGGAATGGAGGGAGACAGTGTAATAGAGAAGGAGGCTGGTTAGGAGAAAATAGGGAGAAACGTTAATGAAAAAATATGGAAACAATATGAAAAATATAAACTGATTTCCTTTTAAAAATGGTTCTTACGTTGTGAGTTGAAGGACATCCATTATTCCATATTACGAAAATAAAGAGAATAAACAGCAAATTACAGCATCTTCGACGTTTTTCTGTTGTTGTTTTTTGTTTTTTTTTGTTTTTTTTTACTCGGAATAAACGTAGATATACCATTTTTTCTTCGATGGTTTCTTCAATACAAAGTAGAGATTTCTTGTATTCTTACTTTTCTATTATTCTTTTTAATTCTTTGCGTTTTCTTTTCTTTTTCTTCTTGTTCACATCAAACAGAGCATATTGAAACTATCTGGAACCATGGCTACTGAGGACTCTTTGACGATATGAGCACAATATCCTTTTACATTACATTTAAAATTCTTCAGGTTATTACAGTCAGAGAAGCAGGGAACAAGGAAGAATTTCCAAAGACTAACAGTCCGTAGGAAGAAGCTATTAGAGTAGCTAGCTTTTCGGCATCTAAAGACTTCTAGCCTGAAAGGGGGGACTTTGCTGCTAAGCAGGTTTATCGGGTGTGTGTACATCGAGAGGAGGGGGCAAGTGGGATGGCTTCGTTAGAGCACTTCCTATTAAAGTACTTGTAAAATAAGTATTTCCTATTTCTGTTAAAACGGTTCCGTTGGACTAATTAAAAACTGCAAAGGAAATATTTCCTAAGATTACGGGGAATTTATATTCTTGCTAATTAATTACCAGCAGGGTGATCTAACGATGCTCGGGATTGAATAAGAATTAACGAATGTTACACACTCCTATATTATTTTTTTTTCCTCGAAATCGGAGTAATTGTCCATTTTTCAATCAAATCGCGGTACACCGGAAGAAAGCTCACATGCCTCTCGCAATGATTTGGTCCACAATACATTGTAGCCTACATTGCACTGCAGAGAACCTACAGGGTTTTTTTATAAATTATTTTTCATATATAATGACTTGGATTAAAATTTTAAATGCAAAAGTCAAGTATCATAATTCAATTGTGCTCTAAACAAAAAAATTCATTTCGAACGAACATTTGTCATCAAAATATTATATGTCTTGCCTTACTGCTCGTGAAGTAATATTGGCTCAAATTTAAGATTATAATGAAAAAGTCAAGTATCGTGTTAAAATTGTGTTATAAACACAAACATTGATTTCGATCGTGCCCTTGACATACCAAAGAACCTACTGTTGCCTTTCGACTTGTAATGAAACATCTCAAGTGCACTTGTGATATTAGGCTGCGTAAAGTGTTAACTTTGGTCAAGATTTCCTGTTCCTGCTTCCATCGGATGATTTCGATTATCGATATTTGTCGAAAATATTACGATACAAAATCTATGTAAGAACACTGGACTTTATACTTCTCTTTGTTTTGTTTTGTTTTTTTTTTTTGTTTTTTTGTTTTTGTTGTTTTTTATTTTTATTTGTTTTTGTTTTTTGGTTTTTTGTTATCTTCTGGACTTCATACTTCTCTTTTTTTTTTTTTTTGTTATCTTTTTCCCTTTTCCTGTTTCCTATATATTTTCCAGGGTGGAATAATAAATTTTTCACCCCAGAAAAAAAAACAACACTACAGCTTTATTTTAAAACTTTTACTACAAAAAAAAAATAATAATTTCAGATTACATAATTATGTAGTAGATCTGAAATCTATTCAATGTAGGAACGTTTAACCTAAATATCCGCCTCGCTAGGGTTCCGGACCTGGGAGCATGCGTTTTCTACAAGCGCCGGCGGGGGCTTAGATAATACTCGGCGGAAAGCTGCGATCAGGCTGGCTTTGGTGTTGTGCAAGGTCATGCTGGTGATGTTCTCGACGTATAACAAAATGAAGTAGTCCAGCGGTTCAGATTGGAGTTTGGGTGGAGGGGGCTAGTGAGAGAATGGTGCAAAGTCGTAGCATTCCTTCTGAAGTCTAGGTCTTTTTTTTACTTTTGGGCCAGCGCCGAGTCTTGCTGCCACACCCAATGTCTGCAAGCGGCCACCTGATTACATCAGGGGATCACCACATTATTCAGCACATACATGTACATTTTACTGTTGACTTTAAAGCCGACTTCGAAAATATGTGGCATGATGTGTCCCTCACTGGAAACCACACCAAAGACCATAACCATGGCAAGAAACTTCGTTGAGCTGTGCGTACAAGCGCTGAACCGTCAAGATTGGTATTTTTGAGGGGATGGCAATGGCCATGATATCATAACTTGGATCGGTAGAGAGCAGGAGTTGTAGAGCGGCGAATCTCCGATCTTGCTCGTTGAACATTGTGTCACTTCCAGATATGATAGAAGGCTCTTGTCGCTCTTGGGATTTGTACACAACTGGGAAACAAGTAGATAGTCTGCAAAAAAAAGAAAACCTGTTTTCATCAAACGGAAATGGAATCATGTCGTCTTGTCTAGCGCGACAATTTTATCGTTCCACCCTGAACATTCTTTTCGCTCACTTTCTTTTCTTGTACTTTCCTTATTTCTCTTTCTTCTCTTTATGTTTTATTCTTTCTATTTTTTTTATCCTTTCGACTACGTTGTGCTTGTCAGCTATTTCTTTTCTATTTTCTCTTTCTCTGTTTCTGTTGCTTTCTTTTTATTTGGTCTCTTTTCCTCCATTTTTTTCTTTTCTCATTTCCTTCGTTGTCTTTCATTCTTGTTATTACTTCTATTTTATTTGGAGTTTCCTAATATTACATAAAAACAAACACATTGTGACGCAGGCAAAAAGAAAGAAACACAGGTGAAATGAAATTTTATTTTGAAGAGTGAAAAGATTAAACGTTGTACACTTTTTTAATAGTCAGTACATTTTAACGTTTTAGAATCCGTCGCGAGGAAACAAAAAAAAAGGCAAAATTCAACGCATTTTTTTTTTTTACTTTTTTAAGCGAAATCCTTTATATCTGGTATTTCCAACAACGCATTATTTTCTTAAATATCTAAAAAATTCATTTTTCCTTTTTCTGGTCGCGTCTAATATTTTTTCTTCTTTTTTGCCCTGATGTCACGCTGTGTCTCAAACACGTGTTTCTCCGAACACCTGCCACGCCTCTTACACCACGTCTACGGACACTGCTTCTACGAACACGTGTGTTCTTCTTTATCTCTGCTGTGACGTCATATCGTATACTAGCTCGGTTATTTGTATATGACTTCTGCTGCTTACCCCGCGTCAGCTGCTCTGTTACAAAAAGACAAAAGAAAAAAAGGAAACTGCCTTGCAAATAACTTGTCTTTGCAAAGCTTATATCTGAAGACGTATCTTTTTAACATTTTTTACATTTAAAGTTCTCTACGTTCGTTCGGATTGGTTTGTACAAATAGAGCAACTTGCTGAGTTAATCCACGCACGTCTCCTACTGTCTAAACAACGGAGATGTCAGGGGGAACTTGCTTTCTTGGATGGGCACAGTCAAAAGAATAAGGGACTTTGAAAAAAAGTTCATTGTGGTTCAATGAAGATTCTAAGAAACCAGCTTGATATTAATCACTTTTCATCCAATCACGGGGCACTTTGTTGTAGCATTGCCGTTATTTTTAAACCGCGTCATTAAAATTCTAGCCTCTAATTTGTAAAACCTGTCTGGCACAGCCGTAGTATAACAAAGAATTAAAAATGAAATTGGCATTTTTTAAGTGCAAAAGCTTTGTGAGGGATACCCTTTTCTCTTCCTTGCAACCTCTTTCCCACAAGGAGACGTTGCGAGCCTGTCTCTGCTTTATCGTTATTTTCATGGCAAATGCTCCTCTGAGCTTCAATCTATGGTCCCCTCTCGCCAAACTTTCACGAAAATACACGTCTGGACAAAACCACTATCAATAATTTCCCACACTCTTTATCTCTGCCTAAACCTAAACGTAGTTTCCATGAACAAAGCTTCTTTCTTACTTTTAGAACCGCTCGCCTGTGAAAATATCTTCCGTTTGACTTCCAGCTGATTAAAATCTGATTGTCTTCAATTCCAATGTAAACAAGTTCTTGATGAACCGCCCCCACTTAAGTAATCCAATTCGCAAAATTTTCACTCCTCATGTTTACTATGCTATAATCACATTGACTAATGCATACCCATTAACTTTTATCCTTGAGTAGCCTCCGGGCCTTGATAAGTGGTAATTCCTTTGAAAATATATAGAAACTGAAAACGGTTCTTTCTCAGAATCTGAATTAAATATGTCCATAAAAAGAAACAAAAATATCGCTGCAAATAAGGTGGGTTCCTTCTATCGAGCTAGAAGACTACTCATACCTGAGAGTATCCTGTACCTTTACAAGGCCACCATTCGCCCATGCATGGAGTATTGTTGCCACATCTGGGCTGGTGCATCTACCACATGTCTCTCCTTCTTAGATAAAATCCAAAAAAGAGTTGTCAATCTAATAGGTCCCACTTTATCGCTCCTGTATCATCGCCGCAATGTTGAATCACTGTGCCTGTTTTTCAAATATTTTAATGGAATGGGTTCTGATGAACTTGTTTCACTTGTACCTCCCTCGACGTACATATCCCCGACAACCTCGCTTAGCAATAAGATCTCACCCCTTCACTGTTGTTATCCCTAAATGCCAGAAAGCTTTCTATTCTAATAGTTTCTTCCTTCGAACAGCCAGACTTTGGAATTCCTTTTCTGCTTCCTGCTTACCTAGCTGTACTGATATGCAGACGTTTAAATGTAACATAAACAAATATCTGGTTAGTCTTTCCTAGACATGGCCCCAAATAGTAGCCATTTATGTCCAAGTGGTGATAAGCTTTATAAAGAGTGAACATGAGTTTTAAAAAAATGCTTTTCAAAAATCCCGTAAATCAATATAGAAAAAAAATTAGGAAAACAAATTTTTTAAGTAACAGAAAAGACGTCTTGTCCGCCATTACATAAAAATCTCACTTATTCATATTAACTAACTTGATGTTGTAATGCTTACGAATTCCTATTAATAGCTTAAAAATAAGTTTATATATATAATTTTCAGAATGTGATATTATACAATTATTCTCACAGTCAAACAACGTCGCAGCACCAAAGAACCATGACAGTCAACAAACCGCAAGTCCAAGACTCTAGTTTCGCTCTCATTTGGAATTATCAGTTAGACATACCCGAACTTGAGAGTCGAAACTCGAGTCTTTTGCATGCGAAGCGAGTACTCTGTCACATGAGCAAACGCGCCACATGCAAGAAAGTCAATCAACTAACACAGATCAAGCAAACCGCGGCGAAATCCGACTATGGAATGAACCTAATTCCTCTCGCACAAGTGATGTGGTCATCCAACTAGCGATAATCCAAGCCGATATTTCACAAGTAGGAATTTTATATCGCTGGGACGATGTCATCCAACATGCTAATCTAGCGAGCAATTCGTAATAGGATTTTCAGAATGTGAGAGATTATATAATTATTTCCAGTCAAACATGGTCGCAGCTTACAAGAGTCATGACAGCCAACAAACCGGGAGTCCAAGACTCGATATATATAATAGTTAAAAAATAAAACTACTTGAGCAATTTACATAATTTTTAGATATATTTTTATTGTGTTACTGCTCCGCAGATCATATATATATATATATATATATATATATATATATATATATATATATATATATATATATATATATATATACATTGTTTTTAAATCCCCGAAACAGTGTTTCATGGTAAACAACTGATGATCCCTTGAAAAATAAATTATTTGTATTATAGTAAATTCGAGAGCGAGTTGATGCAGTGATTGCAGGTGATTAAATGACTTACTGACTAGATAGTTTTCTAACGAATGATAAAAAATATTTTTTGTATAGTTTTAAAGGTTAAAAACTTCAAATACTATATATATATATATATATATATATATATATATATATATATATTGGACGTATATAATTCTTTATTTGCTGTTCATTTTGTTAATACAGGAGAACTTCTGAACAATCACTGAAAATATTTCAATTGTAAACGGAATTTGATTTGATTATTTGAAATGAAAAAATCTAATTCTAAAAAAGTAATTTGCTTTTATATGTCTTAATATATAAATAAAAAAATTACGTTACTCCCACAAAAGAAAACAATATATAAACTAAAATTTAATAGATTACAATTTTGGGATCAATACCGCTTGTCCATTTCCGATTTTCAAACCGGAAGCCTTCGTCAAGGAGACTGCTTCCTGTTTTCCAATAAATCTCCCACACAATTAGATTTTTTCTAAAAGAAAAATATACAAGGCGGATTTCTTCAAAAATAAACCTAGTCATGAAATCGTTAATAAAATTCAATTATTTCCAAACTAATCACATCGCACACTGGCTTGGTCATTTGTGACTGCTGCTGCTGCTGTTGTTGTAGCTAACCCAGCGTCATCGTCCCTGTTACAATTGTATTGGCTTCAGAAAATAGTTTTCAGTTTAATAGACCTCGCACTGTCGACAAGGCACCTAATTCACAATAGCCCCTTGGACTAATAGCAATTTATCGAGACAAACACTTAAAGCAAAAACAAAACAGGGCAAAAGAAAAATAAATAGAAGGTCAAAACAAATGTAAATACAGTTCTAAACAACATAGACTCCATCACATCGTTTTCTCAAAATTTGTTGAAGATTTATTAATAATGTCATCTTTTCACGAATTCAAATCAACTCCGTCATTCTATATTACATTTTTAGAAATGCACATTAGAAAATTACAGGCGTTTCCTGTTCATTTTATTAATATATTTCAACTTGTGTAATTATGTTTATAAAAACTGTTTGTTTGCTGATGTTGGATTTCTGACAAAAACGTAACTGAAACGTGTACTCACATATGTAGCCAATAATGTTTGCATAAATAAATAAAAGCTGAACGTCTGTGTGTGTGTCTGGTCACGAATAGGCTCATATATGGTTGACTATTATAGAAAACTGATCACATATAATGATAGAAGATGTGTCGAGACACAGGAATGGGTATGTTTGATCTGGCATAATGATGATTCATTAAAATTGTGGGGTCTGCGTACGCGCCTGGTCCACAAAGTATAGAAATAAAAAAAATTAAAAATTAAAAAAAATAAGTTTGCAAGTGTTTCTGATATAGATGTACATAATAATACTTTCATAAGTATGTTTTAACTTAAATAGGGATGGTATAATAAAATTGGGGTTTTCCTTCGCGCCTGGTCTCCATAGAATGGAAATAGGCACAAGCTTTAATAAAGACTTTTTCATATGTATCTGCGTAAGTATACTTTGATAATTATGTTTCAGTTTGGAAAAATATGGCATAATAAAATTATGGAGTATTCGTTCGCACCTGACCTCCATAGAATGGAAATATGTCACAAAGTTTAACAAGGTTTTTTTTTAATATAGATCCACAGAATATTGTGGTAAGTGTTTCAGTGTTAACAGGGATGGTATAATAAATTATGGGGTTTATCTATTTTATTCTTACTTTCGTCATATTTTGCTCTGGTTTTGATACCCCCAAATTCGAATCTATCTCTTTACAACCCTTCCTTTTCATAACCTATCATAATTTCAAAAATCAGAGTCCATTTTCTGTAGGCTGTTTTTGAACCCAGTCAACAACGGGTACTTTTACTAGTATATATATATATATATATATATATATATATATATAAAGAGAGAGAAAGGGGGAGAGAGAGGTCTATTCTAGAGAATATTAGTATATGTATATATAAGTGTGTATATATGTAGTATTCTGTTATAATAAATAAAGATGGGTAAGGGAAAAACGAATCTGTCTTAAGCATATATATTTGTGTGTAAGAAAGAATGCATATATAACTATATATTTATATATATGCACATATATATATATGTGGGGTGTATGCATATATATATATATATATATATATATATATATATACATATATATATGCATATATATATATATATATATATATATATTAAAGTCAATATATATTTCTGTTGGAGATGATATCTATTACAAGCAATTAACGTGTCAGTTCTTCGTATGTGTATTGGAATTAATGACCTTCCAAAATGTCTATATGACATCGTCCTTATTTATATCAGTTCGAACAATTTGTCAAGAAGTAAATTTCTTTTCTTTGCACCTCTTCTCACGTCTACGTTGTCGCCTGCTTTTCTTTGGTTGCAATAATTTGCAAAGAATAGCTGTTGGTCACTATTGTTTTTAAATAATTTTGTTTTTAGTTTGGCTTTACCAACCAAAAAAATGAGGACGCTTTGAACAATGCTAAAAATAAATGAGACTGGAATCTTCACTTATAATATAACATCATTTCACTGTATGTACTGTATTTTTGTATTGACCTTGACACATCAAGAAAAGGCAAATCATATTTGACTAGTAATAAATGTGTTCTCAAAATTCAAAATCCACACCTTGTTGAAGACGGTTTGGTCGAAAACGTCATTCTGAGCGCCTAACATATTCTTTAAATTTGATCTTAATGTGGACCGTTGTGTTCCATGTTGGTATGTATATATTCTTTGCATATATACACGTGTATGTAACGAATGCCTTACTGAAAGTGCGTCTGTTTTCATGAAGTATTTACGTGTGACGCCTAGTTTTCAAAATGTCACAAAACAACTTATCTGGTGTATGTGCACATATTACGACAAATAAGTGATGGAATAAACAGCTTTTGTCTCTTGCCAGACATAGGAAGACATACCTTCAACAAAAGGGGCAAATACCATTCTCTAGGCTTACAACATCTGGTCAGTTAGGGAGCATACTTGACCCATCTTTTATCTTGTTGAAAGCTGCAACAAAAATTCTACAACGAACAACAAATGGGTTTCTAAAAAGAAACCCATTTGTTGTTCGTTGTAGAATTTTTTTTTATTCCAAAGTTGATACAGTCCTGTCTGCATCTTAATTATTATCTTACCCTTGCTGGATGTCATCCTGTCTGTCAACCATATCTCTCGGCCGACCGTCACCAACTGAACACTATATTTCTATGGTGTCTCGAAGTCGTTATGTCATGCATCTAGGTAGCCAAAGATCCTTGCCTGGTCTTTTGTCTCATATCTTTGTTTATTAAAACCAAGCCCTCCAATCCTATTTTATTAAACATCTTTCTAAAAATTATATTGTTTTAGATATTTCTGGCTTAATTATTTCTACATTAAATTCCGGTCCTGTTTCAAGATATTCTTCTGTTATCAAAACATTTTGTTATTTTTATAAAATTGCCACGAGTTCAAATGTCGGTAACTCACCTCTCTAGCCGGGACATTGGACGTTGCCCGTGCCATATTATAATACATTTGCAGAATTCTTGCTATGATCTACTCGGCGTTTAAGTTAATCAAGAAGCATTTAGCTGCAAGTCATATTTACGAAAATTTTAAAGACGAGTAACGACCACCGTGATGCAAGTCACTCTCTCTTGATATTTTTGTCTATTCTATTTGTCTATTGTCCCTTGGCTCCTCTAAAATTCTAAAAAATAAAAACCGTTTCTAAATTACAAAGTTTTGGCCATCTCTCTCTCACACCAGATTCAGCACTGGCATGAGTATTCACATGAGATCTTTTTGGGTCTTACTACTTTCATACTGATCTATGGCAAATTGAAAGCAGTGTTTTGTTTGTGGTACTACTAATGGATTGCTGTAAAGTGATCCATTCAGTAGTGCTCAAGCGCAACTTGGCTAAACCTGTAATTTAACAAGAACCGACGTGCCAGGGTTATTATGTCGTATATAATTACATATGCAGATTAAAAGAGATTGAATATTTGGGCATTAAGACGTAAAATAGGAAATATTTTAAAAATGTAATAGCTGTTACCGTAGTGCTTATTACATTTACATGTAAAAATGTTTAAAAACAATATAATTTATCTAAAGATTGCAGTTGGTTACATTCCAGGCTTAGCACCAAAACATAAAAACAATTATACATATTTTCTGTTAAATAGTAGTTGTCGTGTTAATGGAAAAATTAGTTGGTTGCACTTAACGAATGTTACGATAACAAGACGAAGCCGTTTCATTTTCCCATTCCTTATTAAGAAGAAAAAAATTGGAACGAGAGAGTGCGTTTTTCGAGCTGGCCCAATGCGGCTACAGTGCGTGTTGGGCGACCGATGTAGTAAAATATTTTTACCTGATCTCATCTAATATGTCTTTATCGAACACGCAAATTTATTATATACTAGCTGAAGTAACCAGCGTTGCCAGGTTGTATTTGGTATATTTGAATATAAAAAAATGATTTAACGTTTCAACATTTGAACAATGCTCGATTTAAACCGATGATTGCCGATCGCGCCCGATAAATACTTGATGGGAAGTGAATCACTGCGAATCTGACGTATGCGCATAAAACGAAAATGTCTGCTACGGGGGAATAAACATATTACATGTAAATTTGCCGATGACTGTACGCAATATGCATATATGTAAACAACAATATTACTCGCTATAAGCCACTCATGTGCATGAATATTATTTCCTGAGAATTTCAGTGTTATGTGACCAGTAGTTTAATAGTTTTCTTGTTAGATATTTACACACACACATACACACACACACACACACACACACACATACATCTACTGCTTTATTTATATAGATTAGTTTGTTTTTTGGTCCCCCGACAAAAGGAGGATGAACCTGTAAATTACCCTTGTCAGTTCGTCCGCTTGTCTGTCCGTACTTTTCTCAATAACTACGTCTTTGAATATTTCAATCCTATTCGGGCTAGAGGATTAGTCGGCCAAAACTTATGCCTAGCAGTTTCCATGCCGAATTCTATTCATATATCCTAACTGAAGATTTCAGCTGTGTTTAATAGTCTATTTTTCTTCCTTTTTTGTTTCTTGAGAAGTTTAAGGTCGTCCTTATACATTAGCTGGTTAATTCTTTAATTTTTATTAGTTAATTTGAATTGGAATTTATTTAGTATATTATCAAAGGCCATCGTGGATATAATGATCAGTAGTGGAGATAGTGTGATTAGAAGATAGCTTTGTATTTCAGTTATGTATTTTGCTTCAGCTGTCAGTTTAAGCTGTTATGTTCTTATTGCTTTTTCAATCAGATTTATAATCTTTTATGATAGTTTATACATTTTGCATGGTGCCGAACTCGAATTTACACATGTTAAGGTCTAAAACTGCACTGTTCGTTCATTTGCACCAGGATTTTGTGTCTGCAGGGGACTTTGGGGTTAAATAGGAGGATGCTGAACTTAGTCATTTTTTTTGCCTCGTTCACTGTGAATTTACGGGGACAATTCATGCTGCACTTGTTTAATTATTCTTTTCAATTTCATTATTTTCATCTTTTTTTTGTTTTTTCTTTCTCATTTTTTTTTCTTTTTGTATTTCTTCGCTTTGTCTAATTAGTCTACATCTTTTTTCTTCAACTTCATTTTCTTTATCATTTTACAATTCCACTTCTTTCTTGTTATTATTTATCTGCCATTTCTTCTCCTCCTTCTTCGTTTTTTCTTTTTTTTTATTCTTTCAATTATTATTGTTATCTTCTTTTTCTTGTTTCAAAAACAACAATAAAAAAAGAAAAACAACAATAAAAAAAGAAAAAGAACAACAATAAAAAAAGAAAAACAACAATAAAAAAGAAAAACAACAACAATAAAAAAAGAAAAAGAACAACAATAAAAAAGAAGAAGAAATTCTTCTTTTTTATTGTTGTTGTTTTTCTTCTTCGTCGTCGTCTTCTTCTCCGCCTTCTTTTTATTGTTGTTGTTGATGTTACTCTTTTTCCTCTTTTCATTGTTATTGTTAGCTTATTCTTCTTCTACATTTTATTGTTTTTCTTCTTCCTTTTTTAATTTTTGTTGTTATTGTTCTCCCCCTTCTTTTTATTGTCGTTTTTCTTCTACTGCTTTTTTATTGTTGTTTTTCTTCTACGGCTTTTTTTATTGTGCTGTTGTGCTCCTCCCTTTTCTCTGTTATTGTTGTTCTTTTTCCTCCTCTTTTTTATTATTATTGTTAGCTTATTCTTCTTCTACATTTTATTGTTGTTTTTCTTCTCCCTTTTTTAATATTTTTTTTTTCTTTTGCCTCCCTCTACTTCTTTATATGTCATTTTTCTTCTCCTCTTTTTTACTGTCGTTTTTCTTCTACGGCTTTTTTATTGTGCTGTTGTGCTTCTTCCTTTTTTCTTTTATTGTTGTTCTTTTTCCTCTTCCTTTTTATTGTTGTCTTTTTTCTTCTCATCCTTCTTTGTGCCATTAACAATTCGTACGATATCCTCCCTGACCACAACCTTTCCATGACTATACCTTCCTCCTTTCCTCCCCCTTTCCATCCACACTTCCACCGTTTAACACATTTACTTCCCTAGGTTTATGACGTAGCCAATGCACCGCTATTCAATTTCGTAACTAATATGGCGACCAGCCGTAAATCATGCAACTCTTAAAGACTGAAAGCCTTTTCAACAAAAAACTGACGCCATCTCCACTTACCAAATCTCACATGACGTTTGCGAGACAGACTTCATTTATTGCGCTTTTACATAACTACCATAAGTATGGCACAAGGACACGCGGGGTATGTACCCCCCCCCTTTTCTAAAGAACCAGACAAAAACTAGACGTAACAGTGAACCGTTGAGTAACAACCATTATAAGAGTTTAAATTTTATTTGAAGTATAGCAAAAAAAAAACACATATACGTATTTTTCACACACAGCTCCCTCTTTATAAGTAATGAAAAAGCTAGACGTACAAGTGGCCCGTTGAGTCACAACCCCTGAAAATATTTCTATTGCTATCTGAAGTATAGGGAAAAACACACGTATTTTCATACACCTTTCCCTCTTTATAAATAATCAAAAATAGCTCAACGTACAAGTGACCCGTTGAGACACAGCCACTAAATATGTTTACATTGCTAGTTAAGTATCACAGACTTTTCTCTCTCTCTCTCTCTCTCTCTCTCTCTCCCTCTCTCTCTCTCTCTCTCCATGTATAGATATTTTTTTTTAATTTAGTTATCCACTGACACGTGTTTCGTCGTCCACGGACTCATCAGAATGGCTGAATCTAGCGAGATTCGAAATCGGCACCTCATGAAGCCTAAACCTCTACCACGCGGCTAGCCTCGCAGGACTACTAAATGTATCACTTTTATGTAGATGTTTTTATTTGTTTTTGTTAGCGATACTTTCTTTAATGAATTCAAGTATTTATACGAAAGTGCATTTTTACCTATATATATATATATATATATATATATATATATATATATATATATAGAGAGAGAGAGAGAGAGAGAGAGAGAGATGGTAGATAGATAGATAGATAGATAGATAGATAGATAGATAGATAGATAGATAGATAAACTCTTTAGCTATAACATGAACCAAAACTTACGAAGAATTCTTGGTAAATTTATTTTAAAAAAACTAAATGACTTCAGTGCAATTAGTCATAATTTAAACCGAAACCAAAACTTAGCTTACATATATATATATATTATATATATATTTATATATATATATATATGTATATATATATATATATATATATATATATATATATTCACATAAATATAGCCGTATCAGTGACCCCCTAAGTCACAAGTATTCCTAGTATTAACGTAACTATTTTAAGTGTCGCAAAAAGACACGCGATGTATTTATCGTTCACACCTGTCTCTATCTTGAAGGACTCAAATAAAAACTCAAATAAAAACTTGATGAACTAATGACCCGTTGAGTGAACACCACTACAAGTATTTTAAATATTAATAGGATAGTTTGTGTGTTATTTATTTTGTGTGTCACGCTTACATCCGAGTGACTGTCGTTTAATTGTTATGGACTTCCATTTCTTGTAATAAATAATTTTATCAAGAATTCTTCCTAGGTTTTGGTTTCGGCTTAGATTATAGCTGATGGCACTGAAGGCATTTAGATTTTTTATAAATAATTTTACCAAGAATTCTTCATAAGTTTTGGTCTCAGTTATACGCTGAAGGAACTCAAGTTTTTATCTATCTATATATCTATCTATCTATTTACAGACACACACACACACACACACACACACACACACACACATATATATATATATATATATATATATATATATATATATATATATATATATATATATATATATATATATATATCATTATTTTGGTTCGGTTCAAACTTATGCACTCAAGTCATATAGATTTTTTTTTTAAATCGCAAATTTATAATATATAAAAATCGATAGAACATTAACTCTAAAATGATATACATACGAACTCTGCAAGAATTAAAATATCATATTTAAGTGTACTTCAGAACATGGGTAAGCCGGGCGTCCCTGCTAGCTTGGATTTTGCAGTTTTAACAAAAGAGCTACAATAATATCAGAGCGTCCCCATTTACACTAAACAAATACAGAATGTCAACATCAATATATTGCATATGAATGAGTCCACTGTGGAATTTCCACAGGTCCCGCTAGTGTGTAAAATTATTTTTATCATTGCAAAAGGACGCAATTAATTCTAATACATATTTCTATCTCTAAGTAACTAGACGTACCAGTAATCCGTTAAGTCATAATCACTATTAGAATTTATATGACTGTTTTAAGTATTACAAAGCAATCTATGTAGTTCTGACCCTTGCTCTAAGTATTTAGAAAAGCTACACGTATCTTTGACCCGTTGAGTCAGAACTACTACGCATAGTAAATTACTTATGAGTTCTACCAAGTGATAGTCGACAGAACTAGAGCATGCTCTCCTCGTGTAGTTAAGAAAGTGTTTCGTTCAAAATTAGGTGCAAGTTCTCCACTTCGACAAGATATACCTAAAGGTCGGAGGTTAAATCGATCAAAATGTTATCAAAATAACATGCATCGTTTCGTCTTTATTTCAAGACTTCCTAGAATGATTAAATTGGAGAGATTATATAATAGTATACCATTTGAAAATCTAGTCGTTGTGAAAAGGATGTCTTTGTTCTATTTAAGCGTTTCCAAATGTTTGGCGTTGTGGAGTGAGTGCCATACATATTTTGAAATGCGAACGACTTTTTTTCGTTCTGTGATAAAACAAACATATCCTTTTCACAACAATTATATTTTCAAATATTTTACTGGTATTTTGTTTCCCCCAATTTATTCATCTTACGGAAGTTTGGAATTAAAGGCAAAACGTTGATGAACAGATCACTGCCCTTTTTCTCTCCATATATATATATATATATATATATATATATATATATATATATATGTGTGTGTATATATATATATATATATATATATATATATATATATCGAACCTTATGAACCTATAAGCAAGGTATACAATATTTTAATTATTCGACAATGAGTACAAATAAAAGAAGAAAAAAACTTATTCGATGGAGTTTCGAAGAATGCAATTTTTTCTCATCAGAGGGAAGAGGTTTGCATCACAGGAAACAAATGATATGAAGTTTATCATATTTGCATAAAAAGATCATTTAACAGTTTGAGACGGCCTTCTTAACACAGTTTTGAATTGTTGACGGTTTGACCATAAAACCTACTCGTTTCATTATGTGCAGGACCGTCAAAACAGTGACCTGCTTGGCCACTTCCAACAGCGGTACTGGTAGTGAAGCATTGATCGCTGCGATTTGCATTCGAACAACTTCCCGCCGATAATACGCTTTGAATATACGAATGATGCCTTGATTCAAAGGTTGAATGAGACAATTTTATATTTGACAGATTTGTACCCGGCAGTAAGTTATGACAAGTTGCATTGTCAAAAAATAGAAAAATCTTTCAATTTTGCGCAATCACTTTTTGATCAAGCATTTTCATAAAGTCAGTAAACAGATGATTAGTCATCCAAGCTTCACGATTAGAAGAGTAAGAAAACAGCAGTTTTGACATTTTAAAGGCAGCGTGATTTTTTCCTGGCTTACCAACAACTACAGCTTGCTTTTCACTGCCAGCCATGTTTGTGTACTGAAGGGTCGTGAGTCTGTCTTTGAGAACTTTTCTCCCATTTGACTGTTCGTCGCCGGCAAATCGTAAAAGACCGTATGATTTTGTAGAAAAGTTCCGTTTCATCTCCGTTCCAAAGATTTTTTGGATCATATCCACGAAAAAGTTCTGACAAAACGTTTGTCACCCATTCGTATGCAGAACTGTGATCTGCTGACGTTGATACGCCGTGAAATTTTATGAACGAAAAGTCAGTGGTTGCTCGGTTCAAAATCAAATTCAAGATTTACGGCCGCTTGTGATGCTTTCTGCCTAATGACGTGATCAGTGACGGTAGAACCATGATCACACGCTTGCATAAACCATTGCATAAGCGCTTCGTTAACGCCCTTGTGCACGGATTGGCGCATTTTTAGTCTTTCCGTTTATTTGCATGAAATATCTAAGATCGTCTTTTTTTTAGAGTTTTTGCTGCTGTTGAATAACCGATTCCGTACTTTTGGGCCGCAGCGGTCAGTTTGGGTTTTTTTTACTTTTACATCGTCAATGAGTTCCAATTGTCCAGAAAAGCTCAGAGCTGTTCGTCGAGACACCGAGATCACTAATCGCAATGCTCGCAAGCAAAAGGTTTTCAGTAGAAAGATTAGCAACATTGAAGTGTAGAAATTAACGTTATCTCACGGCCGAATAACGTTTCGTGCACACAAAATGTCAATCGTTCTGTTTCTCACTACACGCACAAAATCACTTGTAAGGAATGAAAAAAAACCGTCAGGCCAATAAATAAAAGCCTTTTATTTAATGCTTAAATTCGACATATGCAAATTACGACGCGGTGGAATATGAGCATATGTCGCCTTTTCGTTCCTGATCTGTTGGATTTCGAGTTTTCGCCTCGCAGACACTAGCTTCTCTTATATCCGCGTTAAACGATATATATATATATATATATATATATATATATATATATATATATATATATATATATATATATATATATATATATATATATACTAGCAGAAGTACCCGTCGTTTATTGGGTTCAAAAACAGCCTACGGAAAATGAACTGTGATTGATGAAAGTATGATAGGTTATGAAAAGGAGGGGGTTTTAAAGAGATAGGTTTTGATACTCAAAAATTTTACCCTAAGCAATATATGATGAAAGTAAAGATAATTTTCGCGAAAATGTTATGTATACAATAATATAAATATACAAGAAATATATGTTACCATGATCAATAAAAGTTACTTTTATGGTAGAAGGTTCATTTTCAAGTAGTTTGTAAAAATAATTGTTTTTTTCTTTACGAACCGGTTTTTAAAAAAATCAAAATGGCAGCGAATTTGAAATGGAGAGTCTCGTTTTCAATTTGAAGGAGGGGCATCTGAGCATTCTGTGTTAACAATTTAAGAGACTTCCGTCAACGTGAAGAATATTTATAAACATATTTGAATGTTTTCCGTTATTTTGTGCTTGAGGAATATTCGATTATGGCATGTGTAGTTTATATAAAAATTAATTTAAGTAGTTATCGCCTTCAATTTCGTTTTAATTTCGGTTCGCTGAAATTATTTCAAGTAAAGAGCATTAAAACTATTTCAAAACAAAAAAAATAACATGAACTGAACTTTTATTAACTATGGCAATATTTATTTCTTGTATATTTATTTTTTCGGGTAGTCGTTTGTTGGCTTTTCTGATAAACACTCTTACTAAATAATATCGACGAAATATCGAAAAACAAAGAAACAAAAACAGTTTTATTTTTAATATTGAAGCTTTACTTACTTTAGTAAAATAATCCGAAACAGCAAAGTGGGATATTAAAAAAGTAAACACGTAATTACTTTAGTTTTTTAAAGCAAATAATCGATATAAATATGAATAAGAAGAAAACTTTGTAATATATTTACATTCTTTGGCGGTCAGGCGCGAACGAACACCCCATAATTTTATTATACAATATTTCTTCAAACTGAAACATAATTACCAAAGTATACATACGCAAATAGATATGAAAAGTCTTTATTAAAGTTTGTGCAATATTTCCATGGAGTACAGGCGCGAACACAGTCCCCACAATTTTATTATACCATCCCTATTTAAGTTGAAACATACTTATCAAAGTATTCTTATGTACACATATATCAAAAACCCTTGTAAACGTTTTTTTTTTCATACTTTGGAAGCCAGGTGCGAACGCAGACTCCATAATTTTCATGAACCACCATTCTGCCAGATCTAACATACCCATTCCAGATCCTTGATACATCTTCTATCATTATATATAATCAGTTTTTTTTTTTAAATAGTAAACCATATAGGAGCCTATTCGTGACCACACACACACACACACACACACACACAGACGTTCAGTTTTATATTATATATATATATATATATATATATATATATATATATATATATATATATAGTATAACGATAAAATAGTCACCATGATTAGTTGGTTGTTTTTGTTTTACGGCATATCAACCCTCCACACTCCCCAAAGCCCACAAGCTGGGGCCTCACTACTGGATATAGTTTAAGATCATATCCAACCCCCATTGAGGGACTTTTACCCTCTGCAGGGGGCAGTCGGCGTATTCTAATGCCCCACCGACAGGGCCTAGTCACCATGGAAAAGACAACATGATTCCATTTCCGTTTGATTAAAACCGGTTTTATTTTTTGTCTTTTCATCTACTAGATGTGTAGAAAAAAAATAATAGCGATAAGAGCGTTATATCATGTCTGAAAGTGGCGCAGTGGTCAACGAGCGAGATCGGAGATGCGCCGCTGTACAACTCATGCTCTAACATTTTTTGTGTGTGCTGAATAGCAACATTTATCAAACCAAATTTAATATTTTACTAATGACATTTGCATTGAGGTGACGCGCCTACATCGAAAATCCATGGGTTAAGAAAATAACTCAGAATTGTATTCTTAGTTCAAATAATAATTTTTTCTTTTGAAAAGTTATATTTTCCTGAATAAAATTTAAATATAAAAAAGTATAAAATTTATTTTGCTTTATCTAGTATATTGAGCTATTCTTTATTTATTGGGGGGGGGACTGGTATTGTCTTATATAGACATCCTCTATATTATGTCCCCCCCTCAAATATATTTTTGGTCCCCCGACAAAAGGAGGGCAGACCTGTAAATTCACCCTTGTCCGTTCGTCTGTTCGTCTGTCCGCACTTTTCTCAATAACTACTCCTTGGATTTTTTTGAAATTTTACACAAACATTAAACATGATATGAATAAAAAACAACAGAACGGAGCTCCCTGAAAACTCCGGTTGCCCCCAATAGGGACGCCATTCGGGTTAAAATGGCTAAAATTGTAACTTTTGTGCTTATTTTAAAAAAATTGATGCCTTGAGTTTTTATAAAACTTTCTGAAAAGTTGCAAATAACTGATTTCTATATAATTTTGTTTGTATATTGTTCACGATCATTCTTGGGTGTGCCCAGGGGCTCTTTTTGGGGCTAATAAAAACACTCCATATTGCGGACTATTTTACCATAATTGTCCAAAAATGTATGTGTATGTCTATTTAGCAGTTTTCCATAGTTCTAGACACAAATTTAAATAAGTGAAGGCCTAAAACTGCACTATTTGTTCATTTTCACCAGAATTTGATATCCCATGGGGGCTTTTAGGGATAAATGGGAGGTGGGAAAAGCTGAACTAAAATGCACGCTTCACTTGTTAAGATTTGATATCACAGGATTCAATAATCTGTGACCTATTCGCCTCAGTATTCTGATATATATATATATATATATATATATATATATATATATATATATATATATACTTCATTTAATCACATAAATTAATAAACGAAAGTATAAATTTATGCGTAAGCTTTAAGTATTTACTTCAACAGTGCTCAATACGTAGATCGAACTAGGTAGTAAGTTTAAAAATATATATGGCAATTAAGCTACACAGAATATTCCGCGTTTCATCTACGCTAAGATTCATCATGCTTATGCGAAGAGTGATGGTAGTCTCGCAATTTTATATACGCACATTTTATTGAGTTTTTACTTAGCCAATCAGTGAATGGAAAATAGTAAGACAAGCAAACACATGTAGAGACCTAGACGATCCATGTAGATTATGCCTTCACGAAAAATTTGCTACCCTATACCCCAAGATCTATTAAACTGTAGGAGACAAATAGCGAACAATTGTGTTCATAGGATAAACTTTACTCTAGGATAGCGATACTAAATAATTTTTAAACTAAAATTAACAAATAAACTAAACATACATATACATAAATTATTTATTTATATATATATGCATATATATATACATATATATATGTATATATATACATATATATATAAACATAAAAAACACATTTAAGCTAGTTTAAAATAGGTCAGAACACTAGATATCTACGCTCCCCGCTAAAATAGTACACACAAAAGAAGGGGTTAACCGGAGGTACACTGGGGTTTTCGTGATGTAAGTGCTATATTAATATAGACAATTTTATCTATATATTTCATACCTATATATTTTTATATCTATACATTTTCACACCTATTTTAGATGTATTTTATATCTATATATATATATATCGTATTTATATATTATCTATACTTATATATTTTTATATCTATCTATTTTATGTATATATATTATATCTATATATATGTATTATATCTGTATTTTATATGTATATATTTTACATCTATGTATTATTTAATATCTATTTTTTATATCTATAGATTTACATATCTATTTTTATATTGACATATTTATAAATCTATATATTTTGATATCTATTTATATTACCGCGAGACTACTTCCTTTCAGGTTACAATATATTCGTTTCAAAAGTTATAGGCCACTGTAAATTAGGCGCCATATGTAAAGCGGCATCTTAGATGGGGAAGTTTGGGAGTTAGATATTTATTCACGTTACATTTACATTTCTAGACGTTGGTACAATCACAAGAAACAGAGAACAGAGAGAAAATTTGCGAGGTTAGCATTTCTGGGAAATTTTGCGAGTAGAAAGCTTTTTTTTATAGTTTGCGATAACAATATTAACCAGAACCTCCTTTATCAGAATGGATTCGGTTCCAGAAGGTCATTAATCTAATTTTTATTAATTGGGGGGGTTGATTTCTGGTTACCTGAGGCGTACGTACGCGGAAATTCCGACAGGTTCGTTGATGGCTAGTGTTATACCTTTCAGAGCGCCCCTTCGACATCGCCCCTTCGAAAGAGCACTCTTTTTACCTACATTAAAAACATCTTCGTCACCGTTTTCTGCATTCTAGAACCCGTAAATAAGATGGGCTTGACCTTTTGTCCTAGGAGTGAAGTGTAGTATCTTTTTTGATAATATAATTCACCGTTTCTCTCCTCATTCAGTCTTGGTGCCAATCCAAAGAGTTCCACATTAAATACCGATGATGCGCCTCACACTGTGGTTGTGGGGAGGTAAACAAACAGTGGCAACAATCTGAAGAGAGAATAGATGAAAGCAGGAATCAGAGAGCGAAAGTGAGGAAAAGATGGCGTGAAATGCTCTATGGTGTACGGCGTAGGCGTTGCGAATGAATATCGCGAGGCGCAACGAAACGAGTGCAACAACAGCGAGGATGGATGGGTTCGGCAAAGAAAAGATTAAGGTCAGCAAACCATTATGGAATATCCGCCAAAGAAAAGCGAGAAATCGGATTACAAGCAATTGCGAAGTGCAGTTTTAAAGATGGACTTAATCAAAATTCACTCGCCTCTCGGAAGAAATAACACGCAGGGAAAAACGTACGGCCTTCCACCTCACATCATAATTGTAATCGCCAGTAGTAGCAGTAGTATTAGCAGTCATATAAGCATTTTTTTTTTTTTGCACTGACATCCACGCAGGCGTCGTTTTAAAAGTTTCTATTTGCCACACTTGCTTTAATAGATTTAAAAAAAACAATATGTTTAACTGATGGTTTATTGTGATGTGATGTACTTAATATATATCTGTGCCGAGGAGGTTATATCTTCGGTCGAATGCTTTTGTCACTATGTTAACGTATAGTCTACTGTCCATATCTCTTCACCGATTATCACCAAACGTCGTTAGAATATCTGTTATGGACTATTTTTTATGAAAATCACATAGACCAGACGATGCATGAAACCAATTGATGTAAGCAGTTAAGAAAATATTCTTTTAAGATCAAATGATTTAGTCATTAATAAATTTTCTATATATAGATTCCAAGAGAGAACACATGGTATGTTGAGATTTAATTGGAAAATAAGAAGATCGGGATTTGCGGAAATGAAACCTTAGTTTTACTTTCTCCTCCATAAAACTGAAAACTAATTTTATTTTATTTTTTTAATTAACTTCAGTAAGTTTTAAGATATCAAGGGGCTCCCTCCTGGAGCTAACACTTGATTTTGTAAGGATTTAAATTTATATCCGAGGGCTCTTTTACGAATAGACGCTGTTCCCTTTATGGCTGCTATTTGTATCTCGTTACAGCTTGGTCTTCCAGGGATTGCTTCTAAGTATTTATGAAGGTTATTTTTTATTAAACCAGTTGCTCCTATCACAACCGATATAATGTTTATTCTTTCAGAGACCATGTGGTTTTTAGATCATTTTTTAGGTCCTAATACATTGTTATCTTTTCCAGTTCAGCTCCATTAAGGCCGAAATCATTTGGGACTGTGACATCGATAATGAGCACAGTTCTTTCGGGCTAGTTCCATATTATATTTGTGATATATAAGATATATATCTAAGTCAAGCTCACTGAAACGTAAAAATAACAGCTTTCCGATAAATTCGCTTCTGTTCATAAAAGACACTCGAAAACTGATTCATATCATATATGTTACGAAATCCCCCATTGAGGAGCGTTAGAACTACACTGAGGTAGCTTGTATTCCCGGGTGAGGCCAGATAACCCAAGGATTTAGGATAGAGAAGATAAATGTACATATTTTATTTTATGTCAAAATAGATATTGTTTGAAAACCAGAGAAATATATTTTTACGGCTAAAACTCAACAACAGGAAATGCGAGAATGTTAGACAGACATATTGTACTGGCTGAGTGATGGTTGGTGACCTCGAGGTTATGTGATTTTTAGTCTTGAATGGGGTCTCAGATCGTTGGGCTTAGCGTGATTTGATTGGCTAGGGAGACTTCCACCCCACCACATCGGGTCGATGCGCTCTAAAATTAAACATATTGCTCGTTGATGTCGGGGAGAACATGTATAAACCCGCCGTTCCATGAGAGAGGACCCCTCCCCACCTCATCCGTCCGTCGGTCGCTGTCTGTGAAGAGAGTTGAGACTTTGAAAAGAACTTACAAAATCTGAATGAGAATTGTAAAAACATTTGTACATAATTTTATGAGAATTAAACTTTTGTAGATAGACTACAATCGTTGTTTTTCTTCCTGCCTGCCACTTCGATATTCGCTTTCAGCATACCACATTATGTAACAACCTCCGAGGAGACTAGACGACCACGTGCCGAGATCCAGTGAAATAAGAGTGCTAGCCACCTCTTCGAACGAGGCGTTACATATATGACCTTCACCTGTCAAAGTTATAATTTTCAACCCTGCGTTAGACCCATGGGGTGTTTTGTCGCCCTAACTTTGCTTCTTGAAGTTTCATCCGGCCCCTGCGGGGGGATGAGTATGAATTTCAAAGACCACATATGGGGGCAACCCCACATATAAGACCACTGCCCTTGTGGCAATCAGGTATTGGTCAATGTCACTATCTAGCTCCCCTACTCCCCGGGGAGTTGGTCCCCATTTCTCCTTCACTCTCCACATTAAAAACATCCTTGTGCCTAATTTGCTCAGTGGGGAAACAAATAAATCCGCCTAACTTTGCTTCTTGGTCCGGGTGGCCAAGATCAAGGTGTAGTATCTGTTCCGACAGATACTGCAATAAAAGTTATATGTGGGATTGTCCCCACATATCAGTCCATTCAATATAGGAAAACCCCTTCATACTGGTTGGCACTATGCAGCTTCCCTACCCCCACCTCGGGGGAGTTGGTCCCCCTTTCTCTCTGCTCCCCTCCCTTTTTCTCCATGTTAAAAACGGCCTTGTGCCTAATTTGCTCACTGGGGAAGCAAATGAATACCACCCTAATTTTACTTAAGTGCTCATAATTCCTAGTTGGCAACTTATTTCTTTTCCTCCCTCCTAGGACTCTCTTGACACGTGGTATGGCGCAGTTGTATCTCATTTTACCTTGGAGATGGATCTGATTGAAAGGCAATGTTTATGTAATGAATTCATATTCATTTTTCTTGCTATTTCAATTCAGGGAAACATGGTTCATCATAAATATTACAAAATAGCACAAACCGGTGAATTTTGTGGGTATTTTTTTTAAAAAGTGATCTAAATCTAAGAGTTTTTAATGTTTTCTTAGTTTATATGCTATTGTACAGTAGAGGTTCGGTGACTCTGGGATACGGTTTGGAAGTCATATAAAAGGTTTTAAGAAAGAGCGAGCAGTCCCCGGAAAAATGCCTTTTGCGAACATACACAAAAAGTGTACACACACACACACACACACACACACACACACACACACACACACACACACACACACACACGCATTTTCGCTTTTATATTTATAGATTAGGAGGGAGACCCAACATTGCTCAGGATTGAATGATGATTAATGAATGTTTCACACTTGTCATTAAAATCAGTGAAATCAGTTTTTCAATCTAATCGATTGATTTTCTGCTCTAGTTGGGGACTCATCGCGGTGCACTGGGAGAAAGCTTCATATGCTCTAGAATACGATGTTTTTCCGGCCCTTTGTTACGGCATCCGCCCCGTCTTACGGTGTTATTCATAATGTTATTCGAATCAGCAGGATAATTGTATTTGACGAATTAAGTGAAGCATGCATGGTCTCCCGTGAATGTACATTGAACGAGGCATATAGAAAAATGACAAGGTTCAGCATTTGCCCCCTATTTAGCCCCAAAGTCCCCAGGGGACGTCACATCCTGGTGAAAATGAACAAACGGTGCAGTTTTAGGCCTTAACATATATAAATTTTAGTTCTGCACCATACAAAACTGCCAAATAGACATACACAGAAAATTTTAGATAAATATGGTAAAATAGTCCGAAAAATGGAGTAATTTTATTAGCCCTAAAAGAGCTCTTGGGGCACACCCAGGAGTTATCGCAAAGTATAGACAGACAAAATTATATAGAAATCATTTAGTTACAACGTTTTAGAAAAGTTTTATAAAAATCCAAGAGATCAATTTTTTTTAATAGGCACAAAAATGTCATTTTCAACCACCCCCTCTCTAGCTCTAAAATTCCCCCAGAATCCTGGTACAAAGGAACAAACAGTGCAGTTTCAGGTTTTAACATATGTAAGTTTGAGTTCAGCACCATGCAAAACTGCTTAAAAGACATACACATCAAATCTTGGACAATTATGATAGAATAGTCCCCCAAAATTGTGGTTTAGCCCTGAAAGACGCATGAGTTATCGCAAAGTATAGACAGACAATATTATATCGAAATCAGTTAGAAAGTTTTATAAAATCTAAGACATCAATCTTCTGTTAATAAGCACAAAAGTGTCAATTTGAGCCATTTTAACCCGAAAGGCACCCTTAGGGAAGCAACGGGAGTTTTCCCACTAAAAATCCGTCCTGTTACTTTTTCACTCATATCATGTTTAATGTGCAAAATTTCAAAAAATTCCAAGGCGTAGTTATTGAGAAAACTGCGAACGGACGAGCGGACGAACGGACAAGGGTGAATTTACAGGTCTACTCTCCTTTTGTACGGGTACCACTAATAATACTATAAGCATTTTTGTATTGGGGTGTATAAACACTCCATGGGACTAACCCTATTTGGAACACCCAGGTGCCTAATACAGGGTTATGGAATTTCAGTTTTCGATTTATTTTTTTTCAAATATATATACATCTAATACTCATTGATAAGAGTAACCACCATGCAAAGTTAGAACATGATCAGTTAAATAGTTTTTTTTTCAGTTATCAACGTTCTCATAATTTGAGAAATAGTTAAAAAAAAAAAAAAGTTCCTAGAGTATGAAGAGTTCCGATTCAGATAATCCCGAAACAATGCACCCCGGCGTTGATACTATATACTTCAGAAATGTCCCTATAAACGAGAGAAAGGATTTAATGTTTGCAAATACATTTACAGATATTTTATAACTACAAAGGTTTAAATATTTATGATATGCCAGGATCTATTCATTTATTTATAGCGGACTATTATCCTCATCTTCTAGTTGTTTTTTCACGATGTTTCGGTAAACTAGTCCTCTGGCCTTCGTCGGGTGGTTACCGCGACGGGAATAGTTTACCGAAACGTCATGAAACAACTAAAAGATGAAGGTAATAGTCCGCAATAAATAAATGAATAAATAATACTCATCTCAATAATGAATTACAATTGAATAATATATATACCATTCGATTCGGCCCCAACCATGGAAGATCAGATAATAAATAAACATGGATTTATAAGACCAAAAAATTAAACCTTGATCGCCCGTCCGAGCCCGTGGGGCAGTGGATAGAGACGTTGAATCTTTACAGTTTCCGGTGAGAATTATCTGAAGATAGCGGTTTAAATCCTACTCAAAGCCGACCAGAGATTTAGTTGGTCAAAACGTAGTGAGACGACAACAACTATGGAAGGCAGTAATTGCTGGGAATGCAGGAGATATGGGAGATTCGGGTTCCTATCCCGTCGCGGTAACTTCCTGATAAAGGTAAGTGGAATAGTTGGCCGAAACGTCGTGAAACAACTACTAAAGGTGAGGATAATAATAAATTCAATAAATAATATTAATCTCAATAAACATTCCAATTAATTAAATAATGTCTTGACCTTGTGGGATATTACAATCTGTTTATCAACTGTTGATTCTGCAGGACGAAATCGATATTGTATTTGAGTAGATTTTTTTCTGATATCGTTAAGAACTTCTTTTGTTATCATCTTCTGTCAAGGTGACCCAACTTAAACCAACGATTATTTTGTGTTTAGTAGTCAACCATAGAAATGAATGTCCACCGTAATATATCTGTTTCTGTCAAATAATCTATCAATAAGCACGGTACGGACATGCAACAGGACGCTCCAGTAGATATGTAACTTCCGATGCGATCCTCTACTTGTATAAAAGCCAAGTACGTCCTAGGAATAAGTAATGGTGCCACACCTGGGCAGGAGCTTCTCGGGGCATCCTATCCTGCTTTGACAGAGTTCAAAACCGACTTCCTAACCAAGTAGATGATGCCCTTTTCTCTTTCTTGCAACTTCTTTGCCACAGAAGAGAGGTTGCGAGCTTATCTGTGTTTATCGTTTTTGTTTTTGTTTTTTTTTCATGGCAAGTGCTCGTCTGACCTCCAATCTGTTATTCCCTCCTTGCCAAACTTTCACAAAAAAAAAAAACACTCGGCTTGTTAAAACTACTAAAAAGAATTTCTTCCACTCTCTATCAATGCTGAAATCTAAACGTGGATTCCATGAACAAAACTTTTTTTCCTGGAACTGCCCGCTTGTGGAATTCTGTTCCGCTGGTCTGCTTTTCCGCTGACTACAATATTGTCGTCCTCTGGTCCAACATAAACTGGTTCTTGTTGAACAACCTCTTAATAAAATTTTACGAAATTTTCACTGCGTACAATTACTACACTATTGTATTTATGACTTAGCGGACACACACTGACCTTTATTCTTGAGTGGTTTGCGAGCCTTGATAAGTGATGATACCTTCGTACAAAAAGTTTAAGGAACAAAATAAATAAGGGTAGTCTCATAGTTATTAGATATTTTTATATGAAACAATTTGGGAAAACTAAGAGAAAAATAAAACTGAATAGCGGACATTTTGCGAGTTTCTATTATCGAAAAATATAAATGGGACAAAAATTATTCACACAACTGGCTAAGATGTTACTCCAACGGAATGGATTACGAACTTATATCAACTACGTTGCTAAGGTTCCTAAAACATTATCGGACAATTGCACCGTTCAAACAAACAACTAACGCAATCCCTATATGTATAAATATCGCCTGTCTGTTTAAATGTTTGTCTGTATGTATACCTAAAACTTTCGACAGAGACCAACGATATACTCGAAATCGGTATCATTTAGAAATCGACCCTTCGGACGACAAATATCGAAAAATTGGCTAACAATATTAATTCTTCCATCCTCAACTATCTACAAGGAGGGGTCGCTTTTTTCGCCGATATTTTCGGAAGTCATCCCCTGTTTTCGATTGAAAAGCCTTAATTTAAATCTTCGCTACTTCCGGTTTGGCGATAGATGCAACGGCGAAGACGCCACTTTTTTCCCCACGTTCTTTGTTTCTTTCGCGGTACGAGTTCGAGCCTGCCTGCGTACTATCACATTTTTTTTTTTTTTTTTGCTTAATTACACAAGTCTGGAGCTCAGTCGAACATCTATTATGGAAATAACGATAGAGTAGTAAAAAATTAGCAACTTTCTGTGTGAAAAACGCTGTAAGGAAAGGAAGATATTATTTTTCTCTCTAGATTACGAAGTCGATTTAATTTCACACAGAAAGACATTGCTAATTTTTTACTACTCTATCGTTATTTCCATAATAGATGTTCGACTGGGCTCCAATCTCTGGTTAACATTTACAGAAAAACTGCCACCACTACAAAATTATTTTCTACTTCCATAAACAGTTTCTTTCCAAGAAGTTCCAATCTTTGAAACACAATACCGTAGTACTGCCTCTGTTGTGAATATAACATGGTTGTTTTCAAATCCAATGTTTACAAATACTATTCGAGCCGCCTTCGGGACAAGATCAAAGTGTAGTATCTGTTCCGGCAGATACTGCAAGCTATGACTAGCTATGACTAGCAAAGACCAGATGTGGGGGCAACCCCACATGCCTGACAATTAACCAGCTCCCATTTCCCACCTCTCGGGAGCTGGTCCCCTTTTTCCCTTCCCCCTCCCTTTACTCCTCACATTAAAAATCGGCCTTGTGCCTAATTTGCTCGGTGGGGGAGCAAATAAATACCATCTGTTCCGGCAGATACTGCACTTAAGATAATTTGTACCAGTCAATGGAGGGGAAACCCTCTATACTGGGACAATTATTATTTTTGGTAACCAGAGTGACCCCTTTTAGGGGAGCTGGTTTTTACCTCACATTAAAAACGGCCTTGTGCCTAATTTGCTCAGTGCGGGAGCAAATAAACACCATCTGTTCCGGCAGATGCTGCACTTAAGATAATTTGTACCAGTCAATGGAGGGGAAACCCTCTATACTGGGACAATTATTATTTTTGGTAACCAGAGTGCCCCCTTTTTTGCCTACTTTTAGGGGAGCTGGTTTTTACCTCACATTAAAAACGGCCTTGTGCCTAATTTGCTCGGTGGGGGAGCAAATAAATACCATCTGTTCCGGCAGATACTGCACTTAAGATGATTTGTACCAGTCAATGGAGGAGAAACCCTCTATACTGGGACAATTATTATTTTTGGTAACCAGAGTGCCCCCCTTTGCCTACTTTTAGGGGAGCTGGTTTTTACCTCACATTAAAAACGGCCTTGTGCCTAATTTGCTCAGTGGGGGAGCAAATAAACACCATCTGTTCCGGCAGATGCTGCAAGCTATGACTAGCTAGGACTAGCTATGACTAGCAAAGACCAGATGTGGGGGCAACCCCACATGCCTGACCATTAACCAGCTCCCATTTCCCACCTCTCGGGAGCTGGTCCCCCTTTTCCCTTCCCCCTCCCTTCACTCCTCACATTAAAAATTGGCCTTGTGCCTAATTTGCTCGGTGGGGGAGCAAATAAATACCATCTGTTCCGGCAGATACTGCAAGCTATGATTAGCTAGGACTAGCTATGACTAGCAAAGACCAGATGTGGGGGCAACCCTACATGCCTGACCTTTAACCAGCTCCCATTTCCCACCTCTCGGGAGCTGGTCCCCTTTTTCCCTTCCCCCTCCCTTCACTCCTCACATTAAAAATCGGCCTTGTGCCTAATTTGCTCGGTGGGGGAGCAAATAAATACCATCTGTTCCGGCAGATACTGCAAGCTATGACTAGCTATGACTAGAAAAGACCAGATGTGGAGGCAACCCCACATGCCTGACCTTTAACCAGCTCCCATTTCCCACCTCTCGGGAGCTGGTCCCCTTTTTCCCTTCCCCCTCCCTTCACTCCTCACATTAAAAATCGGCCTTGTGCCTAATTTGCTCGGTGGGGGAGCAAATAAATACCATCTGTTCCGGCAGATGCTGCAAGCTATGACTAGCTATGACTAGCAAAGACCAGATGTGGGGGCAACCCCACATGCCTGGATTTTAACCAGCTCCCATTTCCCACCTCTCGGGAGCTGGTCCCCTTTTTCCCTTCCCTCTCCTTTCACTCCTCACATTAAAAATCGGCCTTGTGCCTAATTTGCTCTGTGGGGGAGCAAATAAATACCATCTGTTCTTCAGATGCTGCACTTCTATTTCTTGTTCTCTTTCGGTGGAGGAGAAATCCTTCACGACTGAGACAATTTTTATTTTTGTACTTTTTCTCCACGTTAAAAAACGACCCTGGTGTCTAACTGTCCCGTGGGGAGGCGTAGTAAATAGATACATAATAAAGTCTATTCGTTTTCAACCATCTCGTTGTATCGGTAGTCATATAATTGACAATCTCATTTATATTTATCCTCGAGTGGCTTTTGTCTTGATAAGTGCTGACTCATTAGTATAACTTCGAGCTACAATTTAATCTAAGCCGACATCCTGGGAAGCCTACTTCACACCCCTTTGTACGCATGCGATGTCAAACACTATCCTTATTTTCTCTATTGCATCATTTTTGTGGCTGAACAAAGCAATCTAAAGAAACCATATAATGATTGCTGACAATCCAGCGACACCAGACAGCTGTGAATAAAAATGTGCCCGTCCCTCGGGAGAGAGAGCAGAAAGAAAGATTTCGCTTGCTTGACAAAATATATTCACCCGAACACTCTTTCACATAATAATAAAGAAAATCTTAGAAGTGCCTTTGAAGTGTTATGAAACCATTATTGTCCATGCAGTCAGTCATGTGAGATGTATCAGATGTTAAAATGCAATTATTATAAGCAGCGGCTACAAGATCTAGGTCTAATTTTAACTTAAAGAACGCAGCCTATTGAAAAAAGGACGTAGTAACTTGTCTGACGTTGGTTCGTCTTAAGAACATTGTAGCAACCTAGCAGTTGACTATATAGATTGGAACGTTCATCTTGGATTTTACTTTCGGTAACATCATAAACCTTTGCTTTCCATATTTCCCCCTTTAGTTCTCGAATTCGATAAGCAATTTATCTGACAAAGGGAGAACAATTGCAGTTTTTTGGGTTGGAATCTTTATTACATTTATTGCTGGTAAGTTTTCCATATTAAAGCGTTTTTTATTTTGTTTATATACATCAAGTAGCTTCATGCGTTGTCTGGAGCGATTTCTATAAATGTAAATAAATAAAAATTAACTAAACGACGAAACTATTTTTTTCTGTTAGAAATATAAATCTGTTTAGTCTTAGGGGGTGCGCAATCCCAGGCATTACCTTCTCATCCGTGAGGATTATGTTCTATTGTTAATCAAGTTTCTAGCTAATCTTCCTCAGAATTCAATTCCGCAAGTTTCAGGTACTCAGTACATCTTTCTAGTGGAGGTCAGGTTGGTACTGTTCTCCGGTTCTTCGATCTTGCTTTCACCACAATTTTGTGTCATTCATTCATTTATTCATCCCATTGTTCTAGTTTCGCCGATGTACGAGTTAAAAAGAATTGCAGATAGAAAGAAATAGAGTACTTGGAGAAGTGTTATAGTTGTTGTGTCCTAATCCCGGGGTAACTGAACGCCGCAAACATATTCATTTTTTTTAAATGAGTGAAAAAAAAGATGATTTCAAAAAAGACGTTTTATTACAAAGAAAAAGAAAACAAAATAGAAAGAAAACGAATTACTAATAAGTTTTTACAACCGTAACAGTGCAAAGAAAACGAATTACTAATAAGTTTTTACAACCGTAACAGTGCAAAGAAAACGAATTACTAATAAGTTTTTACAACCGTAACAGTGCAAAGAAAACGAATTACTAATAAGTTTTTACAACCGTAACAGTGCAAAGAAAACGAATTACTAATAAGTTTTTACAACCGTAACAGTGCAAAGAAAACGAATTACTAATAAGTTTTTACAACCGTAACAGTGCAAAGAAAACGAATTACTAATAAGTTTTTACAACCGTAACAGTGCAAAGAAAACGAATTACTAATAAGTTTTTACAACCGTAACAGTGCAAAGAAAACGAATTACTAATAAGTTTTTACAACCGTAACAGTGCAAAGAAAACGAATTACTAATAAGTTTTTACAACCGTAACAGTGCAAAGAAAACGAATTACTAATAAGTTTTTACAACCGTAACAGTGCAAAGAAAACGAATTACTAATAAGTTTTTACAACCGTAACAGTGCAAAGAAAACGAATTACTAATAAGTTTTTACAACCGTAACAGTGCAAAGAAAACGAATTACTAATTAGTTTTTACAACCGTAACAGTGCAAAGAAAACGAATTACTAATAAGTTTTTACAACCGTAACAGTGCAAAGAAAACGAATTACTAATAAGTTTTTACAACCGTAACAGTGCAAAGAAAACGAATTACTAATAAGTTTTTACAACCGTAACAGTGCAAAGAAAACGAATTACTAATAAGTTTTTACAACCGTAACAGTGCAAAAAAAACGAATTACTAATAAGTTTTTACAACCGTAACAGTGCAAAGAAAACGAATTACTAATAAGTTTTTACAACCGTAACAGTGCAAAGAAAACGAATTACTAATAAGTTTTTACAACCGTAACAGTGCAAAGAAAACGAATTACTAATAAGTTTTTACAACCGTAACAGTGCAAAGAAAACGAATTACTAATAAGTTTTTACAACCGTAACAGTGCAAAGAAAACGAATTACTAGTAAGTTTTTACAACCGTAACAGTGCAAAGAAAACGAATTACTAATAAGTTTTTACAACCGTAACAGTGCAAAGAAAACGAATTACTAATAAGTTTTTACAACCGTAACAGTGCAAAGAAAACGAATTACTAATAAGTTTTTACAACCGTAACAGTGCAAAGAAAACGAATTACTAATAAGTTTTTACAATCGTAACAGTGCAAAGAAAACGAATTACTAATAAGTTTTTACAATCGTAACAGTGCAAAGAAAACGAATTACTAATAAGTTTTTACAACCGTAACAGTGCAAAGAAAACGAATTACTAATAAGTTTTTACAACCGTAACAGTGCAAAGAAAACGAATTACTAATAAGTTTTTACAACCGTAACAGTGCAAAGAAAACGAATTACTAATAAGTTTTTACAACCGTAACAGTGCAAAGAAAACGAATTACTAATAAGTTTTTACAACCGTAACAGTGCAAAGAAAACGAATTACTAGTAAGTTTTTACAACCGTAACAGTGCAAAGAAAACGAATTACTAATAAGTTTTTACAACCGTAACAGTGCAAAGAAAACGAATTACTAATAAGTTTTTACAACCGTAACAGTGCAAAGAAAACGAATTACTAATAAGTTTTTACAACCGTAACAGTGCAAAGAAAACGAATTATTAATATGTTTTTACAACCGTAACAGTGCAAAGAAAACGAATTACTAATAAGTTTTTACAATCGTAACAGTGCAAAGAAAACCAATTACTAATAAGTTTTTACAACCGTAACAGTGCAAAGAAAACGAATTACTAATAAGTTTTTACAACCGTAACAGTGCAAAAAAAACGAATTACTAATAAGTTTTTACAACCGTAACAGTGCAAAGAAAACGAATTACTAATAAGTTTTTACAACCGTAACAGTGCAAAGAAAACGAATTACTAATAAGTTTTTACAATCGTAACAGTGCAAAGAAAACGAATTACTAATAAGTTTTTACAACCGTAACAGTGCAAAGAAAACGAATTACTAATAAGTTTTTACAACCGTAACAGTGCAAAGAAAACGAATTACTAGTAAGTTTTTACAACCGTAACAGTGCAAAGAAAACGAATTACTAATAAGTTTTTACAACCGTAACAGTGCAAAGAAAACGAATTACTAATAAGTTTTTACAACCGTAACAGTGCAAAGAAAACGAATTACTAATAAGTTTTTACAACCGTAACAGTGCAAAGAAAACGAATTATTAATATGTTTTTACAACCGTAACAGTGCAAAGAAAACGAATTACTAATAAGTTTTTACAGTCGTAACAGTGCAAAGAAAACCAATTACTAATAAGTTTTTACAACCGTAACAGTGCAAAGAAAACGAATTACTAATAAGTTTTTACAATCGTAACAGTGCAAAGAAAACCAATTACTAATAAGTTTTTACAACCGTAACAGTGCAAAGAAAACGAATTACTAATAAGTTTTTACAACCGTAACAGTGCAAAGGAAACGAATTACTAATAAGTTTTTACAATCGTAACAGTGCAAAGAAAACGAATTACTAATAAGTTTTTACAATCGTAACAGTGCAAAGAAAGCGAATTACTAATAAGTTTTTACAATCGTAACAGTGCAAAGAAAACGAATTACTAATAAGTTTTTACAATCGTAACAGTGAAAAGAAAACCAATTACTAATAAGTTTTTACAACCGTAACAGTGCAAAGAAAACGAATTACTAATAAGTTTTTACAACCGTAACAGTGCAAAGAAAACGAATTACTAATAAGTTTTTACAATCGTAACAGTGCAAAGAAAACGAATTACTAATAAGTTTTTACAACCGTAACAGTGCAAAGGGTAATAACTCTCTGTTTTCTAGTTACTTCCCTTTTGATTGAAATAATTGTGTTTTTTTTATAGCAAGGTTTGTTTTTATATTTTAGATATAAATGCTAGGGTTTGTATTACTGTACACATAGATTCGAAAAAAGTGTCAAAAAACAAATATATAACAAATAAATGTTATCAAAGGCAAGATAAGTTACTTTTCTACCAAACTGGATATAATTTTCGTGTTTTTATTCAATTTAACATTTTTATTCAGCTCGAAACGCATACAGTGTTTACCAATGTATTGGAAAATTCAAGATGGCGGCCGATTCTCTCTTTAACACGGTAAGTTCGGGAAAATGTGTTATTAATAATAAACTAGACAAAATACTATTTAAAACCACCGAATATATGTCAAGTTATGTCACGGTAACATATATTGAGCGAATTTCTAACGGTATTTTTTCTAGTTTATTATTTATTACACATTTTCCAAACTTACCGTGTTAAAGAGAGAATCGGCCGCCATCTTGAATTTTCCAATACATCGGTAAACACTGTATGCTTTTCGAGCTGAATAAACATGTTAAATTGAATAAAAACACGAAAATTATATCCAGTTTGGTAGAAAAGTAACTTATCTTGCCTTTGATAACATTTATTTGTTATATATTTGTTTTTTGACAACTTTCTCGAATCTATGTGTACAGTAATACAAACCCAAATGCTAATTTATTATATTTTATATTATTATATAATATTTTAAGTATTTTTATTTTGTTATAATTATTTATTATATTAATAATTATTTTTATTATGTTTTATTTTTATTATATGTTATTATTTGGGTAATTAATATTATCTTTTATGCAATAAATCATAATTTCTTCATATCGCAAAAGTAAAATATATCCTCTTATGACAAGAAGTGACCGTGTGAAGGTTTCCATCTTTCTAAATGAAAGATTTTTTTCTGTAGAATTAACTGGATTTTTATTTCTCACGCCCAACTTGTCAGTTCAGGTCGGTAAACACTTAACCACTGTCAACTCTCGCAGTTTTGTGTAGGATCAGCTGAGCTGGTTGCCTCCAGTGAAGCAGATGAACAGTACGTTAGTTAATGGGAGTATTAGTTTTAATTCCTTTGAAATATTTTTGGTTCTGTTTGTGTTTCAACTTACCAATGGTGATTTGATGTTCACAGTTTATGTGAGTTGTCTTCCACATTTGAGGATTTTCTTTAAGATTTAGACTTTGAACATTGCTGTCTGTGCGTTGAATGATGTCACAATTCGTTTTGATTCCAATTTCTCGAAGTCTTTTTCAAATCCGATAATCATTCACATCATATTAAGTTGTGGCACAATGGAGAGCGCCCCTTTTGGGGGAGCTGGGGCTTCTACATAAATAAACCTTGTGCCTAACTTGCTCGGCACTTGTGTGGAGGCAAACACACCTTTCAGTGAGGACACATTTTTTCAAAGGTTACAACTGTCGGCACACGAAGATTGACAGGTGTTTATGGATCCAGTGCACAATGAAATCTTAAGCTATGCTGATATAATTTGAAAAAAACAAAATATGGGCGATGAAACATCTCTCTCTCTCTTTCCCTCTCTCTCCCTCTTTCTCTCTCTCCCTTTCTCGCTCGCTTGCTCTTTCTCTCTGTCTTTCTCTATTTCTCTCTTTCATTTACTTTCTCTCTTTTTCAATGAAAAAAGAGAGAATTAAATATAATTCTATTGTTTTAAAGTGGTTGAAGCTTGGATTCTGGGGTCGGCGGACGCGACATAGCATGCGTCTGGTTTCAACTGGCCTTTTGAAAAAAATGCTCCTCATTGTTAACTCTTAAATAAATTATATATATATTTTGATAAAAATGCATTTGTTTGTTATTTTTGTATAAGCGATACATTTCACCATGCCATTTATGCCGACGATGGAAAGATGCCCGTAACGACGCACTGAAGACAAGAAGCGACCCATGCTAGTCAGTTATAGCCGACGTCGTCTTAACCCGTCATGTTGATGTTTCCATGTGTCTATCGTTTGATATCGTGTCTAACACCCGAAGAGCTTGTTGAGTTCCCAGGACGTTCCTTAACCAAGTAACTCTCCCCGGAAAATGGTAGTGTCATAAAGTTATTTTGTTCAAATTCCATTAAGTTCTCTGGAAAATTCTATGTATTAGCTTCGATGTTATTAAGGTGACTGACTGCCTGTGTCCCTCAAGTAGTTTTCCTATTCTTATTGACTATTGTCATCCGATATTTTCGTTTTGATTATTATATTGTCCATCTTTTTCTTTCTTCCTCGTTTTTGAACTGTTGCATAGTATCTAGTTGTATTCTTTTAATTACCGTGCTAATGCCGTGTATTTCTTCTTCACGTCTAGGAATCTTTCTGATATCAGGTTCTTCTGCCGTGTAATATTTGGCTTTGACCTATAATTTTGTTAAGTTATAGGAGAATTAATAAAGGACGCATTACAGAAATGGTGGCTTCTTGAGAGAAAAGTATTTAACAATCACAAGTACAATGTACATTTTTTTTATCTGAAAGGGACAGTTATACAAACTTACGTAACTATTCCTTACATGCTGTATGCGGAATCAGAAATCTTTGAGTCTGATTTGCGATTCAAAAAGAACTTTCTAGAACTACTGATAAAATGATAACATTTATTAATAAAAGAAAAGATTATAAAACTAACATTAATAATAGCGAATTTTGGTTAAAACAATGGCAATCGAAAAATATCATTAGTAAAAAAAAATGATGAGTAAAAAATATAGATGAAACTCTTACAATGAGATCATCAAAATTTTGGATACAATACAAAAAGAAAAATGTTTATATTTCAAAGAACATGGAAATATCTGCTAAATGGCCCTACAAAAATTAGAAACTGAAAGTCTACTTTTTAAACGATTTTAGACTATCGTCAAAATCGTAATCAGTAATTATATTGGAATCGAAAATTTAGAGCAGAATCGGTTATTGTATTGGAGTCAAGAAACATGTTGGAATCGTCCCATCAGGTATCTGAATATCTTTCACTGATTATTATCTACAGTTACCGAAGTTAAGCAACGTTGATCCTGGTAATAGTGTAATAAATATTTATTGATTTAAACTTCCAGTAAGACTAAAATCTTTTGATCACCCCATCACAACTGTGTTTTTACGTTTTAGAAAATATAGGTAATCGATACAAAATAACAATTTTATGGTTAAATATTCAGAGATTTATAAAGAATCGGAATTGGAATT
>NC_136518.1:18472803-18545303 GCF_053919585.1 Euprymna scolopes | reverse complement strand
AAGTAAAGCTCTTATGCTGTTATCATCATATAATGATTAGATCACTCTGACAGACGTCAAGACTCATTTAAAAAATAATTGTTTAAATTCAGCAGTATCTCTCGCGGTTACCGGTAGCCGGATGGATTGGGTCCTTGCTAATGAAGCCAGGGATTGCTTCTGTCGCTGGGATCGAATCGATTGACTGGTGTTAATCGTGACACCCTGCACTGAGTTTTCCTGAAAGGATGAAACACTAGTGTCTGTAAGTATTTAATAATTATTATAGTAAATAATCATATATGTATATATATATATATATATATATATATATATATATATATATGTGTGTGTGTGTGTGTGTGTGTGTGTAGGTATGTATAAATATACATATACACGTATATATATAAATATATATATATATATATATATATATATATATACATATATATTAATGAGAACAAAGGGATGTAGTGTTTATCTGATATAACATTATTTATATACAGAAAATTAAATCTCAACCCTCAATACGTAATAGAGAGTAGAACTTATTATAAGAGAAAGTTAAATTGCGGTTTCACTTAATGCCTTAACTAGCAAATTCTAGCATTGCTACAAATATAATTTGCTGATTTCTTTCTGTCCTCTGATGAGAACAATAGCAAGAATAGCATTCTTTGAAACTCCGCGGAATAAGAACTTTGTAAATTGCTTTTTTGGAGTATTCAGTCGAACAATAAATTTGGATTGTAAAGTTCAACTTACAGTTTTAATTTTCTTTTTTCTCTTATATATATATACATATATATATATATATATATATATATATATATATATATATATATATATATATATATTAGCTGAAGCACGCGGCGTTGCCAGGTTGTACATGATGTATTTGAATATTCTGTTCTCTTACATTATTCTCAAATTGATTACACGAAATATAAACTCATAATGGCCTATTTTCACATCACCATGAAGTAGAATCAGTAGGTGTGTTTTATTTTATACAGGTCTCGCCAGAAGCTTTAATCCTCTTTTCTAGTTCTTTTTACTTTCTAGTCCTTCTTTTTTCAAAATATGATGCAATTGTTATTTTATATATTTTAGTGCATATCTGAAACCCGTAAAGTCTCTTTTTGTTTTAGCTATTTAATGTACAATATATAGAAAGATGATATTTGTAATCTATTCTGTTAATGAAATAATAAAAATTCAGTTTGCAGCAGTAGCAGTATCAGAATTTTTGTAGGAATTTTTGACACCCCTAACACGAAACTGCGAATACAATATAAAAATCTCGTAATTTCTCTGTTAAAAGTGGGTTATTTATTTTCTTTATGGATTATACTTCCAAAATAAACTATTACAGTTGTTTTAAAAGTAATAAAAATATTTTTATTTTTTTTTTAAACAGTAATGAATTTTCCGAACTCAATATTTTTCAATTTTTAAACTCAATATTTTTAAATTTTTAAATTTTAAAAATCTATCAAAATTTTTCTATTGATTCTATTTTTACGATATTTTCAGGGTCAATGTGAAATTTTATGTTCTTTCCAATAAACCGAATATAATATTTTAGACAAACGTTTTTTTTTAATTCACGCCCCCCCATTTTCACGCCCCCCCCATTTTCACGCCCCCCCCATTTTGAAATGTCTATTAAAAAGTAAATAATTAATTTATGTTTAATAGGTTTATATATCACAAATTGAAGAGAAAAGGTCAATAAATAATATATTCAAATTTAAAACAAAAAAAAAAATCAGTTTTTTAGAAATTTACCTGTAAAGTCCGAAGTTTAAAACCTTATTTTATAAGAACACATTTTTTCTTTTTGTCTTTTTTTTTTTTTTTAATGAAACCTTGGTCCTTGCTCCTTTAATTGAAAAAAAAATTAGGGCTTGAATTACATTTTTCGAGGAGTTATAAGCTTAGAAAGATAGGGGGTCGAATAATTTACGCCTCTCATTTTGAAATGTCTATTAAAAAGTAAATAATTAATTTATGTTTAATAGGTTTATATATCACAAATTGAAGAGAAAAGGTCAATAAATAATATATTCAAATTTAAAACAAAAAAAAAATCAGTTTTTTAGAAATTTACCTGTAAAGTCCGAAGTTTAAAACCTTTTTAAAAAAAAAACACATTGTTTTGTTTTGTTTTTTTTTAAATAAAACCTTGGTCCTTACTCCTTTAATTGAAAAAAAAAATTAGGGCTTGAATTACATTTTTCGAGGAGTTATAAGCTTGGAAAGATGGGGTGGAATTATTCACTATTTTCACGAAATTTCTGACACTGCTATTGCAGCAGTGCACATTGGAAACCTAGTAAATATACCTGTAGCTTTCATTTTGTAGAGCCTCTACATAAAAACATTTTAGGTGTAACTTCTAACAGCTGTGTAAATGTAGAAGTTTTTAAGACTTCCAATGCGTGAGCAACCAACATGCAACTGGCTATGAGAAAAGCAAGGTGTCTGAATATAAAGTTCAACAACTTAAAGGCTTTGTCCTTGAGCTTTATTAATAGACTAGCGAGGGGTACCCGGCGTTGCCCGGGTGTTGAGGAGGATTAAAAAAAGTAAGTATGAGGATCGAACCCGAACCCTTGAGGCAAAGTTGTAAATTAAAGTGTGAAAAAAAATTGCGATGTTAACCATTGCCCCACCGCGAGATGCTAACGGAAAGACGTTTGAGTTCATTTAATGAGTTGGATTTAGCAGGTGCTCGTTTTAATGAGTTAATGAGGTCAAGTTTGACATCGGGATAGTATTCATTTACTGCTGAACGCTTTTTCCCCATCCCCAAGATGTTATAGGAAAAAGACTAACCCACTTGCGGCGAGCGACAAATATTAAATATTTATCTTCCCGAAATTTAGCAAATTAAATAGACAGGCGAGCTTCGTTGTTAACTGTGAGATATTACGATTTCTATTTGATAAAAAAAGTTTTAAAAAGTTGTGAACCGACCGACTGCTTCTCTGAAAGAAGCCTTTTGTAGACACACAGATAAAAGCGAACACACATACATACATTTTCGCTTTTATATTTATAGATATGGCAAAAACTATTTTTTTTTTTCTAGTGAATTGTAAACGCTTGAACTAAAATGGCATATCAGAAGAATAAGGGAAATCTGAGGAGTTAACACAGTTTTACCCTTAAAATTTTCGGTGTTTGTAATGGTTTCTACAAGATTTTACAGATTTTATTGCTGTGTGCAATTACACAGTTATGGTGGGTCAAATTTCTTAATAATATAACTGGAGCTACTTCGAGTATAATTTCAGTGTTATATGACAAGTCGTTTATGAGTTTATCGGTTAAATATTTACACACGCATACATCTACTGTAATATTTATATAGATGTGTATAATTATATATAATCATACATAGTAATATATCATACTTGCAAAAGTACCCGTCGTTGACTGAGGTTCAAAAACAGCCTACAGAAAATGGACTCAGATTTATGAAAGTATGATAGGTTATGAAAAGGAAGGGTTGTAAAGAGATAGCTTCGAATTTAGGGGTATCAAAACCAAGGCAAAATATGATGAAAGTAAAAATAAAATAGATAAACCCCATAATTTATTATACCATACCTGTTCACACTGAAACACTTATCACAATATTCTGTGGATCTATATTAAAAAACCTTGTTAAACTTTGTGACATATTTCCAGAAGGTCAGGCGCGAACGAACACCCCATAATTTTGTTATACCATATTTCTTCAAACTGAAACATACTTATCAAAGTATACTTACGCAGATAGATATGAAAAGTCTTTATTAAAGTTTGTGCCTATTTCCATTCTATGGAGGCCAGGCGCGAGCGCAGACCCCACAATTTTATTATACCATCCCTATTTAAGTTAAAAATACTTATCAAAGTATTATTATGTACACCTATATCAAAAACACTTGTAAATGTTTTTTTTTAATTTGTTATTTCCATACTTTGTGGACCAGGAGCGAACGCAGACCCCACAATTTTTATGAACAACCGTTCTGCCAGATCAAACATACCCATTCCTGTGTCTCGATATATGTTCTATCATTATATGTAATCAGTTTTTAAAATAGTCAACCATATAGGAGCCTATTCGTGACCAAACACACACACAGACATTCAGTTTTATATTATATTACATATATATATATATATATATATATATATATATATATATATATATGTATGTATAGTACTTTATAAAATATATATGGCGATATATATTTTATAAAGTATTAACTATATATATATATTTATTTTATAAAGTACTAACTAGCTCTACCTACGCATTGAGCACTTTTGAAGTAAATACTTAAAGTTTACGCATAAATCTATACTTTTGCATATTAATTTTATGTGAGTAAATGAAGTAGTTATATATATATATATATATACATATGTGTGTGTGTGTGTGTGTGTGCCTAATAATTAATAATGCGCGTGTGTGTGTGTGTATAACCTCCCTTTATATATAAAAGACACTTTGCCTCTGTGTGTCTGTGAGTTCGTTGCCCATCGACTCCGAAACGGTTGGGCAGATTTTTAATGATATTTTACACAAATATACGTTATGTATCTGGGAATATTCTTAGATCGGTTATGTGTTCGAATACCCATGATAACTATCTAAAATCGTTAATTGAAAATAGAAATATTCGAGAGAACGATCTTATTCATGAATAAAGTTAACAGAAGTTTTATGCCCGCACAAAAAGATGGGCCTTGTGTATAAAATCAAAAGTATGTCATTTGATAAGACAGGGGAGGTTTTAAATGAATGTTTCCTTTTAGGGCGCAATTGAACATGACACCTGACTTTTGAATTTTAAACTTTAAATTAAGCCATTATATAAAAATATGTTTTCATTAAATCAACAGTATGCTCTCTATAGTGCAATGTATTAATGACTAAGTTACTGACGTTGAGCAACTTAACCGATTTCGAAGATAATAAAACTATTGTGTGGAACATTCGTTGAATCCTCATTTAATTTCGATAAAAGGTATGAACATTATGAGGAGCGGATGTTGGTTGGCCAACGTTTTGACGTTAACATGTCTTGTCGGGAATCGTGTATATTTTTGAAGTTCTGGCGTTTTATAACACATTCAACGACACGTGAGGTATCCAAGAGTCACGTGGTAATCCATCTGTAGAAAAGCAATCGAAAAAGAGAAAAGTATTTTTGCATGTCTTTCCCCAAACTCTTCGGCATTGAAAGTACGTATAACTTTTCTTACATAAAATTAAGTGAAAAATGGTGTCTTGAGAAAGGGAGATTAATATAGGAAGGATAGTTGGGTCAAGATCAAAGTGTAGCATCTGTTCTTTGGATGCTACTCTTCAATTTCTTGTTCTCTGTTTGTGGAGGAGAAATCCTTCACGACTGAGACCATTTTCATTTTTTGTTCCTTTTCTGCACGTAAAAAAAAACGACCCTGGTGTCTAACTCTGTCCCGTGGGGAGGCATTGTAAATAGGAATATAGGAAGTGAAATATTAGAATGTAACAAGAAAAAGAAAAGAAAAAGGAATTAGAAAGGGGGGAAAATGAACGAACCAAAGTGGGGAAGTTTAGGAAGCAGCAACTAAAAATAAATAAAAATCATGAAACAATAATTTCTTTTGTCATCAGTAGGGTTGTGACAACAGCATATTCTTTTCATTGTTTTGACTTTCGAGTATATATCCGATATCATTATACTATCTTTAGACAGAACAGATACTACCCTCGGATCCTATCCAGAAGACCAAGAAGGTATATTTTAGTTTCACGCACAGTTCAGAACCGGCATCATTTTCTTTTTTAAATTATTTTTTTTTTACATCTTCAATGATCAGGAGATCCTATTTATTAAAAAAAGGATAGAAGGTGATAACTAGGTCGATGACAACAGCATATTCCTTTCATTGTTTTGACTCTCGAATATATATACATAGATACATATATACTCGACACAGTTGGACAGAGTTAATCAACCGAGAATCACATCATTCTATGTAAAAGCAGATAAGATATCAACGGATACACACTCGAGAGTTAAAACAATGGAAACAATATGCTCTTGTCCTAGTCATCAGTCAGTAAAAGAGAAATCCTTCTAGACAGAGGCAATCCTTATATCTCAATCCAGAGTACCCTGTTTTAGAGGGCTGGATTTACCCACATTAAAACCGACCTTGTTTCTATCTTTGTCATCGTGGGAAGTAAATAAAAAAACAATGGAAAGAACATACAACTTATAGAAATGCTAAAAAGTTGCTTAAAGTAGAATAAATGAAACATCTTACAGAAAATAGACTATACATTAATAAGAAACGGGAATAATAAATATACAACTAAGACAAAAACAAAATAGATATAAAAATAAATAAAAAATGGCGAATGCATTGAAAATGCGATTATTTTATACTTGAACAACTCCGATCTGATTCATTTTCTATATTCGACTCTTTCCGACAATCCGCGCCCAACATTCGCCCGAGACCTCTCTAACCGGAAACAACGGTCGAGCTCTCTTTAAGCGCATGCGTAGTTCATCAACAAGTGCACATCCGTCCCCCTTTTGTTGTACGTCAAAATTACATTAATCTTTGATATGTTTATCAAGTTCCATTTAAAAAGCAGGAATGCTAAGAGATTGATTTTCGATCGTGGTTAGCGGGGAAAAAAGCATTAGACGTCCATTTTAGGGTCACCTTTCCTCGCAATTACAGACTCGCATAAAGTCATTTTCCATCATACGAATTAGCTCTCCGATTCCTTATCGTACACATTTAATCGATATGCGTGAAGATAAATCATTATGGGCATAGGTTAAGTAGTAATGCGAAGACTTACTCGCCCCTCGACATGAGGTCATGTATGACACAAGTCAGTTTAAAGAGGAGTCCTCTTACGATAAGTAGAATATTCATGGAAATAATACAATAATACACGCTCCTGTAACCGTCAAAGTTGTGAGACGACAACATAGTAGTGATACAACAACAATCTCTATAGTTCTACGTGAGCATTATCTGAAGATAGCGGTTTCAATCCTACCCAAAGTCGGTGAGAGGATTACTTGGCCAAAACGTGGTGAGACGACAATAACTATGGAAGGTAATAATTACCAGAGGAATAGTCGGCCGAAACGGCGTGAAACAACAAATATAAAGATGAGAATGATAGCAAATAAAATACACAAATTACTCATCTCAAAAATGAATTCCAATAATTAAATAATATATATTTTCGGTACATCACACTGATTTTATTTTTCATATAGGGGCAATTCTTGACATTGTCTGTTCATTGATAATAATGGTGATTGGGCAGACTTCGATTATTTAGGTGAGCAATTCAACAAAGAATTTGTTTCCATCGAACTTGAAAAGGACCGTGTTGTAGTCATCTGAGAAGCAGGTCTACATGATTGTGTTCCACAAACTGTGAGTTCTAGGAAAGAAACTTTGATAATTTGTACGATATATATAATGTTACTGCTTCTGTTGCTGCTGCTGCTGCTGCTGCTGATGATGATGATGATGATAGTGGTTATGATGACTAGGATAAGAGTGTAGTATCTCTTCTGATATTATGTTTCAGCTAACAGTGATGATAATGATAATGGCAATGACGACGACTGATGACGATGACTCAGATAATGGTGACGACGATGATGATGATGGTGCTTAAGACGACAACGACGACGATGGAGATGATGCTGACGACAAAATCTGATGATGATGCTTCCGAAGAGGATGATGGATTACGAGGACGAAGATGATGATGATTACGATGAAAAAAAAACAATGACGAGGATGCTGACTAGGAAGACGACGACGACTGAAGATGCCGCTGATGATGACGGCGATGATGAAGATCGTGATGCTGCTGCTGCTGCTGCTGCTAAAGATGAAGATGATTGTTTATGGCGATCGCGAGATAAACATTCTTTTCTTATTCGTGTTTGTATCCGACGCAGAAGCATTTGCAAGGGTTTCATAATGCATCAGACTCTTGAAGGCCCTTTGTGCCCCCCTTTCCCTCGTGTTTTCGCGCGAACAATCAACGTGGTACTCGACAGATCCGCCTGTCTGGCAACCTGATCGAGAGTCACAGGGACACCTCTTTTGTAGGGTTTCCCTTTTCGTTAATGAGACGTGGAAACCTTCCGTACAACGAGATGATGCATTACTTTGCCCAAATCTTCGTACGCTCTCTCTTGAATGAAATTGTCTCCTTCTATGCCTGTCCACTTGTAAGTATGCATATATGCATATATATATATATATATATATATATATATATATATATATATGCATATATAAAGAGAGAGAAAGATAGATAGATAGACAGCGAGACAGAGAGAGCGAATGAGAGACAGAGAGGGAATGAGAGAGAGATACCTCAGTCTCTGCATATCTTCTATCTTTTTTATATGTAACCTGTGTCTTTCTATTTATCGCTGTTCGGTTCTATCTATTAGTGGACCTAATATTGTGGGGTTTCTCTTTGCGCTATCAAACCAAGGATAAGCTTCTGTTAAAGTGATCTGGAACTACTTTTTCTAAGAACGCATAAAGCCACCATGCTTCATATTTTGAATTAATAAAAAGTAAATTAATTAATAATTAAAAAATATGATAAACAAATAATACATCCTAAAAATGTGGAGCGGAAAAATGTAAACAAAGGGCAGATAAATCCGTTCTTATAAAAAGCGCTGAGGAAGTGGAAAGAAAGAATGAAATATTACAAAATCGCTAATAAAAAATAAATCAGCAGTCTCATATATATATATATATATATATATATATATATATATATATATATATATATATATATATATATATATATACAGGTGTCTCAATACAATGTATACCTTTTTAAATGACCATAAAACTAACATGTATTATACGAAAGAAAAGTTTCATACATCAAAATACTGTAATACATATCGAAACTAGCTAATTATCTAAAGTGTTCAAATTGTTGCCCATTGTGATCCATTAACAGCTTACAACGGATTGAATCGAAAACGTTTCTAATCACTTCAATTGGTATGCTGACCCATCTTCTTTCAATGGTTGCTTTCAACTCATTCATTGTAGCTTGTTTTTGTGGTGTGAACCCTGTGTTTAACATGCTCCCCATCCTCCACCAAAAAAAGAGAAAACTCCATGGGGAGGGGGTAAAATCTTGTGAGCGTGGACAGTACTCGATACTTCCTCTACGTCCTCCCTACCTGTTTCGCAGCTGACTATCAAGACAGGCTCTTACGTCATGGTGATAGTGGTGAAGTGCTCCATCCTGCTGGAAGCGCCATTCTTTATTCCTAAACATCCCCTGGCAACGTGTAGTTGAGATAATTTAAAGAATCTATTACTTTTATTGGGACACCCTATATATATATATATATATATATATATATATATATATATAGGGTGTCCCAATAAAATGTCTAAATTCTTTAAATATATATAGAGAGAGAAAGAAAGAGAGAGGGAGAGAGGGAGAGGGAGAGATAGATGTATGGCAGCATAATATGGCATCTTCTTATGTGCTTTGATTGTAATTGTTTGTCTGTTATTTGGGCGAGGAGAAGTACCTTATACGTATATAACTTTACACTGCAAAGTTATATACGTATATAACACTAAGTGTTTCTTTATTCCCATGTTTTTACGAACTTTAAATATCTTCACCTCACGCCGATCGTAGCAAGCCATTTCTCGCTTTCGCATTGACACGTCCATTTTCTTCAACGTCCGCTTAGCATTAACCAGTCATTTCTCGCCTGCGACTTCACACATCCATTTTCTTCGACGTGTACTTTGTTTCTGCCCCTAGCCCTTGCTGTATTTTTCTCTCCGTTTTTTCCTCATTCTTCTCGCGCACACTTCCTAATTTGTATATGCGCGTTTTTCAGCTACTGCTGCTGATAATCATCTCGCAAGCAGCCATCCTTTGCTGCCGAAGACAGCTTCCCACGCGCTCGTATGCACTATCTTACAGGTGTCCAAAATGCTTCTGCGCGTCTGTCTGGCTCAGTAAAATCAAATAAAAACATTTTAAGCCAATCAGATTCGCCATTTTGATCCACTTTGAATGCATAAAAAGTCAGGTCTTTCCATTCACAAAGTGTTTGAATAAATGTCACGAGAGAGCTAACATCTGCTTTGTCAGCTGCCCTCTGGCGGGCGTTGAGAGAGCGTTATTTAACCACCACACGCACACACACTCTTAAATATTTGTACTTTGATACTAACGCACACATACATACACACGACCCACTCTAAATAATTTAATGTTTGCCCACAAAAATAAAACCAATGTATAAAATTAGTCATTTAAAAACTCCTACCATTTCTCACCGAACTTATTACAATGGAAACAAATGAACATTGACACTCATTTAAAGCTTTCCGTCAAATGTAATTTGTGTGATTGAGTGGGGAAGGTATGATTACGAGTTAAATTATTGACTCAGACGTCTTCAGAAACTTAGCTAATTAATCGCCCTTGTTCTGCAAGGACTTTCTAACTATGAACAAACATCATGTTTTACTGTAAACTTCTTTTTTTTAATTTTAAACATATATAAATATGTATCTTTCTTTCTTTTGAACTCATAATTTTGTGTGTGTTATCATATGACTCTTCTATTGCTCTCAACAGATATATGACATCATCATCATCATCATAATCATCATCATCATCTTGCGGTCTTTCAGTCTTGACAATGACTAGTTGGGGCCTCAGTGCTTTATCCTTCGGTGTTGGCATAGTCTCACTCCATCATCACAGGACTTTCCACCTGGGTTCCAAACTTGCTTGTGCAGTTTAGGTGCAGTATCTGCTGCGTATCAGGTAGACACCCTCTGAACCTCCAATGCTCATGTATGTAAAGTGGAGCGAACCCGCGACGACTGGGAGCAGAGAAGGCCGCAGCTTCTGGCCGAAAGTAATCTCAGTGAGGTAAATAGTCGCCCTATCGTGTCCGCTACTACGCATTTCTTTCTGGATGAGGTTCTATAGCCTATTAAGAAAAACTGCAAGGCAGCAGTAAGATTTGAAGTCAGAGTTCCCATCTCTTAGACTTTTGCTGTGATAAGGCCCACAAGGCAGTGGTGTTTGATTTTGGGGTTGGTTCCCTTAGTCTTCGCACAACCAAGGGCATCCACAAGGCAGTGGGGTAGGGGTTGGTAGTGTGCCAGAGCATGACATAATCACTAGGGCTATGACAAGAGAATATTCTTCTCCTTATTTTGACTCTCGAATATATTTCAGTTAATATCTTGTACACTTTTCTATAGAGTGATGTGATTCTCGATTGATTAACTGTGTCAAATTGTGTCGGATATAGACTCGAGAATCAAAACAATGATAAGAATATTTTCTTGTCATAGCCCTAATAATCACGTTGGCACACCGATTCCCGTCAGACAATCAAAGTTAGGCAACGATGAGCATGGACAGTACTAAAGGTGGTGACCACTTAAGAATTTTAGGTATGTAAGTGCTTGCTGTCTTTTTCGGTATTATTTCCACTCATCTTGGACTTCTTGGCACTGAACTCAAACATTAAGTAAGAAAGAATTATAAAAAAATAATTTTGATCTCTCGCCTTGTGAACAAATCTTCTCTCTCCAATAAAACCTTTAAAACTGCCAACGCCTCATTGTGTTTCCATCCATAAGTCATTTGTCAGAATTAGACAGTCACTTTCTCACTTAATGTTGTTACTAGGGCTATTATAACAGAATATTCTTATCATTGTTTTGACTCTCGCGTATATATCCGACACAGTTAAACGGAGTTAATCAACCGAGAACCACATCACCATATGTAAAAGCATATAAAATATCAATGGATACACACTCGAGAGTCAAAACAATGAAAAGAATATGCTGTTGTCCTAGCCCTAGTTATTACTTAGCTTAAAACATGGTCGATGAACGGATAGATCTCGTATAAATTTCTCTTAGATTCGAACATTGTCGATATGTCTGGATTGACTGCTTCCTCGCTGAAATCTGTTTTTAAACTCTTTTCAGATCTTCGAACATATGACCATTTCTAATGAATTCAACACCTGCTCCTAACGTGTTTTGTCTAGACAGCTGACCTCCAGAACATCACATCGATCACGCTAGGTGTACTGGGTTCATCTGCGTTCGCCGCCAGGCCGTCGTAAGATGTATTTAATGCAACATTCATCGTATTCATACTAGTTAACATAATCTCTATCTACCGCCATAGGGTTCAAATATATAACACAGAGATTTTACTAAGAGGCTCTGTACGTTTGTCTTGTTGATTCTGTCCGTCACACGTAAATATGAAATATCATTTTCATTGCTAGGCGCACATATTAAATGGCCGCATCTTCCGCTTATCCATTCTTTATTTCACCTTTCTATCGTGTAATTTTTATATTATGAACCGCCATTTTGAATATTCCCTTCTGCAAACAGAAAAACCTTTCAGAAGCGGCTGGTTTAATTTTCGTTCAAGAAGCCATAGAATGTTAAGTGGCGATAAGGAGGCATTTGTTAATAAGAAGAACGATTTTCCGCCGGAATTTATAAACCTTACGAAATTTCACAATCGTAAGTCAAGCATTTTTTATTTCGGTGTTTGACGTAGTGTTCTTTTTAAAGATGAGACAAACATTTAACGTAAAATTAATAATCATGGCGACCTTTTTTATTTGTTTTTTTTTGTTTTTGTTTTTTGTTGCTTTTTTTAAGGTGGGAAAAGGTTGGACACGAAAACAAAATACTTCATGCTTAGGAAAATAAAAGATATTATTGTAGAACTACTTTCGTTTTGACAAAACAAAAACGAATACAGAGGGCGAATAATAGGAAATTTTCAAAATAGTTTTCATAATGAAATTTTATTTAATCTGATGAAAATAAACGCTGAGAGAAACCAATATAAATAATAGAATATATTATATAGAAAGTGAAACCACAAAATTGATGTAATTTTTAAATGAAAAAATCATTTATTGTTCGTTTTTAATATGTTGAGGCATTCTATATGAAATATATTTTCTTCTTGTAACGATGCACACGTTTGCACACGTATACGTCCAAGGATGGAGTACTGTTGCCACATATGGGCAGGAGCTGCTAGAAAAGACTTGTCCTGCCTTGATAGGGTTCAAAATAGACTTCGTGGCCTGGTGGGAGATGTCCTTTTCTCTTCGCTGCAACCTCTATCTCACAGAAGAGATGTTGCGAGTTTGTCTCTGCTTTATCGTTATTTTCATGGAAAGTGTTCGACTGAACTTCAATCTATGGTCCCCCTCGCCAAACTTTCACAAGAAACACTAGACTAGCTGAAAACATTATCAATAATTTTCCCCACTCTTTATCTGTGCCTAAACCTAAACATAGATTCCATGATCAAAGCTTCTTTCTTAGAACTGTACACCTGTGGAATTGTCTTCCGTTTTCCTGCTTTCCAGCTGTCTATAATATGGTTGTCTTCAAGTCCAACGTGAACAAGTTTCTGATGAGCCGTTCCACTTAAGTTAACAAATTTACCGAACTTCCATTACTATTGATTACTATATTGTCCTTTTGACTACTCTACACTCTTTAACCCTTATCCTTGAGTGGCCGATCGGCCTTGATAAGTGGTGACGCCGATGTAAAAAAAAACACTCGAAACCCAACACGTTGTAGCAGAGTACGTCGCAAGGAACATAAGACAAGTAATAACTCGGCTCTTTTTTTGTAACAACGGCATTAATCATTTATTTCCAGGTACTTTCCTGAATACACTGTACACGTTTTTATTTTTATGATCGTTTTCTTTTTCCTTGTCGTGACGTCACTTCACACACAGTTCTGCATTTGCATACAGCTGCCATACTCTGTTATGTTCTGAGCAAGTCTTTTTTCTTAATCTTTTTTGACAAAAACAAGGCACATTGACATTGTAACACAAGTCTATTGTCTAACAAAGACTGTAGGAACATTGAGATGTATATTTACATGAGATTTACACTTCTGCATGTAAGCATAGTCGGGGAAGCAGGAACAGAGGGGGAACTCCAAGGTCTAGCAGTTCGAAGTCAGAAACTATCAGAGTAGAAGTATTTTCGGAATCTAGGGGCCTCAAGATTAAAGGGAGTCTGCTTGTCTAGTTAGTAGATATTATGTACATATGTACGTTTGAAAGATAATAGTGCTATGATTTCATCAGAAGACATTACATTTCTCTTTCTTCGTTTTGTTAGTATTAACCCCAGCGAAGTCAAACTTCCTTTAGATAGTCAAAGTGCGGAGTGTTATATGATTGGTGGCACGTGTTTAAATAAAGAAATATCCACACCTTATATAAACCATCACGTATGAATATTTACATATAATTTGAAATCAAAAAGTGATTTAATTTTATAATGAATAAAAGAATTTATTATAATAATTTCTTTAATATTAGCTTGGGTGCCCGGAGTTGCCCGGGTGATTGGAGGTGTGTGTTGAGCAAAAAAAAAAAAAAAGTGGTAGTAGGCAGGCAGGCTCGAACCCATACCGCGAAGGAGGAAAAAGAAACGTAATGTCTTTGCTGTCGCGCCCATCACCAAACCAGTAGTGACGAATGTTTAAATCAAGGCTTGGGAATCGAAAAGAGGGGATGACTTTCGAAAATATCGGCGAAAAAAGCGACCCCCCCCCTGTAGAAAAGTGCCTAGTTGAGGGTGAAAAAATTAATGTTTTGGGCCAATATTTCGATATTTGTCGTCTGAAGTTTCGAGCTTTAAAACGATACCGGTCTTGTGAAAATCCGTCGCCTCTGTCGAAAAGTTTTAGACATACATACATACATACATACATACATACATACATACATACATACATACATACATATAAACAGACAGGTGAGATTTATATTCTAGATAATAGGTTGGTGCAAAAACAATATCGTTTTCTCGCATATGTTACTTTTATATATATGATTTCTGAACGTCAAAACACGACATTATTTTTGCACCAACCTAATACTTCGATAAATATATCTACTATATGTAATGAACTGTGTGTGAGTTTTTTCCCTATGGCCTCCTAAACGGCTGAGCTGATTTTTTTAAATTTAACACAAATATAATTTATGTATCTGGCAGTGTTTTTAGATATGTTTTATAAGGAATATCTTCAATAAGTATTGATAATCAAAAAATTCCGAGCTGCTTTTTTTAAATTTAACACAAATATAATTTATGTATCTGGCAGTGTGAACTTCGACAAGGGTCACATTTAGTGCATGATGATAACCTAGACCTGAAAAACAATTTTTCCCCAGGGGTGAATGAAAAATGGATGGCAAGGCGGGTGTCCAGGTGAAACACCGTAGACAAAACAGGAATAGAACGATATGGGGATAGAGCGAATGATGTCACATTTTTCCGGCGATACAAAATTATTGTTTTACTAAACGTTAATTAATCAACGTCTGTTTCCATAAGGCTTTTCCTATATATTTTCCTCACACAGTGTATTAATTGGTTATCCGAACTACTGTTTTCATCTTGAGTGTTATTCTCACAACTTTTCAGACGATGTAACATCAGGCCTTCTTCAGGAGTATCGAGTCTAACTCTGGAGGCTTTTGTCGAACTCGGGAGTCTGCAAAGAATTTCAAATGGAACCATTCATTTAATCCACAAGGGTAGCATCCTTTAGTTCTGCCAGAAATTAAAATAAGTCTTACGTAATTCGCAGATATATTGCTGGTATCGCCTGCACAAATGATTGAACCATCAACCTTCAGAAGAGTGTCACTTTGAACTGAATTTTAACTACTAATATTACGCCAAAACGCCGTACGCCAAAACGTCATACGGCACAATCCCGTTGACACACCGGTTCTCGCCAGATCACCGAAGTTAAGCAATGCTGAGCCTGACCAGTACCTGATGGGTGACCATTTGGGAAGGCGAGGTGCTATATGTATCACGAGGTAAAAATACCAGGTTGAGAAACCGGCGCGGTCTATCCTTCTCTCGATAGAACACTCTTAAGCCGTGGTAGGCAACCCATCTAGTGATGACGTCATGATAAAAAATACCCTTGATAGCCATGGCGAAGCATCAAGTATTCGGCTACCGACAAGATTTGAATTACACTATAAAGTCGTGTAGTGAGTTCAAACTCGGCTGCAATCGCGCTGGATAGGTGGAAAACGTTGTGGGCGTAACACTCATGATAGGGACAACAGTATAACTAATCAAAACAATCAATCTTCATTTCAAAATTCAAAAACAAAGATAAAGTTTGTTACTCTGAGTACAGCGTTACACACATGTTAGCATGTAGATACCCGGGACCCACACGTTGTAGAACTCAGTCATAAAGGAGACAAATAATAAAAAAAGAGGAAGGTTTCAGGTTTCAAGAAAACACTTTTATTCTTCATTCTTCCACCACCCGTGATTTCTCGTTACAAATGTGACGTCACCCATTTCTCTAACGTTATCGTCCTCTCTAACGTGTTCTCTTTCCTTTTTATAGTCTTTTTCTTTTTTCTTACCGTGACGTCATTTTGTACATGGTTCGGTATTTTCATATAGCCGCAATACGCGTTCTATTACAGTAGATTTTAAATACCATTTTCGTAGGTTGATTGTAGGAAAAACCAAATGCGATTATAATAAACAACTTCCTAATTCCGACTAAGTAGGTTTATAGAATCGGATTGGCCTTTTCGCGTTCTAGCGACAGCAGATTTTTAAATCTTGTCTTGATAAAAATATCTTTTCGACTCCTCCCACTTCTTCTTTTATCGTCCTCTTCCCGTTCCTTTAATAACTCTTATTATCTAATTATCAGAAAGCATTCGCGACGACAGCTAAGCTAGTTATTTCCTAGGAGATCGTCGGAGGTGATAAATACAGAAACGCTTATAATATGGAAGGAAAGTTTTCCCAACCTAGGCCAGAGTACATCTTTCTTGTGTTTGGAGTGAATAGAGGAAAAATAGAAGTATGAATAGAAAAGGGGCGAAAGAAACGGGAGAAAGATATGCTAATGATGAATAGGTGACGGAGAGAAATATACGATAGAGAAAGTTAGAGAGGGGGAGTATGATAGTAGAGGCACTTAAAGAGAGGGAAAGGCGAGAATATAAAGAGGAAGAGGCAATCTGGTAAGTGCGATTAGCTTGGCAAAAGATGAAAGTAAACGTGACCGGGAAAGACAATCTAACTTGAGCTCAGTAGATGACCCAACGCGCCTCCTTCTTTTTCAAGGTTTATATACCCTCAAATTCTTCTCATCTCAATGGACGACCCAACGTACCACATTTTTTCTTGGCTTATAAACCTTTATGACATTAATTTAAAGGTATTGTTATATATTCGGGGGGGTCATAAAGGAGATTTTGTCAAGGAGATTCGTGTACGTGATCGTCTAGTTTCTAATCTTATTGTTCATGTCTTCGTGGGTGTGTGTTTGTGTACATGCATTTCTTAACATACCTTTATTCATGTGTCGTCGGTTGTTCCTCTGGTTTTCATTGTCTCTTGGAGGGGAGCTGGCCTGTTGGATGAAGAATTCACTCCAAGATGACAATTAAGGTTTTTATGTTTTTATTCACCTTCCAAAGGTCGACACAGAATGGAGGTGAACCTTGCTTGTTTGATGATACACGTCAGCGTCCTCCCCAGCCCAGGGGGGGGGACAGCTGAAAAGCCGTCTGTCTTATTCAACACCCGAAACCAAACTGCCAAGAAAGAATCAGCTAACCTCATCACATGATACCACGTCATCTGGTCAGCTGACCCTTCTTTTGCAAACGTGTCCACTGTCCACGTTATTCACCTCTCTCTCTCTCTCTCTCTCTCTCTCTCCCTCTCCCTCTCTCTATTCTCTAATAGAGACACACAGAGAGAAAATAGAAAGTAAGAAAGCCAGAGAGGGGGGGAGAGATGCTCTTTAACATTCCTCCACCCCTTTTTTATCAAAATGTATGGCAAGCCATACATTTTTAATAACTAACTAACTAAAAAAAATAATTATGTCCGAAGTACATCTTTATTTTTTCACTTTCCGGACTCACCCCTTTTCCAAGAAAGATCAGGCACCAGTACTCTTCTACAACACTATCAACCCTTCTGCTGCTTCTCAAAAGTCCCTCCTAGACATTAACTTGCTTCCAAGTTAGACAAAGATACAGCTTTGCAGATATACATCTTGTCTAGGCGGTCGCATTGTTGGATATTTTCCACTGACTCTGCTCTTTATTTGGACCACTTGGCCAAACAAATGGAGACTCCATTTTCGATCACTTTTTCGAAATGGGGCCAGCATATCGCAATTACGACCAGAACGTCGGATGCTCCATGTTGGTGGTAGCTTTATCGCATGGGGACTCGAACCCCAGACCCTCAGATTAAAAGTCTGATGCTCTACCGACCCAACCATCCCACTCGCGTTCTCGACTTTCAGCATAGGCCTAAGTCCCAGTTTTTTTTTCCTTTACTGTAATGCCCTGACGTCTTTCTCTGAGTGGTCCTATTACTGGAGCTTTGTTCTATTCAATCTACTACTTCGGGACTTCACAAAGCTCTTCTACTAACTCCCTTGGTTGGTCTAAGTCAAGATACGCCTTCACACTGATTCACTCGGAGCCTGTTTGAGTTCCTGGAACCCGACAAGATACGGAATCATCACTCCCTAACTAATGCGCCATCGATTTCTAGCTAAGTAGTTTTCCCTTTGTGATTTTTCCGCATTCCCAGCAAGTCCCAAGATTCCAACCCAGATATCCCTCACACATTCCTCTAAAAAAATAAAAAAATAATAAGGCTCTATATTGTCCCTTACGTAATCTGCATCTTTCCCTTTCTTCTATCTCCCCGTGATTAGGCTTGGTACCGACTGTCCAGTCGCTCCGTACCCTGAGGAATTATCGCGACCTCGCACGCCAGACTTTTGTTGGACAAGACTTATTGCCGTTGCTTGGGCCTACGTGGCATCTTCCAACTCACTGGAACCACTAGTATTGTTTTAACAGGGTTCTCATTACTCTAAAATAGTATTTCCCCTGCCAAATTTTCTAATTTGTGACAATACCGTGGCTTATAAAAAAAAAATAAAACAACAGAAAAAACTGCTTTCTACAGCCTAATCGCCTTGTAATTCTCATGAAAAAAAATGCAACTACGCGCTAAACGTCCCTAAAATATAACTAAACCAACCAAATCTATTCCAAAATAATTTAATTTAATAATACCAATTAAATTCACCCAGCATGGTTTTTTTTTAATTTTGGTACCTTTAATTCACAATATGGTAACATTTTATTTTCCTAAGTACTTGCATACATATTTCATTCATCTTCTCTTGAGCGATTCGTAACATAATGGCCACGTCAGCCATTGCACCCCCTCTGCCCCTTACACCATGTCAGAGGGCATTTCATTTGCTCCCTGAAGTTGATTACAACTAGATCCGCTCACGCTGGACAGAATACATTCCGTTCACTGCTATGTCAGAAAAAACTTTCTTTTTTTTTTCCAAAGTCGGTAAGCGCAACCTGCCTTGAAGACACATAGCTTCACGGAAAACATCGGATTTCCACACATGAAGTACTCAAACTTGCTCCATGTTGATTCTACTCGAAATCAACAGAAATCACGATAAAAAAAATAAAATTCGAATCATTTCCCGAGAATAATGAAATTAATAACTACCCATGTAATTCAACACCTCTCCAAAATTCTAACATGCTTGCCACAGAAATTAAATTCCATTCACGCCCCACTTTTTTCTTTCATTTCTTCATATAGTTTATTTAACCCTATATTTATCTCTTTTTTTTTTACTTATGTGGTCAAAACGTCACTCATGTCGAATAGAACATTTATTCTACTTTTCGAAAATTGAAATTAATACCGACTGAACCTTTGACTCTTCCGAAACTTTTTTTTTTTTAAAATCATTTATTACACTGTTTAAATCTTATTTCTTGCTCCCTATTTTATTATTACTATTTAATTAATTAAAAACACATTTTTTCTTTTATTAATCCTTCTTTCCATAGACCCCACAAGCAAGATTCCACCTCCCCATTCTGCGAAAAAAAATACATGTCACAGAGTAAGAAAATCCTGCACAATACCATTTTAGAACACATCAATTACATAAAGAAAATAAATGAAAAAAATACAAAAATATCCTATAAGCATTCAGAAAGTCCCATCTTAGCAATAAATAAAATCCAAACAACAAAATTTTGTCCACGTCAGCAAAAAAAAATTCCTACGAAAAAAATCGCACAATCAGCGAAAAAGAAAAAAAAATCATTTTACAGGACATGATCATTGTCTTTTCATCAACAGTTCATATTGTTTTTTCACTAAAAGCACATGAAGTTTCGCAGTTCAAAATTGCAACAAAAATTATTATTAACAACAAACCTTTCGTGATTGACATGTTTTTTTTTTTTTAGTAAGGTGACAGGCTCATTTCTGACACACACGTTGTAGCTAACAAGTCATATGTTCTATTTTCTTCTTCTTTTTCTTTCTTTCTGTCCTTCTGTTTTACACTTGCTGTTTAATTCAAAATTAACAATATTTTATCAGTTTGTCTTTCGTTATAGCTGTTTTTTTTTCCAAGTTATTCTACTGTTTTTCTCACAGAATTTTTTTTTCTTTTCTTTTCTTTTTTTCTCTTTACTATTATTTTTCCTTATTACTTAGTGTTTTAACGGACCATCGTTGTGTGTGTGTTGATTTGTATTTCTTTTTTTTTCTACTAATGTTCTTTCTCTTTTTTTTTTCTTCCAGACATTTTATTGTGTTGTATAGTTTTTTTTTTTTTTTTTTTTTTTTTTCTTGTCTTAAAATCTCCTTTCCCTTTTAAGGACCTGTTTCCACGTCGTATTTCTTAAACACAGGTTCGACTTCACATCGATGATGTGAACTTAGTCACGAGCACCAAAACGAATATGTTATATATTCGGGGGAGTCATAAAGGAGATTTTGTCAAGGAGATTCGTGTACGTGATCGTCTAGTTTCTAACCTTATTGTTCATGTCATCGTGGGTGTGTGTTTGTGTAAATGTATTTCTTAACATACCTTTATTCATGTGTCGTCGGTTGTTCCTCTGGTTTTCATTGTCTCTTGGAGGGGAGCTGGCCTGTTGGATGAAGAATTCACTCCAAGATGACAATTAAGGTTTTTATGTTTTTATTCACCTTCCAAAGGTCGACACAGAATGGAGGTGAACCTTGCTTGTTTGATGATACACGTCAGCGTCCTCCCCAGCCCAGGGGGGGGGACAGCTGAAAAGCCGTCTGTCTTATTCAACACCCGAAACCAAACTGCCAAGAAAGAATCAGCTAACCTCATCACATGATACCACGTCATCTGGTCAGCTGACCCTTCTTTTGCAAACGTGTCCACTGTCCACGTTATTCACCTCTCTCTCTCTCTCTCTCTCTCTCCCTCTCCCTCTCTCTCTCTCTATTCTCTAATAGAGACACACACAGAGAAAATAGAAAGAGTAAGAAAGCCAGAGAGGGGGGGAGAGATGCTCTTTAACAGTATATACACGTAGGAAAAAGGTGGCGCGTTGGTTTATCCACTGAGCTCGAGTTAGGCTGTTGGTATCAGACAAAAGTGAGTTCGCAAAACTAGTTAAATGGAAACTTAATATACGAATACGAATTATATTTAGTCTTTTTATGTTTGCTATCTTTTCTGCCTCACCTTCTCTCTCTCTCTCTCTCTCTCTCTCTATCTCTCTCTCTATCTATCTATCTATTTTTCTTTCTTTCTTTCTATCTCTCTCTATCTCTCTCTTTATTTCCCTTCTGTCTCCATACATACAAATCACGACTTCAAATGAATCTCGGAATAAGTGACGAAACATGATAATGTTGAAGCGTATTAAGAAATGGTTGTATTTACTTAATGTTCCACATCATACGTGAACTTACTTAATCAATAAAACACACATATTTTATTATTGGACACCTGTAAGATGAGTAATTCGGGACTTCCGGTTAAGGTTATGAATGTCCTTTATGACTTAGCATTTCAGAGCCTAATTGTTTCTAACTCATAAATAAATCAATCTACATCAACATATATGTTCTTTTGTCTTGTCTATAATTCTCTTTTATATATTATGCTCTACTCTACGTAATATAGCTTTGTATATGTTAATAAGCTCCATTTAAAAAATTTTCGGTATTTTTAATATCCTCTCTTAATTATATAAGTTCAAATGTATTGAACTAAAAAAAAACAATATTTTTAAAAAGGATCAATTTTTATGCAGAATTTTTTTTTTAAATGAGATTATATAAATACCATAAAAACCATACGTGGAATAATCCACGTTTCAGCAATGTTAACCATCTTGGCAACAATTATTCAAAATAATGGAATTAAAACTAGTTTACCGAAAGAAATTTAAAAATAAATGAATAAAATGTAAAATAAGTAAAAAGGAAGTATTTTTTTAAATGTTGATAAGTACATTAAATTAAATAAACAAAATAAAATTTAAAAAAATATCCAAGATATTGGCAAAGCTGGCTTCGGCAAACTGACAACAATTAAAACATATCCTTATCGACTTGGAAGACATACACACAAAATCCAGTTTTTCTCTTGCTTGTTTTCTCTCTTTTCATCCTTATACATATATGATGATTGCAACGTCTTGTCAGACGAGTGCCACTCCCTAAGACATTTAAAATCCATGAGCCCAAATGTCTGAGTGAGTATCCATACAAATATGATGTTACAGAGTTTTAACTTTGTACGACAGCTAAGTCTCTCTCTCTCTCTCGGTTCAAAATGTTGAGATCCAGCAAAAAGCAAGAGCAAGATAGCCAGCAACAAATTAAACTGCAGACCAGCCTAATGCGGGTACTGGTCTTCCGCTTTATGGTTTTTTAAATCAGAGATTTGCTTCTCCTAGAAAGGTTGCCTTCACCACGGCTTACGGGAGCCCTCTCTACCCCAATACACAGATACACACACACAAATATGCACGGTGCTAGTTGGCCGTTGACCCAGAAAAAGAGTTCATTCGCCCTTTGGAAGGTCTTGTTTTTAATCCTTCAGGGAGACTAGCCTCCCTCCTCTCCAAACAAGTCTATATATATATATATATATATATATATATATATATATATATATATATATATATACATATATGTGTGTGTGTATATATATGTATTATATATATGTTTGTGTGTATATATATTAAATATTCTAAAACTGAAGGTTTATTTCACATTTTTCGTGTTTTATTGTTAATATGTTGTGTCTTACACGTGTTTTTGGAATGGTAGAATTTCACTAAACAGCTCATCAGAGACAGATTCATGTTCCTCAAAAGGAATAGTTACATATTTTCCCCTTTGGATTAAAAAAGATAAATGTTGGTAAAAGGAACAGGGTATCTTTAAATATCATAAAAGGAAAATATCCATTTTTTTTTTTTTGAGGACCATAAATCTGTCTCTGATTGGTTGTTAAGTGAATTTCCACCGTTCAACGAAACAGGGGTGAGACAAAGTATTAAACAATAAAATACTATGAGTGTGAAACTAATGGATATTTGACTTCCGAATGTTAGCTAGCGATATATATGGCTGGAAAACTGTTAATTCGTTGTGATTGATCTTAATTAATTGTGTACATTTGAAAAGATTATGTGGATCATATACATTTAAGTATATATTATTTTAAATTCAAACCTACGCCCCCCACACACAAACACACACATATATACATATATACACGCACACACACACATATATATATGTGTGTGTGTGTGTGTTTGTGTGTGTGTGTGTGTGCGTACGTGTACGTGTCTATCTATCTGGAAAAAATTATATGGATCATATACATATATTATTTTATAATCAAACCTCTCTCTCTCTATATATATATATATATATATATATATATATATACATATATATACTATAACTACTTAATTTACTCACATAAAATTAATATACGAAAGTACAGATTTATGCGTAAACTTTAAGTATTTACTTCCAAAGTGCTCAATACGTAGGTAGAGCTAGTTAGTAGGTAGAGCTAGATAGAGATAAGTCTGAAGAGTCCTAGAGTGGATGAAACGCCGAATAATCAGTGTAGCTTAATCGCCATATATATTTTATAAATTTATATATATATATATATATACATATATATATATATATATATATATATATATATATATATATATATATGTTTGCGTATTAAGCTATGAGATAAATAGCTTTAATATTTATGGTAATGTCCTTTTGTATAATTAACTTTGCAAATAATTTCCTTAATAGTCAGTTATATTATCTCTGACTACTAATAAACAGGAAAAGGGATAAAATGCAATTGCAAGGGAGAGAAAAATGAATGACACGAGTGAGACTGAAAAATAAGAGCAGTTGGTCAAAGAGATTACTGTTTGACCAACTACTCTTATTTATATAAGATATATTACAGGGTAACCCCCCCCCCAAAAAAAAACGTGATATCGCCATTATTTATTCACCGATTGCCCTTATTTTACAGGACATGGCAGAATCAACGACCGTGAGTACACCAAGCCCCCAGTGGGAGCTGGGACAAAGAAGACATCGCGTTAAATTTCGTTCGGACAAAGAAACGGGGCCTAATTAGAGTTAGGACCCGTTTTTTGGGGGGGGGGGGAAGGTCACTCTGTATATATATATTTTATGAGGCAGAAACTTAGTTAAAATGGGTGACTTGGTGCGTTAATTGCAAGTTACGGTAACTTAGAACAGTCAAAATTGTAAGATAGAAAATGGTAAAATATTAACCATCAAGAGATTTTCTAGAGTTTGACGGGTGTATTATTTGTCATCTGAGGCTTTCTAATTTGGACGGAAGTGTGCAAATAAAGATGAAGTGTTGAAGTCCGGCCGAAATACCCAGCTAGAGATTTACTTAATATTCATATTCGTGTTAAATGATCTTCTCTACTTCTTACATCCGTTTTCTTACAGAATTGACGCTGTCAGTCTCTCTCCACTCTATTCCTATTTCCATGGTAGATACTCGTCTGAGCTCAAATCCTCATTTTTTACCAGTAAACTATTCACAGCAAGCACTCAGCTTATTACCATTGCTACAAACTTTCTTTATTTGTGCAGCTAAAACAAAACGAAAGTTCAATAAATAGCGTTTCTTTCAAAGAATTCCATATTTTCGGTACACATTGCTACGGAACTACTTTCCAGAAGACTACAACATGCTAGTCCCCAAGTTCAATATTTAAATAAATACTGCCCTCGTTCGTAATCATATATATATATATATATATATATATATATATATATATATATATATATATATATATTATATATATTTTTTTTACTATAATAATTTTTAAATACCTACAGACACTAGTGTTTAATCCTTTCGGGAATCTTCGGTGCAGGGTGTCACGATTAACACCAGTCGATATATTTGAACCCGGCAACAGACGTCATCTTTTGTTTCATTAGCAAGGAACATATCCATTCAGCTACTTTTAATTTGAGAGATGCTGTTGAATTTTAAACATTTATTTTATTAAGTGTTTTAACGTCAGTCAGAGTGATCTAGTCATATACATATATATATATATATATATACATACATACATACATACAGAGAGAGAGAGAGAAGCGACGACTGTTGTTGGACGGTCGAGTTTCGATCCTGGCTTAAGGTAGTTGCTCGTCTAGTCACACTGATGAGCTGTAATACAGCGAAACAGTACTGATTATGTGTGTGTATGATTATGTGTGTGTGTGTGTGTTTGTCGGAGGAGGATAATTATACTTAACTTCTCTTTTTTTCTGGCTTTACTAATTACATATTACTCTATGCCCTTATTTTCGTTGATCAGATTTTCTATGGTTTGTCGTAATCCTCTATCGTTTTCAGATTTCTCCTCGTGGATCTCAGAAATATTTCAAGCTAACTATCTGCCCTTTTCGAGAAAAAAAATCTTGATTTGAGAAAGCAGTATTTTCTAAAAATAAAACTACGTTTGTCGACCGTTCATTGTAAAACCAAGTGGATGTATAAATTCAGGGACTTTAATTGTGTTTATTTTAGTTGGCTGGTGACTAAATTTATCGGTTGGCAAAGTCCATTGATGGAAGTGAATGTTTTATGTCTCCCTACTGTCTAATTGGTTGGTTGCTATTTAAAACATTCGCGAGTAAAAATAATAATGAGCAGACATCGGCCATCACCAGCTGTTTACGTTCAAAACAAATCCATGACTATAAAATCCGCAAAATTGTACAAGATATACAAGAACGGTATTTGTCAAAAGACGAGTAAGATTTCTCTTCGAACTGAACAGTTTCGCGCCAATTTTATGTCGCTTGCAAAGATTAAAATTTAGATTTTATGATACTAAACAGTATGACTAGAATCTTTATTCTGAATTTAATCAAAATTTATTTCGTGATTCGTATTCTGGTATTTTTATACAATTTAAAGCTTAAGCTTAAAGGTTCTTTAAAAAAGAATTGCAATTTAAAGAAATCTTGTTATAATTAAAGTCTAATTACGATGGAATAACTTCAATGTGATTTAATGTATCTTCATTTTCAAATAAACGCATTGTGTCCAGAGCATTCTACTTAAATGGACTGAAAATTACGGAATGCCTATTGATTGACTAGCAGATACTTGATGTGCCAGGGAGTGTTCTTACGTAGGTTTTGTATCGGAATGCATTGGCTAAGTATAGACAAGAAATAATCGGAAAAATACGATTATTAAAGAAAGTCCATTTAACCAAAATTAACATTTATAAAACCTGACATCACAAGTGCATTTGAGAAGTTTTATCACCGCACACGCATAGCGTATCAAATCAACAGTAGGTATTTTTTTTGTTAGATTGTATTTGGAATGAATACTTATGTTTAGAGGACATTTGAACAACGATTCTTGTGTTTTGCATTTGAAGATTTTATTCAAGTCATGATATAAAAATAATTTTATAAAGTCAACTTAAAAGTGACCCGATCTCTCTAATGTTTCTCTATCTATTTCTTTTTGCAGATTTAGCAACACACTTAACGCTACAACTAATACCACAAGACAAAATGCAATACTTTTTTTCCAACAAGATGGCACTACATGTAACAGGTCCCACAGGTCACTGACACGAATTCATGCCATGTATACGGAAGAGGTACCAATATGCGAAGAGTTAAAAAAAAGTATAAAGTATAACAATAATTGAGTATAAAAATAATTGAGTACAAAATAATTGAGCATAAAATAATTGAGTATAAAATAATTGAGTATAAAATAATTAAGTATAAAATAATTAAGTATAAAATAATTGAGTATAAAATAATTGAGTATAAAATACTTGAGTATAAAAATAATTTAGTATACAATAATTGAGTATAAAATACTTGAGTATAAAAATAATTTAGTATACAATAATTGAGTATAAAATACTTGATTATAAAATTTATTGGGTATAAAAATAATTGAGTATAAAATAATTGAATATAAAAATTATTGGGTATAAACAAATTGAGTATAAAAATAATTCAGTATAAAAATTATTAAGTATAAAATAATTGAGTATAAAAATAATTGAGTATAAAATAATAGAGTACAAAATAATTGAGTATGAAATAATTGAGTATGAAATTAATTAAGTATAAAGTAATTGAGTATAAAAAATTGAGTATAAAATTCTTGAGTATAAAATAATTGAGCATAACAATATTTTAGTATAAAATAATTGAGTATAAAAATAATTGAATATAAAAATAATTGGGTATAAAATAATTGAATATATAAATAATTGAGTATAAAATAATTTAGCATAACAATAATTTAGTATAAAAATAATTGAGTATAAAATAACTGAGTATAAAAATAATTGAGTATAAAAATAATCGAGTATAAAATAATTGAGCATAAAAATAATTGACTATAAAATAATTGAGTATAAAATAATTGAGTATAAAATAATTGAGCATAAAAATAATTCATTATAAAGTAATTGAGTACAAAATAATTGAGTATAAAAATAATTGAGTATAAAATAATTGAGTATAAAAATAATTGAGTATAAAAATAATCGAGTATGAAAATAATTGATAAAATTATTGAGTAGAAAATAATCGAGTATAAAATAATTGAGCATAAAATAATTGAGTATGAAATAATTGAGTATAAAATAATTGAGTATAAAATAATTAACTATAAAATAGTTGAGTATAAAATAATTGAGCATAAAATAATTTAGTATAAAATAATTGAGTACAATATAATTGAGTATAAAATAATTGAGTACAAAATAATTGAGTATAAAATTATTGAGTACAAAATAATTGAGTATAAAATAATTTGCGTATAAAATAATTGAGTATTAAATAATTAAGTATAAAAATAATTGAGAATAAAAATAATTCAGTATAAAATAATTGAGCATAAAATAATTGAGTATAAAAATAATTGAGCATAAAAATAATTGAGTATAAAAATAATTGAGTATAAAATAATTGAGTATAAAATCATTGAGTATAAATTAATTGAGTATAAAATAATTGAGTATAAAATAATTGATATAAAAATAATTGAGTATAAAATAATTTAGTATAAAATAATTGAGTATAAAAATAATTGAGTATAAAATAATTGAGTATAAAAATAATGTAATATAGAAATAATTGAGTATAAAAATAATTTAGTATAAAATAATTGAGTATAAAAATAATTTAGTATAAAATAATTGAGTATAAAAATAATTTAGTATAAAATAATTGAGTATAAAAATAATGTAATATAGAAATAATTGAGTATAAAAATAATTTAGTATAAAATAATTGAGTATAAAATAATTGAGTATAAAATAATTGAGTATAAAAATAATTGATATAAAAATAATTGAGTATAAAATAATTTAGTATAAAATAATTGAGTATAAAAATAATTGAGTATAAAATAATTGAGTATAAAAATAATGTAATAGAGAAATAATTGAGTATAAAAATAATTTAGTATAAAATAATTGAGTATAAAAATAATTTAGTATAAAATAATTGAGTATAAAAATAATTTAGTATAAAATAATTGAGTATAAAAATAATTGAGTATAAAAATAATTGATATAAAAATAATTTAGTATAAAATAATTGAGTATAAAAATTATTGACTATAAAATAATTGAGTATAAAAATAATGTAATATAAAAATAATTGAGTATAAAATAATTTAGTATAAAATAATTGAGTATAAAAATAATTGAGTATAAAAATAATTGAGTATAAAATAATTGAGTATAAAAATAATTTAGTATAAAATAATTGAGTATAAAAATAATTTAGTATAAAATAATTGAGTATAAAAATAATTGAGTATAAAAATAATTGATATAAAAATAATTTAGTATAAAATAATTGAGTATAAAAATTATTGACTATAAAATAATTGAGTATAAAAATAATGTAATATAGTAATAATTGAGTATAAAAAACTTGAGTATAAAAAAGTATAGTATAAAAGACTTGAGTATAAAAATAATTGAGTATAAAAATAATTTAATATAAAAATACTACAAAACTGCTCTGTTTGCCGGATTATTGTTACTTTCTAATATTCTGGTTGCTTATAATTTTAACCGTAAAAATCGTAATAAAAATGCGCAGAGAGCGAGAGATTTTGTAACGTTTAGTAGTAGCTCTCACATGATGAGGGTCAAATTAAAGAATGGTCGACTTAATGTGCGGAAACACTTCTCTCTACTTGACATTCCCGGGGATTCATGGACCCCTACCCTTTTTTCTTCGTTAACATACAAAAGATTCCATGACCAAATTAAACATTTCGAAAAGCATTTGTGTATTTACACTCGTTGACATTTGACAGATTCCAGATTGTTGGTATCGCCATGAAACAGTCGCCGTCACCTATGTAACACTTGATCGAAAAGAGTTTTAGTTCAACAATCTAAGAAAGCATTGATTTAGATAAATGATCGCATGCCAAAAAAGATGGCAGTGTCACTCAGAGCAAAAATAATAAAAATATGTCCGCATGTTCATAAATTGTTCGTAAACATTGTTAACGTTTTCCAGGGATAAATGCGCATCTCAAGATGAAAATTAAATCGATGATAAAATGAATTCTTTGAAACACATATATCGTGGTTTTCCACTATAATAATTGACTTATGATGGCGATTTCTTTAACTTTTTTTTAATTATATACTTAATGGGGTAAAGTAACTTGCTCATTTAAATTTGACGCGGCCCTGTCGGTGGGGCATTAGAATACGCCGACTGCCCCCCTGCAGAGAGTAAAAGTCCCTCAATGGGGGTCCTGGATATGACCTTAAACTATATCCAGTGGTGAGGCCCCAGCTTGTGGGCTTTGAGGAGTGTGGAGCCACCCTTTAATTACCATTGCTCCCAGGTCCACTCTGACCCGGAGTGGTAGTGCCTGTTAGGGTCCCAACTATGGGTTAAATAGAAACCGACGTGAAAAAAACAAATATATTCTATTAAAAAGATTTTTCTTCAAAATCTTTGGATTTGGCATTAAATAACCCGAAAAGGGTTGATATGCCGTAAAACAAAAAATAAATAAATTTGACGCACTAATGTGATGATTATTCCAAGTATGAGAAGGGCGGGACTTATTTGTAAGGATGGGGCTTAATGTTTCGTTCTTAATGTGCGTTATTTATTTATTTATTTCAGGAATCCCAGTAAGCACCATAGAGTGGACCATAGTGAGCACCATGGAGTGGATGAATTTGGAGCGTGCTTTTGCTGTTGAGGCATTCCTTGAGAGGCGATCTGAATTGGCCACCATGGTCCTTTGATTTATCACCATATGACTATTTATATGGAGATATCTGAAATCAATTGTGTACAACGATCGTTCTAGCACCTTGACTCATCTGAATCACACTATTGGTCGAGCCAACATACCAGTCGATATGCTGGAAAGAGTTGATCGAAACTTCAGAGTTCGATTAATCTTTGTATAGAAAAGAATGGACGCCATCTTACTGATATCATCTTTAAAACAAGTAAAAATTAAATTTAAATGTTGTACTAGTTGCAGCTCAAAGAATTACATGTATACCTGCATTACTTGTGTTTTAATTGATGCTTCAAATAAACAAGTTACTCTGCTTCACCCTGTACATTCCAAACAAGGAAAATTGATCGTGAAACGTAAAAGGGCGACTGTGAAATAGAGACCAGACTTATGGTGTCATGCTTAGCTTGGGGTTGTCCAGCGAGATGTTTAGATTCATTACATAAATTTCTGCAGTTTGATAGAGTGGAGAAAACAGGGACCAGTGAGGGAATTCTACTGCCTAGCAGTTCGGGAAAAGAATCTATTGGAGTAAAAAAATAAAAATAAAAGCTTTCCAGCATCTGTGGACAACGAGAATGACTAGGTGGGATTTTACTGATTTGGGGGTTAATTAAAGGTATTTCTGTTGAAGGGGACCACTTGCAAGAGGTTCCTTGAAGCACATTACGCTGGAGAACTTGTGTTACGTTACACTCGCTTACACATGTCTTAATAAATATAGACCCAACACGTTGTAGACTCCGTCGCGAAGGAGACAAAGACAAGGAGTAGGAAAGAAATTCAACTCGCTGTTTCAGGTTTTAAGAGAAGACCTTTATTAATCATTTTCCGGTCATGCGTGACTTCATCCACGTCTCTAACGTGACTGTGATTCTCTCGAACGTGATCCTAGGTCTGCGTACACGTTTTTTTATTTTTATATCTTTTTCTTTTCTTCCTTGTCCTGACGTCACTTTGCACACGGCTCGGCATTCGCATACAGTCGCCATACGCGTGTCCGCATTCTGTTATAAGTGAGCATAAAAATAATTCTACAAAGGAAAAATACGAAGTATGCTACGTGATAATTGAGTTAGAGGCGTGGAGATGTATAAGCTCACATTTGGGGAAGTTGATGTTTTCTTTACGGCATATCAATCCTTTTAACCGTGATGTTGAAATAAACTTTTGTAGCGATTGTGCAGTATAGCCCAGAATAAAAATGGGGGACAATAAAACAATAAATAACTTGCTTAATAAAAGTAATATAAAATCTTATAATAGCACGATTTATTTTTATTTATTTTTTTGTCCTACTAGTAGTAATTAGGGTTAGAACGATTAATCGGAATCGGGAATTGAAAATTCAGAAGTTTGGAGATATGGGAATCGGAAATATTTATGCCTATTTTCCAATGTCAAAAACAATTCTTTTATACTTTTTTTGTTTTTTGTTTAATATTTTTATTATATTGTAGATACTACTAATAATAAAACGATAAATAAAACTCAAACCAATATACCCCCTTCTGTAAGTGTATTTTTACATTTGCGAAAATATATGCAAGAATAACTTGTAATTAAATAAAACAAAACAAGTGAAGCATGCATGATCCCCCGTGAGTGCACAGTGAACGAGACATAAAAAATGACTAAGTTCAGCATTTGCCCCCCTCCATTTAGCTCAAAAGTCCCCAGGAGACGTCAAATCTGGTGAAAATGAACAAACAGTGCAGTTTTAGGCCTTAACATATGTAAATTTGAGTTCTGCACCATACAAAAAAAGAAATGACTAAATCTATCATTTGCCCCACCCCAAAGTCCCTAAGCCTTAACATACAAAACTACATTCACAGAAAATTTTGCACAAAAATGTCTCAAAAACGGAGTGTTTTTATTTAGCCCTTAAAGAGCCACTGGGGCAGTGGGGCACACCCAAGAATTATCGCGAATTATCCACAAACAAAATTATATAGAAATCAGTTAGTTGCAACTTTTCAGAAAGTTTTATAAAAATCTAAGGCATCAATTTTTTTTTTTTTTTTTTTTTTGATAAGCACAAAAATGTCAAATCTGGCCATTTTAACCGGAAAGGCGCCCCTAGGGGAGGCAATCGGAGTTTTCCTGGAAAATCCGTTCCGTTACTTTTTTACTTGTATCAGGTCTAATGTTTGTACAATTTTTTTTTAATTCCAAGGCGTAGTTATTGAGAAAAGTGCAAACAGACGAACGGACGAATGGACAAGGGTGAATATACACGTCCACCTCGCTTCTGTCTGGGGAGCAATAATTTTTTTTAAAAATCTCTTAGCTAAATATGTAGAGATTTCAGCAGAATCGGAATCGGTAATTAAATCGAGGTCGGGAATTTACAGCAAAATTTTTGATTTTATCGGAATCGGGAAACTGCTGGAATCGTTGCATCACTAGTAATGATGTCATAGATTATTGCTGGTATTATTTGGATTCTTCGGACTACTGATATCATCTTGAGTATCATTTTCACAATTTTCACAGTGTGGGCGACCATAGAATACAATTGCGAATTACTTAGGATCTCTATCCAGTCATAGCTGACAGAACGAGAACATGCTACCCCCATGAAGTAAATAAAGGGCTCTGTTCGAAATTCCGTCCAAATTCCCGAGTTCAACAGAAACATTCCTGAGTTCGACAAGGTACACCCGAAGAAGGTCGGAGGTTACATCGATAAAAACGTGAAAATGACACTCAAGATGAGAACAGTAGTCCGAAGTACTGAAATAATACAAATAACCAATCCTCATCTCAAAAATTCAAAAACGTAATGGATTATGGCTGTCTATTCGTTTTTGTTGAGTCGTTGTTTATTGTTATTCTTGTTTCGTTTTTGTGTCAAGTGTTTTCTATGAAGAGGTTTACGGCCAACGAGCAGGGGGTTAGGATATACCGGCGGGAGTGGGTGGGATTCAGGTACCATTTTGAACATGTCAAGCCAACAAGGCGAGCGAAATGGAATGTCGAGGCATTAAATCACTTTTGTCTTCTTTATTATTTGATAATAAGGATGAAAATATCAGAATTCTTGTTTTGTGGAATTCCTTGTTTTTGCTGACATTTGCTCCCCCCCCCCCCCCCCCGATTTCCTCGATTTCTATTTAGTATCCCTCCTTAACGATGGCCCCTTTCAAGAATATTTCCTCCCCGCACACATACATATGATGACGGCTCGAGAGGGTTCTACGTCACTGAATGGGGCCATCTGCTTTGACGCATTGACAAACTTTCTTACGCTTTGGCGCAAAAGAAGTCGAAAGGTCAGCAAATATTTTCAAACGTGCTTGTTGTAAGTTGTTTGTTGTTTGTTGTAAGTTGTTAGTTGTTTATTGTTTTCCCACCCCTCACCCCGAATAGAGAGCTTTTACGGCATATCAACCCTTTTTAGCTTGATGTTGAAACACAACCTTATTGTGCTGATTGTGCAGTAGAGTTCACAGCAAAAAATGGCGTAAAATAAAAAAATAAATAATTCGGTAATAGTGCAGCCGGAAACCTAACTCCGGGGTTGGTTGGTTCGTTGGTTGGTTGGTTGGCTGTTGTTTTTACGGCATATCAACCCTTTTTAGGTTATTTAATGCCGAATCCAGTGGTTTTGAAGAACGATTTTTTAATAGAATATATTTGTTTGTTTGTTTTTTTTTTTTTTCAAGTCTGTTTCTATTTAACCCATAGTTGGGACCCTAACAGGTACTATCACTCCGGACCAGAGTGGACCTGATAGCAATGGCAATCAAAGGATGGCTCCACACTCCCCAAAGCCCATAAGCTGGGGCCTCACCAACGGATATAGTTTAAGGTCATACCCAGGACCTAACTCAGGGGTGATTGCAAGCTAGATTAAGAAAAGTTCTTTTTACGATTACTGTTTTTTTTTTAAATCTGCAATTAGAAAGCAATTTCTAAACAAATCAGCCACCATCTTCGGATATGACTAGAGCGATAGATTAAAAGTTGCAATTCGTACATAATAAACCTAGCAATCAGCATCCACAAACGAAGTTTATATAAGTAAATGAAGAAGTAAATTTTCTTGCGTTTAATTAAAGTTATTTGTCGTTTTTTTTTTTTTTTTCACTCTGTGTTTCCTTATTAGTGCCGTACTTCTTGGAGTCTGGTTCACAACAAGTATCCCCATATTTCTATTACTCTCCAACTTATTCGATAATCTTTGCAAATGTCTTTACATTATCGCAACAGCCGCCAACAATTGATTTCTCCCTGGCAACGACCATTTGGTCTTCTCTAGAATTTCAATGATTATTATTATTATTATTTGTAGTCATTAATAGTTCTCACACAGATTATCATCAGAGATTGCTCGCTGACTACAACCAGTGGTGTTCCCTAGAGTCTGGATGACAACAAGTCTCCTCAGATTTTCGGTACTCTCCACCTCTTTCGATAACCTCTGCAAATGACTTTGAATCATAGCAGCAATCGTTTGCCATTAACTTCTCGCTTGCCGTGACCATGCGTGGCAATAAGCCTTCCAAGGTCCCAGTCCTCTCCGCACCCAACCAGTGGAGGTGCTGTTAGTGCTTTCCATCCTCCTTGGATCTTCAACTATTTAATGTGATGCCAGTCGAAGTTGGCTCCAATTTTTTTTTTTTTTTTTTTTTTTTAGCGCGGAAATAATCAATTTATAATTTTGCCGTTTCAGTTTTTTGGGATGGTAGTAGTAGTAGTAGTAGTAGTAGTAGTAGTAGTAGTAGTAGTAAAGAGGTTAGTTAATTACTATAGGTTACCGCCGGCATGTCAAGGGTACTTCATGCCAGATTTCTTAGATATCTGCGCTATAAACTTAAATCCTATAAATAAAGCTTGTCAATCTGAAGGACATGAGGCTTGGGGAGGCATCACAGCAGGTAGGAAGTAAGCAACCTCTACCAATTAGAGAGAGATAGTATTAATTCCATTGTGTAGGGGAATATAGCCCAAAAAGGGTGTGGGCATTTGTAGAAAAATATTTTCTCACGTGAAAAATGATTTCCTATCTTTTTTCACCGATGGTGTACGTGCAGGTTGTTTTGTATTTTAGGTTGCGAAAATAAGGGAGATAACTCCCCTCAACTTAACGTCTTTTCTTCTTCAACAATTTGTTTTCACAAAAGTGTTCCGTATTTTTTCATGTGTTTATTTTTTATTGTAATTTTTTTTTCTCAGTAATGTTTAACAATTATTTTTCAATTATTAGTTTTTCTTTACAAAACAAGCATTTTTTAAAAATTTACCGTACAATCGAAATTTAAAAAAAAAAAATGTACGGCCAATTTCGAAAATGATCTTTTCAAAATTACGAAAATGCAAATATAAATGGTCGATTTAAAATCTATAATAATTTATAAAACCTTTTGAGTTTGTATTACTATATTCGAAAAAATTCTCAAAAAACAAATATATAACAAATAAATGTTACCAAAGGCAAGACAAGTTACTTTTTTACTTAACTGGATACTTTTAGTGTTTTATTTAATGTAACATATTTATTCTGCTCGAGAAACATACAGTGTTTACCGATGTATTGGAAGATTTAAAATGGCGCCCATCTCTCGCTTGAACACGGTATGTTTGGAAAAGGAGTTAAAAGTAAGAAACTATACAACATACTGTTAGAAACCCACCGAATATATGTCAGCCTATGTCACGGTAACATATTGAGCGAGTTTATAACAGTATTTTGTATAGTTTTTATTTTTAACTCATTTTCCCAAGCTTACTATGTTCAAGAGATAGTCGGGCGCCATTTTAAATTTTCCAATACATCGGACAACAACTAAAACTACAACGAAATATAAAATTAAAAAATATCATTATTCAAATAAAAATTAATGATAATTCATAACAAAGTTAGTTTTGTTTTTGTTTTGTTTTGTTTTTGTTTTGTTTTTTGTTATGAAACATGCTATGCATGAAAGGGTGAAGTTTCAGAATGATATTTGCTACCGGAACAGTAGCAGAAACTCGCTATGAAGCAAGGAGACAACAGAAGATATTGTTCTTTGGAAACCATGTATGAAGAAAAACGTTAATGTTTGTGGGTTAACTCATATGACCATTGCTAGGAATTGACTGGCTTACAAAATCGGGAAATTTGGTATTGAAAATAGTTTTAGGTACATCTTGAATGGTTCTATTGTCAACGCGATGGTTCTAGGTTCAATCCTCAGCTTGGGAGAGGTGCTAGTCTATCGGCACTGATGAGTTGTGATACAACGAAACATTTATATATATATTTTAAGCCTCCCCCTCTTTGGGTAGAGCACTGTTATAAATAATCTCACCCGCTAATTAATTAGCTGAAAAATACGAGGCTCGCTGTTAGTTTGTAAATAAGCGGTTTGAGCACTATAAAAGTGGTGGACGAATGTTTGTTTAAAAAAGACATTTGCCGAAATCATTTGCAAGCCTGCTCCCGTGAGTCGACGGGTAGAACTGCCGACTGTCAACGCAAGTGTTTAGGTTCAATCCTCGCCTTGGGAGAGGTGCTACTCAAGCTGCACTGATGAGTTGTGATACAACGAAACACTACTATATGTCGATGACTACAAATACATATATATATATATATATATATATATAGAGAGAGAGAGAGAGAGAGAGAGAGGGTACTCAATTATTTTTTTAATAATAAATATTTTGATATGCATCGATATAAATGTATCGGGTTACTTTACGCTTGTCAGTATGGATGACGTAGCAGTACAGCCGGTTGGATATTTCGAATCTTAAATGCAAGAGAAATATGTCTCCTATTTGTAAACAAAGGTAATGAACTACAGGAAGTGTCCCAATATCCTGAAGGGAGATAACTTTCTAACGTAGCGAAATTGGAATTTTCAACACACACGATGTTTGGTTCGGTTTGTTTTACGGTATACCAACACTTTTTATAGGGTTATATAATGTCAAATTCAATAATTTAAAACAGTGCGTGTGTGTATGTGTGTGTGTGCGTGTGTGTGTGTTGGTGTGTGTGTGCGTATATAAACCTGAAATGTCGTCGAATTACAGAGTGTATAATACTGTAAACATAACGTCTAAATAAATATAAGTAATTATATAATTACTCTAATCTATTTTGCTAATAACATTTCCTTCGATGAGAAGAGTCACTCAATGTAAAATCTATGGATTACGGAAAAACTTTAAAATTATTTGTACTCCTTTGTTAAATAATAAATCCTGTTGTAATTCTACATAACTTAATTTATATATATATATATATATATATATATATATATATATATATATATATATATATATATATATCGTAAAACTGGTAATTAGTAAAAACCTGAAAAGAGTGCTCAATACTATTGCTGAGCAAATATGTGTTTTATTTTTTATTACCGTTTTATCTGTTTGGTTACATATGTTTCGGATGTTGGATCGTGTTTACGATCTAACAGCCCCGTCAGACCTTACAGAAAAAGTATGACGAGGCTGTTAGATCGTAAACACGGTCCAATATCCGAAACATATGTAACCAAACAGATAAAACGGTAATAAAAAAAATAAAACATATATACATATATATATATATATATAATATCAATTCGTTTCTGCTTTTTGGGGACTTCCTTCTTTATGCCAAATGGATGGTTGGGTATGTTTAAAATCGTTCTCATTTTTACAATAAACAGTAGTCCGTATTAATCTCTAAATATGCATCAAATTGATGCCATAATACTTGTAATGAAGCGGTGCGATCCTATTGTAACAGAACGTCGACGAACGAAATCAGCAACAGCTGTTAGATAGCTACCAGGGAAAAATATTAGCAGCAGTGATCGTTTAAGCGATATGTAAATTAAGCTAGTGTGCACGCGCTGACGTCACGGGAAGAAGAAGTAGAGGAAACAAAAAGGGAAAATAGGACAGTACGTGGTCGAGCAAAACAGCTCTGGTAATGACGGTTCGGATACAGACTTTTAAAAAGCACATGAGCGTTGTTGAACACGTTTCTGAGCGGGACGACTTGAAATATAATAAAATGCGTTACTGGTAGAAGAATAAATGCATTTCATTTGCACTTTAAAAACGCTGTCATTCATTGTTTGTTTGTTCCTGCGATAGCACCAGACAGCGTGTGGGTCCGAATGGTTGATATGAAATGCCACGTTTAAAGTGTAACGGCCACGTTACATAGTTCGACGCATCTTATTATAACAAAGATCTATACATTATGCATGATTGACTCAGTAGTTCCCGTGAAAAAAGTGAGAATAGTTTGTTCTTTTTACATTTTCACCTCAAACAAGGCAAATTGCCACTTTGGTGTAGGGGGCTACTATCAGGGGCAAAAACTACTGTAGGGATTTGGGCAGCAAGATGTCGGTTGACATTACACTTGAACTTCTGCATATCAGTAGAGTTGTGGAAGCAGGGACCTGGAATGGAATTCCAGAGTCTAGCGGTTCTGGGGAAGAAACTACTGGAGTAGAAAGATCTTTTACATCTAGGGATATCTACTGCGTGGGGGTGGGATTTAGCAGCCTGTCGGGTTTGTCGAAGGTGTCTACGTCGTGAGGGCACAAGTCTCTGCAGTTCGCCAGAGCATTCAGTATTAAAATACTTGTAGAACAGGCAGAGGGATGCAGCATTTCGTCGATGGGACAGAGACTGAAGCTTAGATGCCAGTTCAGGGCCTATCAGATTGGCGACTCTCTTTTGAACCTTGTCTAGGAGCGAGAGACTAGTAGCAGATGCCCCAGCCCAAATGTGACAGCAATACTCCATACATGGGCGAATGGTGGCCTTATAGAGGTACAGGATACTTTCGGGTGTTAGTGGTTTTCTAGTACGATAGAGAAAGCCTACCTTCTTCGCAATGGCTCCGGCAATGCTTTAAATGTAATTGTTCCAACTAATTTTTCCTGTGAACATTAGGCCAAGGAGTTTGAAAGATGTACTCTCAGATAAAGAGTCACTGGCTATTGCTATTGGTGGCAGAGAAGGTTTCTTGGAATTATTGAAGGAAACCAGTTTAGTCTTGGCAGCATTGAATGTGACCATCTATTTTTGTCCCCATTCCACTACTGATTGGAAGTCATCCTCTAGTGTTTTTTTTCCATTTCTTTAGATATGTGTTCATTTGTTTTCCTATCGTGCCTGTTATAGAGTGTGGTGTCATCAGCATATATACTCATCTCAGAGCAGAGGCAATTTTGTCAGGGAGGTCATTTATGAATATTAGGAACAATACACGTCCAAGGAAAGACCCCTGGGGCACTCCCGCATTTATATCATATTATTTAGATGTACGACTGTCGAGGACAACTTGGATTTTTCTCTTATCTAAGAAGGATTTAATTATGTTAAGTATTCTACCAGTGATATCGTAGATCTAATTTTCCTGAGGAGACCCTCATGCCATACCCTGTCAAAAGCCTTACCGCTCTACCCTCCCCCGCTTTGTCCAGTGAATGGTATATACGTTCAGAGATTACAGTTAGGATGTCTGCTGTGGAACGGGCTTGTCTAAATCCATATTGCTGGTCAGTCAGAAGTTTAGCATCTGTAAGGTGATGGACTAGAGTATGGTTAATTATGGTCTCAAATATTTTGGCGAAAAGTGGGAGGAGGCTAATGGGGCGATAATTTGGTGGGTCAGTTCTTTCGCCAGAATTCTTGAATACTGGTGCCACAGCAAACAACCTCGTGATTGTTGGTTAGTAGGGGAATTGTTGATTGCTCATTATTTACTACACTGTTGTAGTAAATGTGGTATAGTTGTGATTAACCCTTATTAAATATTATCAACTCTGCATTGAACGGAGCCCATAATACTTAAAACGCGCTACACTGTGTCATTACAAATGTCCATACAAAATTTCATCAGCTGGTGACTTTTACGCAATAAAAAGAAGATATTAGTATTATTTTAATAAAACTGATTTGTCAATTTATTTGCATAATCAAGCTATTGCACTCGCCCCAGCATCGGTGGAAGTTCTGTTATCAATTGTGTTGAGAAGTTTTATAGAACGAGTATGAAATGCGTTCTTTTATTTGTTTTGTTTTTTTTAATTAGGTTTAGTCATGAACTAAATTCTACCGCTATTTCATTTTCCTATGATTTGGCGTGCCTATTAAAATAAATTTGATGTTTATTTTCTATATGAATAAAACAGCAGATGCGTGTGTGTATGTAAGTAAAATATTTAACTGATAAACTCTTAAACTACTGGTCACATAACACTAACCTTAACAGAAAATAGTATTCATACACCAAAGATGGTTTATAACGAGTAAAATATTTGTTTGGATGGATGAATAACGCGTGCAGAAATATGTCGGCAAGTTGAAATGCAAAATGTTCAGTTCAATCTGGCGATATATTTCTGTTACTTTTGCACATGCGCAAGTTCACTAATATCTTAAAATAGTTTAATTTTAAATCTTTCTTTTCTATCTATAGATAGATTAAAGGATATGGAACGCTGATGAAGAGCTAACTGTTTTGGGTTCGATTTTAGCTGATGGCACCAAATCATTTTTTTTTTTTTTTTTTGAAATCAGTAAAATATATTAGGTACAATAAAACATACAATAGAGAATGGGCTCTGTAATAATAAATACGAAATCTGCATCAATTAATATATATTTAAGCGCATTTTTAACCGTCCAAGACCAAATACCTTCCGCTTATCCATACTAAATATGTTAACTTACATAAAATACTAGAAAATCGCATTACTACAGCATATTGCGGTATCTAAATACCAAATATCGTAATTGCATTTCCAGCATTAAACGCAAATATATTCTAAGACAAAAACATTGTTTAAGATCCTCGCAGACGCCGAGAAACTAATTTATGCCATCTCATTTTTTACAACGCCGGAAGGTGAGACAATTTTGGTGAATGTCATTTTTTAAGGTACAGTGCTTTCGTTGTCAAAATGTCGATGATCTTTGAGGAATTTTGGACAATTACAGCGAGCGACGCTTCCGATTGCGGACAGACTCTTATGGTTGACTTGAGAATCGAGATTCAAACTAAAGGTCTATCGGGGGGGGGGGATGGGAGCCTATACACATTGTTCAGAGCTTTGCTTCCAACCTCCTTTCTCGTCGCCCACTGCTAGTTCTAAGGAAAATGAAAAGGAATATAATAAAACTAGAAAGAGAAAAAAAAATCTACAATTAAAGGTTCAGCACATATTTTGTTTTGTGTGACCCGTGAAAATTCCTCAGTTGTTTTTTGTTAATAACTATATAATCCACGGTTAATAGTGCTATTATTCTCTTTACATAATAAACGGCTGTATAAAGGAAGATTTCGTTGAATTTGTTTAATTAATGCTAGCAAGGATACCCAACGTTCCTATTTACAATACCTCCCCACGGGACAGAGTTAGACACCAGGGTCGTTTTTTAACGTGGAGAAAAGGAACAAAAATAAAATTTGTCTCAGTCGTGAAGGATTTCTCCTCCACTGACAAAGAGCAAGAAATTGAAGTGCAGCATCTGAAGAACAGATGGTATTTATTTGCTCCCCCACCGAGCAAATTAGGCACAAGGCCGATTTTTAATGTGAGGAGTGAAGGGAGGGGGGAGGGAAAAAGGGGACCAGCTCCCGAGAGGTGGGAAATGGGAGCTGGTTAATGGTCAGGCATGTAGGGTTGCCCCCACATCTGGTCTTTGCTAGTCATAGCTAGTCATAGCTAGTCATAGCTTGCAGCATCTGCCGGAACAGATGGTATTTATTTGCACCCCCACCGAGCAAATTAGGCACAAGGCCAATTTTTAATGTGAGGATGAAGGGAGGGGGAAGGGAAAAAGGGGACCAGCTCCCGAGAGGTGGGAAATGGGAACTGGTTAAAGGTCAGGTATGTGGGGTTATTCCGGATTAAATGGGGATCAACGACTATTGTTACTCTCAATACGTTTTTGTCATCGAAATCACTGAAATTCCCCATGTTTCAATCAAATCAATTGATTGCCTGCTCTAGTTAGGAACCCACCGCAGTGCACCGGGAGGAAGCTCACATGCTCCTCCCGCAGTGACTTAGTTCAGAATACATTGGCGTCTACATTACACTGCGGTGTTACTTTTATTAAATTATTTACATATAATGACTTGAATTAAAGTTTTAAAAGCAAAAGTCAAATATCATGGTTCAGTTGTGCGTTAAACAGAAACATTTATTTCACACGCGCACATGTATTATCAAGGAACCTACTGTTGATTTTATACACCGGACCCTTCTGAATCTGCCATGATAAATCTTCTTAAATGCACTTGTGATGTAAGGCTGTATAAGGGTGTTAACTTAACAAAGTCGAAGTGATTCTTCTTTAACTGTTTTTATTAATGGCGATTTTCGATTCATGCAAAACATATATAAAAACATTTCAAAGCATATAAAGCAAATTTGTATGACATCCAATAAAAATTGGTCCAGCCGTTTTGGAGTCCATGAGAAACGAAATCACACACACACAAACACACAGTGCCATTTATATGTAAGAAGAGAGAGAGACATCCTTATTTGTAATTAATGAATACATGAGGAGGCTCCATGTTTTGACAGGCTTTTGGGTTTGACCTTTACTCCTGATCTGAAATGGAACACGTACATCAAATCTGTTGCCAGGGACGCTGGGAAAATGGTGGGATTTTTCTACAGCTCCAGAAGATATCTCACTACTGATGCAATTCTCTATCTGTATAAAAGCCAAGTACGTCCAAGGATGGAGTACTGCTGCCACATCTGGGCGGGAGCTGCTAAAAACAGCCTATCCTGCTTTGACAGAGTAAAAATAGACTTCGTGGCTTAGTAGGGGGGGGGCCTTTTCTCTTCACTGTCGCCTCTTTCTCACAGAAGAGACGTTGCGAGCCTGTCTTTGTTTTATCATTATTTCCATGGAAAGTGCTCGTCTGAGCTCCAATCTCTCGTCCCCCCTCGCCTATCTTTCACGAGAAACACCCGTCTGGCTGAGACTATGGTCAATAATTTTCCCCACTCTTTATCTGTGCCTAAATCCAAACGTAGATTCCATGAGCAAAGCTTCTTTCTCTGAAGTGCACGACTGTGGAACTCCCTTCTTTTTGCCTGCTTCCCACCTGACTACAACTTGGGTGTCTTCAAGTCCAACATAAACAAATTCCTTACAAACCGCCCTCCTAAATAAGACACTCTATCAAATCTCCAATACTAATGATTGCTACAATACTATCTCATTGATTACTGTACACACAATAACCCTTATCCCTGAGTGGCCTCCGGGCCTTGATAAGTGGTGACCTCCATGTAAAAAAAAAAGAATTTCATTAACTTTATTATTAGTTTTCAGTCTTCTGTCTGTTTGCTTTATTTTTTATTATCATATTATTAGAATATTAACTTTTTTCCTGGATTTCCTTCTATTTCTTAATGTAATTTTCATTCATTTTTTATTCTTTTTTTTTTTTTACAAAGGCGTCACCACTTATCGAAGCCCGGAGGCCACTCGAGTATAAGTGTTAATGAGTGTACGGTAGTCAATGGGAAAATGTCCTACTAATCGTTACTCGTGGAAATTAGGTAAGTTCGAATACTTAAAGGGGCGGCTCATCAAAAACTTGTTTACATTGGACTTGAGGACAACAATATTTTTGTGAGTTAGAAAGCATTAAAACGGAACAGTTCCACAGGCATACAGTTCTAAGAAAGAAGCTTTGTTCATGGAATCTATGTTTAGGTTTAGGCACAGATAAAGAGCGGGGGAAATTAGTGATAGAGGTTCAGAGACGATTGTTTTGCGTGAAAGTTTGGCCAAGGGGATAAAGTTTGGAGCTCGGACGAGCACTTGCCATGAAAATAATGATGAAGCATGGATAGGCTCGCAACGCCTCTTCCGTGCGAAAGAGCTTGCAGAGAAGGGAAAAGGGTATCCCCCACTAGGCAACAAAGTCTATTTTGACCTTAGTCAAAGCAGGATAAGCTGTTTCTAGCAGCACCTGCGCAGATGTGTCAGCAGTACTCCCTCTTTGGGTGTACTTGGCTCTTATACAGATGGAGAATGTCATCAGCAGTTAGATATCTACTGGACTGAAGTGGTAGAACGATCTTTCCATTTGTCGAGCAGCCTCGGCAATGGATTTGGTGTACGTGCACCATCTCAGATCAGAAGTAAAGATCAGACCTAAAAGTTTTTCAAATCATGGAGCCTCCCCAAGACGAGAGCTATTTATTTCAGTGATGCAAGATGTGGATCAGAGCGTTGAAGATGGAAATATAGAAGTTTGGTTTTAGATGCATTAAAATTAACCAGTTATACCTTTCCCTTTTGCACCACGTGATCAAGAAACTTTTGAAGTGTCGTGATAGATGAGAGTAATATCCTTAACTTGATGTAGCCTTATTGTCGTAAGTAGGATTGAGTTAAAATTTTGCCGATTTGTAGAAAATGTTATGTTTCTGAATATTTTGATGAGGGTTGATAAATCCAATTATTTGAATTATTCCAATTACTGTTCTTATCTTGATTCCTTTTTTTGTTTACAGCGTATCGACCGATGCAACATCATCCCTCGTCCAGATGTACCTTGTCAAACTCAAAAACATTTCTGTCGAACTCAGAAATCTGCATGGAATTTCGAAGTGAAATCTTTATTTAATCCACGAAAATAGCATGGCTTCGTTCCGTCAGCCATGGCCGGGTAGAAGACTTACGAAATTCGTTATTGTATTCTTAGTATCGTCTGCATTGAATATTAAACCTTCAATCTCCAGATCAGCGCTACGTGAACGGAATTTCATGTTATATTTTTTTCGTTACACCATGACGAAAAAAAGCATGCTTTCTCCGTAAATTAAATAATGAGTCCCGTTCGAAATTCTGTACAGATCCCCGAGTTTGGTGGAAAGATACCCAACTTTAACAAGATACACCTGCAGTAGATCAGAGTGTACATCGGCGGAAACGTTATAATTATAACATCTATAATATAAATCTCACCTATCTGTTTAAATGTATGTATGTTTGTATGTATGTATGTCTGCCTAAAACCTTCAACATACGCGACAGATTTTCACGAGATCGGTATCATTTTGAAATCCGAGCCTTCGGACGACACATATCGAAAAATTGGCTGAAAACTTCACCCTCAACTAGGCACTTTTCTACAAGGAGGGGTCGCTTTTTTCGCCAATATTTTCGAAAGTCATGCTCTGTTTTCGATTGACTAGCCTTAATTTAAACCTTCACCACTTCCAGTTTGGCAATAGACGCAACGACAAAGACGTCACGTTTTTTTTTTTCACGTTATTTTCCTCCAGCGAAGTACGGGCTCGAGTCTGCCTGCCTACTACAATCTGTCTCTGTCTGTCTGTCTGTCTGTCTCTCTCTCTCTCTCTCTTCTCCACCGCCTCCTCCTATATATATATATATATATATTTTTTTTTTTTTTTTTTGCTCAGCACACACCTCAAAACACCCAGGCCATGCCGGGCACCCAGGCTGATCTAATATAAAAACAGTAGTCTGAATAATACCAAACATCATAATATGGAGTTTATATGAACGAAATAAGAATACTTTTGAATGCAATGCAAAGGACAAAGTCTTTCATTTAATGTGAGAAATGTATTGCGACTATCCTTTTCATTGGATTAATGCAGACGAAAAAGACGATACAAGTGTCAAACTTTAATCAAGTATGAATTATTTTGAGCGGTGTCTATTTATGTCTAGATAAATGCCGCATTGTCAGTCCGTGTTGACTGCAGTCAAAAGCATCCAAGAAACAGTATAAAACTAACATCAGAATTTAGATTTACTTTTTTTTTTTTACAACGGCATCACCACTTATCAAGGCCAAGAGGCCACGCGGGGATAAGAGTTAGAGTGTACAGTAGACAATTGGACAATATAGTAATCGTTAGTAATGGAAATTCGGTAACTTATATGGAACGGCTCATCAAAAATTTGTTTACATTAGACATGAAGACAACCATATTGTAGTCAGCTGGGAAGCAGGAAAACGGAAGACAATTCCACAGGCGTGCAGTTCTAAGAAAGAAGCTTTGCTCATGGAATATATGTTTAGGTTTAGACACAGATAAAGAGTGGGGGAAATTATTGATAGTGTTTTCAGCTAGTCGAAAAAAAAATCCTTTTTCCCGACTTCAACTATTCTCCAATGAACCTTTCCAATCACCTGGTTGCTGTCCGTTTTCTAGTTTTTTCCTATCAAGGGCTCGCGAGGAGAGATTTTTGGTCCACTGCATTTGGCTCTGTAGCCTTTTCCGGCTCCTTCATTGTGGTGGGGGAAGAGTTGAATAGAGGAGGGGTGGCTTGTTCTTCCGATTGTACTTAGATCTGTACTGGAAGTTCTCCTTGTTTTTTGGTCTCATTGTTATGGTCTCATTCCCCCCCCTCGGACTCTGGGGAGTGCGTCTTATGCTTTCTCTTGGTTTCTTCCTTTTTCCTTTCTTCCTCTTTCCTCTATTGTCATCCTTGCTCTGCTGGCTTCACCTGAGCTTTTTGTGGACATGCCTAAACATGTGGCCGGGTTTCTGGCAATGCCAGTAATGCATCCTCCTCCCTTCCACTATTATGGTCATTAACCAAACCTCGCAATTGAACTGTGCTGGGATGTTGTTAAAGCCTTTTTTGTTAACTCTTTGGAGCTTATAATCTCTCGTGATTATGTCTCAGCCCTCTAACTGGATTTATCGCCTCTATCTCTTCATATTGGGACATTATGTTCCTGTAGCCCCACGTGTGGCTCCCTCGTCAGATCGCCGACTCCCAGCGTCGTGTACCGTGGATTTTTCGTTCATGGCCGTATCGTCATTTTCCCGTTGGCGACTGTCGATGAGAACACACGCGGTTCACAAAATAGAAATATAAACAAAGAAAGGAAAAACACAAATGCCAATGTTCACATATAAATTGACTGTTGGACTTGTGAGCGTGGGTGTGTCTTCTCCCCGTTCTATTGATGTTACATTCGTCTATCTCTGTTTCACAGTCAACTCTAAAATTGTCCACGTCGCTATTTCACGTTATCAACTCCCATCCGACGTCCAGCGACACTAGATGTCAACTGCCTGTCTCCTCTGTCTCTCAGGTTGCCCACCTCACCCTGGCTACCGGATGCTGCCCTTCCCTGTTTTATCAGGTTTCTATTGTTATTGTTTGCTATTTCATATCTATTGTTGATTGTAGGATATTTCCGATTTCTTTGTTTATTCTAAGCTATTTCCTATCTATTGTTGACTGTAGGATATTTCCAATTTCTTTGTTTATTCTAAGCTATTTCCTATCTATTGTTGATTGTAGGATATTTCCGATTTCTTTGTTTATTCTAAACTATTTCCTATCTATTGTTGATATTAGGATATTTCCGATTTCTTTGTTTATTCTAAGCTATTTCCTCTTCCTTTGTCTATTCCCCTACCCTCTCAGCACTTAGTGGCTCAAATCCACCCCAGGGACACTTTATAGTATCACATTCCTGACAGAAAGAAAGCAGGGTATTCAAAGGATTGTGATTCCTGTTAACCTCTTGGATAGGTATTCCTACTTCAGATTCACCTTCTTCCATGTAATATTCCCTTTTGTTACTTTTTTCCTCTTCTTTGTGTGACAATACGATATCCAACATTGCGAAGCCTCTCCTTACCAAAGAGTGTGCTGGAATCTGAAGCTCGTCCAGCATCTCCAGGATTTCCTCTTTCGGGGACCCTTGTAAATCACCTGCCTTGGCATCAGATGTCACCAGCGACACTGACTTTTCTTTGTTTTTGTTTTGTTTTTGTTTTGTTTTTGTTTTTTTCAGCGTTTTCGGGATGATCTTGATATTATTCCCCTCTGTACAATGTTGGTATTTACTGTCGTACAGGTATTTGTAGTACTTTGTTAATTGCGCCAACTTGCTGCTGGCATTTCTTTATTTAGACTGCTCTTCTTCAGCGTCCTTTGGACTTCGTTTATCAGGGAATTTCCGGGTACGAGTTTTCCTGGTACGAGTTTTCCAGGAACAAGTTTTCTTAAATTCACTAGTGGGAAATATATCGTCAGCGTTAAATGGGAACTGACTTCTATTTAACAAAAAATGTAATCTGTCTGTCTGTCTGTCTGTATGTCTGTCTGTATGTCTGTCTCTCTCTCTCTCTCTTCTCCATCGCCTCCTCCTCCTTTCCCCTCTTGTAAATCATACAGAATTGTATTTGATGTTTGAAAGTTGAAATGACCGCCGTTTCTATTTTATTATAATTATTAAATCGCAATCTGTCTGCGCGATATTCCCTCAAATCCCAAGAGACACTTCAAAAGGAAATATAGACGAATCCAATGTAAATTGCAGAGGATCATAAAATCAATCTTAAACCTTATTGTCACCATCATTGAGTTTTTTTTTTTTAATTTTCTTCCTATTTTTCTTCTTTTTTCTCTTTCTTGTTGTTTTCCTCGTCTTCTTCGACATCCGAATTATCTGTTTCTGCCTTTATTTCTTCTACTTCGTCATCTTCCCTTTTTTTCGTCTTCTCCGCTCCTCCGTATTATATTTCTCTTCCTTTATTTCTTCTTTCTACTTCTTTTTCCTACTTCTTCTTTTCCTCCTCCTCCTCATTCTCCTTCTCCTCTTTCTTCTTCTTCTTCTTCTTCTTCTCATTATTATTATTATTATTATTATTATTATTATTATTATTATTATTATTTTGTTCTTGTTGTTGTTATTATTTTCCTTGTTCTTTTTCTTATTCTAGTCCTAGTTTTTTTTTTCTTTTTAATTTTTTCGACCGTCCGTATTATATCTTTCTTTCTTTTATTTCGTCTTTTTCTATTTCCTTCTTCTTCTTTTCCTTTTTATTTTTTCTTTTCTTCTTTTTTTATCATTATTTTCCTTATCCTTGTCCGCATTTTCTTCTTCTTCTTCTTCTTCTTCTTCTTCTTCTTCTCTGCCCCTCCATAGGATCTCTTTCTCTTTTATTTATTCTGTCTGTTCCAAATGTCTTATCCACTTCTTTTATTTCTTAAATTTATTCGTATTTCCGTCCTATTATTATTATTATTATTATTATCATTATTATTATCATCATCATTATTATTATCATCATCATCATTATTATTATTATTATCATCATCATCATTATTATTATTATTATTATTATCATCATCATTATTATTATCATCATTATTATTATTATTATCATCATTATTATTATTATTATTATTATTATTATTATTATTACATTAATACGATAGCGTATGTGTTCTCTTGTGTGTCACGCTTGTATCCGGGTCGTTTAATTGCTATGTTCTTTTATTTCTTGTCATAAATAATTTTACCAAGAATTCCTCATTTGGGTTTCGCTTTCGACTATAGCTGATGGCACTTAATTCATCTTTTTTTTTTAAATAATTTTATCAAGAGTTTTGCATAAGTTTGGGTTTCGGTTTCGATTATGACTGAAGGATTTCAAATTATATATATATATATATATATATATATATATATATATACTAGCAAAAGTACCCGTAGTTGACTGGGTTCAAAAACAGCGTACAGAAAATGGACTCTGATTTATGAAAGTATGATAGGTTTTGAAAAGGAAGGGGTGTAAAGAGATAGCTTCGAATTTGGGGGTATCAAAACCAAAGCAAAATATGATGAAAGTAAAAATAAAATAGATAAACCCCATCATTTATTATACCATACCTGTTCACACTGAAACACTTATAACAATATTCTGTGGATCTATATTAAAAAACCTTGTTAAACTTTGTGACATATTTCCATTCTATCGAGGTCTGGCGCTAACGAACACCTCATAATTTTATTATACCATATTTCTTCAAACTGAAACATAATTATTAAAGTATACTTACGCAGATATATATGAAAAGTCTTTATTAAAGTTTGTGCCTATTTCCATTCTATGGAGGCCAGGCGCGAACGCAGACCCCACAATTTTATTATACCATCCCTATTTAAGTTAAAACATACTTATCAAAGTATTCTTATGTACATCTATATCAAAAACATTGTAGACGTTTTTTTTTAATTTTTAATTTTTTTTATTTCCATACTTTGTGGACCAGGTGCGAATGCAGACCCCACAATTTTAATGAACCACTGTTCTGCCAGATCAAACATACCCATTCCTGTGTCTCCTATCATTATATGTAATCAATTTTTTAAAATAGTCAATCATATAGGAACCTATTCGTGACCACACACACACACACACACACACACACACACACACACACACACACACATTCAGCTTTATATTATAGATATATATATATATACATATATATACACATATATATACATATGTAAATATATATATATATATATATATATATATATATATATATATATATATATATATTCGTGTTTTTATTTCGGTTTCGATTCAAGCTAATGCACCCAAGTCATATGGATATATATTTTTAGTTTTTTAATCGCAAATTTATAACATATAAAAATCGATAGGACATTAACTCTATAATAATATATACGAAATCTGTATGAATTAAAATATTATATTGAAGCGTACTTTAAGACTGGGCTTTACCGGGCGTTCGTGCTAGTGTTTTATTGCTCGGGTCATATATCGAGTGATAATGGGGGCTTTCATATCGGAGACAGACGGCGGACATATATATAAGAATGATGAGGGAGAGAGGTAGACATCTATACATATTACACTTCTGTGGATTCTTCTAACATGTATTAGCGAGGAGAGAGGGTGATCAGATTCATTACTTATGATGGAGAGAGGGGGCGCATTACTTGGAAGGGTGTTATACACGTTCATATTAAGATGATTAACACATTACCTTCAATTGTTGAATGACGACACGAAGACAATAGTTACAAATATCGATCGATGATGACGTCAGGAATTCAAATCGTTTCTACATGGTTAAATGTTCTCCCTTCGCTTTTAAAGGAACCCTCCTCTGATCATGTCAACTCATTCCGACTGCCTTTGCTGACTGCTCGAACCTGTCTGCTCGACTCTGACTCTGGCTAAATTAGCTCATATATTGAGAAATTCCCTTTCTGCTATGACGTCAGATATATGGTTTCAAACGTGACCAACGCATGTGGCTAAACACATGTTCAAAATACACATCTGCTCACTTATCTATTTTTCAACCTAACCTAATTTTTTCAGTATATTTTTAAATTGTATTGTTCATTCTTTTTAGCTGACCTTTTCAATTCAGTTTTCATAACCATTCAGTTTTCATAAAAGAATAAACAATTAAATTCTTTTTACAATACAAACAATATCAAACTATTTCTAAAACAATAGCTAAGTTATAACATCCCAATTTCTGAATTTATCTTTGAACCTTGCTTACAAAGGTTCGAGTCTCGGCTTATCCTAATCTCATTTTCCATTTATCTAATGTTTTTCTTTTTTACAGGAAAAGGGCACAGCCTTTTCTTGTAACACTAACATGGATAAGTAATTTTGCAGTTTACACTGAACATCCAACATCAATATATTACATATGAATGAGTCCCCTGTGGAATTTCCACAGGGCCCGCTTGTTGTTGTTGTTGTTGTTGTTATTATTATTATCATTATCATTATTATTATTATCATTATCATTATTATTATTATTATTATTATTATTATTATCATTATTATTTTTATTATTATTATTATTATTATTATTATTATTATTATTATTATCATCATCATCATTATTATTATTATTATTATTATTATTCTCATCATTATCATCATTATTATTATTATTATTATTATTATCATCATCATCATTATCATTATTATTATTATTATTATTATCATCAGTATCATCATTATCATTATCATTACTATTATTATTATCATCATCATTATCATTATTATCATTATCATTATTATAATTATTATTATTATTATCATCATTATCATTATTATCATTATTATTATTATTGTTATTATTATTATTATTATCATCATCATTATTATCATTATCATCATTATCATTATCATTATTATTATTATCATTATTATCATCATTATCATTATCATTATTATTATTATTATTATTATCATTATCATTATTATTATTATGTTTATTATTATTATTATTATTATGTTTATCATCATCATCATCATCATCATCATCATCATCATCATCATCATCATCATAATCATCATCCAGCACTTTCCAAAAGATTCTGGCGATTCTCAGAAAGACAGTCTTCTGAAACACTTCAACATTGCAATGGATTCTAATGTTCTCAATCAACTTTTCAAATCCTTTTGTCACACTCACCTGACATCCCATGAAACTAGGTACACTTTTTACCTCTCGAAAATCCCACAATTTTTTTTTATCTTCCTTTTAAACTCTTAGTTATTTTCGAACTTATTTTATTTTTCCTCTAAATTCACATCAGCTGGTACTGCTAGATCAATGGTCATTGCCTTGTGTTCTTTGTATTTCTGGCAAGATTAAATCTGGTCTCCTTGCTCCGATGAAATAATCACATTGGATATTCATGTCTCACAATACTTTAATATTATCACTCTCCGCTACGACTTCTGGAACGTGATTGTACCATTTTCCACAGCGTTCTTTTCTTTTCTTACATATATCCCAATGCCATCCGGCACCATCGAAAATAACAAACAAACGAAAATCGGACTCAGTTTTTCTTTTCTTTTTTAACACAAATAGCGACAGCTAAGAGAGAATTTACGGAAACCACTAAAAAGCGCATCGAAGCACAAAAACTAGGAACTCGAGACTTCTGGAAAATCTACAACAGTGTAGTAAATAATGGGCAATCAACAATTCCCCCACTAACCAACAATAACGAGTTTGTCTCCTCAGCAACCGACAAGGCTAACATGCTTGCCAGTCGGTTTGCCTCAAACTCCACACTGGACCCTTCCAACCACCCCCTACCTGACTTTCCTATGCGGACAGACGCCACACTAGACGATCTGAAAACCACCCCTGCTCAGGTGCATGCTATCATAAAAAACCTTGACACCTCAAAAGCATGTGGACCCGATCTTATCCCAGCTGTGCTATTAAAAAAGTGCTCAGCCGAAGTAGCTCCAGTTCTCTCCAAACTCTACAACAAATGTCTTAATGAAGCTTGCTTTCCGGGCTGTTGGAAAACTGCTTCTGTTGTACCAGTATTCAAGAATTCTGGCGAAAGGACAGACCCATCAAATTATCGCCCCATTAGCCTCCTCCCACTTTTTGCCAAAATATTTGAGACCATAATTAACCATGCTCTAGTCCATCATCTTACAGATGCTAAACTACTGACTGACAAACAATATGGATTTAGACAAGCCCGTTCCACAGCAGACATCCTCACCGTGATCTCTGAACGTATATACCAATCACTGGACAAAGCGGGGGAAGGCAGAGCGGTAGCTCTAGATATATCTAAGGCTTTTGACAGGGTATGGCATGAGGGTCTCCTCAGGAAGATTAGATCTTACGGTATCACTGGTAGAATACTTAACATAATTAAATCCTTCTTAGATAAGAGAAAAATCCAGGTAGTCCTCGACGGTCGCACATCTAAACAATATGATATAAATGCGGGAGTGCCCCAGGGTTCTATCCTTGGACCTCTATTGTTCCTGATATTCATAAATGACCTCCCCGACAACATTGCCTCTGAGATGGGTATATATGCTGATGACACTACACTCTATGGCAGACACGACAGGAAGACGAATGAACACATTTCTAAAGAAATGGCAGAAACACTAGAGGAAGACCTCCAATCTGTAGTGGAATGGGGACAAAAGTGGTTGGTCGCGTTCAATGCTGCCAAGACTAAACTAGTTTCATTCAATAATTACAAGAAACCCTCTCTACCACCAATAGCAATGGCCAACGACCCTTTATCTGAGAGTCCATCTTTCAAACTCCTTGGCCTAACGTTCACAGGAAACATGAGTTGGAACAATTACATTGAAGGCATTGCCAGGGCCGCTGCAAGAAAGGTAGGCTCTCTCTACCGTGCTAGAAAACTACTAACACCCGAAAGTATCCTGTACCTCTATAAGGCCACCATTCGCCCATGTATGGAGTATTGCTGCCACATCTGGGCTGGTGCATCTGCTACTAGTCTCTCGCTCCTTGACAAGGTTCAAAAGAGAGTCGCAAATCTGATAGGCCCTGAACTGGCATCTAAGCTTCAGCCTCTGTCCCATCGACGAAATGTTGCATCCCTCTGCCTGTTCTACAAGTATTTTAGTGGTGAATGCTCTGATGAACTGCAATCACTTGTGCCCCCACGACGCGAGCACCCTCGACAAACCCGACAGGCTACTAGATCCCACCCCCACACTGTAGAGGTCCCTAGATGTAAAAGATCTTTTTACTCCAATAGTTTCTTCCCCAGAACCGCAAGACTCTGGAATTCCATTCCAGGTCCCTGCTTCCCCAACAGTACTGACGTGCAGAAGTTCAAGTGTAACGTGAACCGACAGCTTGCTGCCCAAATCCCTACATAGTACCCCAGTAGTTGTTGCCCCTGATAGTAGCCCCCTACACCAAAGTGGCAATTTGCCTTGTTTGGGGTGAAAATGTAATAAAAAAAAAAAAATAAAAAAAAACACAAGTCGTTTATTACCGTTTTTCTTTCTCCATGTTTTTCTTTCTCCATGTTTTTCTTTCTCCGTGTTTTTCTTTCTCCATGTTTTTCTTTCTCCGTGTTTTTCTTTCTCCATGTTTTTCTTTCTCCGTGTTTTTCTTTCTCCATATTTTTCTTTCTCCATGTTTTTCTTTCTCCGTGTTTTTCTTTCTCCATGTTTTTCTTTCTCCATGTTTTTCTTTCTCTGTGTTTTTCTTTCTCCATGTTTTTCTTTCTCCGTGTTTTTCTTTCTCCATGTTTTTCTTTCTCCATGTTTTTCTTTCTCCATGTTTTTCTTTCTCCGTGTTTTTTTTTTCTCCATGTTTTTCTTTCTCCATGTTTTTCTTTCTCTGTGTTTTTCTTTCTCTGTGTTTTTCTTTCTCCGTGTTTTTCTTTCTCCATGTTTTTCTTTCTCCATGTTTTCTTTCTCCATGTTTTTCTTTCTCCATGTTTTTCTTTCTCTGTGTTTTTCTTTCTCTGTGTTTTTCTTTCTCTGTGTTTTTCTTTCTCCATGTTTTCTTTCTCCGTGTTTTTCTTTCTCCATGTTTTTCTTTCTCTGTGTTTTTCTTTCTCCATGTTTTTCTTTCTCCATGTTTTTCTTTCTCCATGTTTTTCTTTCTCTGTGTTTTTCTTTCTCCATGTTTTTCTTTCTCCGTGTTTTTCTTTCTCCATGTTTTTCTTTCTCCGTGTTTTTCTTTCTCCATGTTTTTCTTTCTCCATGTTTTTCTTTCTCCGTGTTTTTCTTTCTCCATGTTTTTCTTTCTCCATGTTTTTCTTTCTCTGTGTTTTTCTTTCTCCATGTTTTTCTTTCTCCGTGTTTCTCTTTCTCCATGTTTTTCTTTGTCCATGTTTTTCTTTCTCCATGTTTTTCTTTCTCCGTGTTTTTCTATCTCCATGTTTTTCTTTCTCCATGTTTTTCTTTCTCCATGTTTTTCTTTCTCCGTGTTTTTCTTTCTGCATGTTTTCCTTTCTCCGTGTTTTTCTTTCTCCATGTTTTTCTTTCTCCATGTTTTTCTTTCTCCATGTTTTTCTTTCTCTGTGTTTTTCTTTCTCTGTGTTTTTCTTTCTCCATGTTTTTCTTTCTCCGTGTTTTTCTTTCTCCATGTTTTTCTTTCTCCATGTTTTTCTTTCTCTATGTTTTTCTTTCTCTGTGTTTTTCTTTCTCTGTGTTTTTCTTTCTCCATGTTTTTCTTTCTCCGTGTTTTTCTTTCTCCATGTTTTTCTTTCTCCATGTTTTTCTTTCTCCATGTTTTTCTTTCTCTGTGTTTTTCTTTCTCTGTGTTTTTCTTTCTCCATGTTTTTCTTTCTCCGTGTTTTTCTTTCTCCATGTTTTTCTTTCTCCATGTTTTTCTTTCTCCATGTTTTTCTTTCTCCGTGTTTTTCTTTCTCCATGTTTTTCTTTCTCCATGTTTTTCTTTCTCCGTGTTTTTCTTTCTCCATGTTTTTCTTTCTCCATGTTTTTCTTTCTCCATGTTTTGCTTTCTCCATGTTTTTCTTTCTCCATGTTTTTCTTTCTCCATGTTTTTCTTTCCCCATGTTTTTCTTTCTCTGTGTTTTTTCTTCCTCCCTGTTTTTCTTTCTCCGTGTTTTTCTTTCTCCATGTTTTTCTTTCTCCATGTTTTTCTTTCTCTGTGTTTTTCTTTCTCCATGTTTTTCTTTCTCCATGTTTTTCTTTCTCCGTGTTTTTCTTTCTCCATGTTTTTCTTTCTCCGTGTTTTTCTTTCCCCATGTTTTTCTTTCTCCATGTTTTTCTTTCTCCATGTTTTTCTTTCTCCATGTTTTTCTTTCTCTGTGTTTTTCTTTCTCTGTGTTTTTCTTTCTCCATGTTTTTCTTTCTCCGTGTTTTTCTGTCTCCATGTTTTTCTTTCTCCATGTTTTTCTTTCTCCATGTTTTTCTTTCTCCATGTTTTTCTTTCTCTGTGTTTTTCTTTCTCTGTGTTTTTCTTTCTCCATGTTTTTCTTTCTCCGTGTTTTTCTTTCTCCATGTTTTTCTTTCTCCATGTTTTTCTTTCTCCATGTTTTTCTTTCTCCATGTTTTTCTTTCTCTGTGTTTTTCTTTCTCTATGTTTTTCTTTCTCCGTGTTTTTCTTTCTCCATGTTTTTTTCTCTGTGTTTTTCTTTCCCCATGTTTTTCTTTCTCCGTGTTTTTCTTTCTCCATGTTTTTCTTTCTCCATGTTTTTCTTTCTCCATGTTTTTCTTTCTCCGTGTTTTTCTTTCTCCATGTTTTTCTTTCTCCATGTTTTTCTTTCTCCATGTTTTTCTTTCTCCATGTTTTTCTTTCTCTGTGTTTTTCTTTCTCCGTGTTTTTCTTTCTCCATGTGTTTCTTTCTCCATGTTTTTCTTTCTCCATGTATTTCTTTCTCCATGTATTTCTTTCTCCATGTTTTTCTTTCTCCATGTTTTTCTTTCTCCATGTTTTTTTTCTCCGTGTTTTTCTTTCTCCGTGTTTTTCTTCTCTGTGTTTTTCTTTCTCCATGTATTTCTTTCTCTGTGTTTTTCTTTCCCCATATTTTTCTGTCTCCGTGTTTTTCTTTCTCCCTGTTTTTCTTTCTCCATGTTTTTTTCTCCATGTTTTTCTTTCTCTGTGTTTTTCTTTCTCCATGTTTTTCTTTCTCTATGTTTTTCTTTCTCCATGTTTTTTTTCTCCGTGTTTTTCTTTCTCTGTGTTTTTCTTTCTCCGTGTTTTTCTTTCTTCATGTTTTTCTTTCTCCGTGTTTTTCTTTCTCCGTGTTTTTCTTTCTCCATGTTTTTCTTTCTCCGTGTTTTTCTTTCTCCATGTTTTTCTTTCTCCCTGTTTTTCTTTCTCCATGTTTTTCTTTCTCCGTGTTTTTCTTTCTCCATGTTTTTTCTTTCTCCATGTTTTTCTTTCTCCATGTTTTTCTTTCTCCATGTTTTTCTTTCTCTGTGTTTTTCTTTCTCCATGTGTTTCTTTCTCTATGTTTTTCTTTCTCCATGTTTTTTTTCTCCATGTTTTTCTTTCTCCATGTTTTTCTTTCTCCATGTTTTTTTTCTCCATTTTTTTTTCTCCATGTTTTTCTTTCTCCATGTTTTTCTTTCTCCGTGTTTTTCTTTCTCCATGTTTTTCTTTCTTTGTCTTTTTCTTTCTCCATGTATTTCTTTCTCTGTGTTTTTCTTTCCCCATGTTTTTCTTTCTCCGTGTTTTTTCTTTCTCCATGTTTTTCTTTCTCCATGTTTTTGTTCTTCATGTTTTTCTTTCTCTGTGTTTTTCGTTCTCCATGTTTTTCTTTCTCTATGTTTTTCTTTCTCCATGTTTTTTCTCCATGTTTTTCTTTCTCCATGTTGTTCTTTCTCCATGTTTTTCTTTCTCCATGTTTTTCTTTCTCTGTGTTTTTCTTTCTCCGTGTTTTTCTTTCTCCATGTTTTTTCTTTCTCCGTGTTTTTCTTTCTCCATGTTTTTCTTTCTCCGTGTTTTTCTTTCTCCATGTTTTTCTTTCTCCATGTTTTTCTTTCTCCATGTTTTTCTTTCTCTGTGTTTTTCTTTCTCCATGTTTTTCTTTCTCTGTGTTTTTCTTTCTCTGTGTTTTGACACCAGCTTAAAAGTTTTCCGCTTCTGTCCACTACACGCCAACCGTAGAAAACCATTTATTATACGTCCGTCGTTTTCTTCTCCGACCATGTGGTGTCCTTTTTTTCCCCCTTTTGTTTTTCTCTTACAAGCTCCCAAAAACTTTTGTCCGACTCTTGTTGCTAATATCCTCGCCAGCCAGCTATCTTACAGCCCCTGCTGATATTTTTCCATGCGTTCAAACGCGCTCTGTTGTATTTGTACAGGGACATAATTCTACAATTATTAATACAAATCTATTATTTATTTATAGGAAAAAAATCATTCTAATTGAAAAGAAACATCTAACATAGCTGACAGTAAAACGCGACGGGCCAACTCCTGATGAGCGCAAAGTTTTAAAATCCTTTAAAATATAGAGTATTCTATTTTATCAATAAGGAGAGACATTGCTAGTTTTTCTCTATTCTACTTTAATTTATATAAGAGGTGCTCGACTGGGCTCCAATCTTTGGTCATCCATGTAAAACTTTAACAGCAATCACACGTCATTTTACAACTATTGCTAGAAAGTTTCTTTTCTTTCTAAGCGGTATTTAAGATCTAACGGAATTTCTATGAATAGAAATTTTTTCTAAAACTTCCCACCTTTGGAAACAACGCTTTCTTGTTCATAGCAGCATGGTCGTGTCCAGGTTGAATATGAGTAAATGTTTGTCGAGCTGTCATTTTAAGTAATCCTTTCATGATATTTCGACAAAACTATTTCATTAATACAGATTGATTAAAGAGAAAGGAAAAACTTCTGTTTATTCATCGGAGTGTTCCTCTTTCTCCCACTGTCGAATCAGCAATCTATTGCTTTGGTCCTAAGTATACAGAAACTCAACATATTTGCAAGACTTTCGACTCGCATGAGTCGTCTTCGGGCACGCGATTTTCTTGGCACAATAGATTAAAAATTGGTACATTTATGATGAAAAATGAAGTAAAAACACTGGCGCTTCTACACTATCAGAACGAAATTTTGTCGTCGATAAATGGAGTTTTCAGATAAAATATGGTTTCTACTGATTTTTGTCAATTCTAATAAATTACAATGTTAGCTTCCAAATTATGCAGTTGAAATTATGTGAACATTACTGAATTATTAAAGAAAACAACTTTAATCGTGTTAGCAGGTGAAAAATTGCGGTCATCTTGTATAAATCGAAACGAAAAATTACATCTCTTTTGAACTCGTGTGTGTCTTACAAAAATAAATGCGATCGTTTTCTTAAAATTCTATTTTCTATTTTCTTTAATAAATAATTTCTATCTCATAGATTTTCGTAATTTTTGGATATAATCATTTAAAAATTTCGAGGAATACGTAGATAATAGTGTTGGGACGATTAATTGGAATCGGGAATCGGAAAAATCGGAACTTTTTAGGGCATCGGAATCTGTATCGGAATCGGAAAAAATTGTACCGATTTTCCGATGCCAAAACGATTCCTTTAAATATCTCTTTTTTTATTATTTGATTTTGTTTAAAACAAAATTTTCCACAGCTGATGGTTATAATAAAACAATAAATATTTATTAATTTTAAGCTACCAGTCAAACTAAAATCTATAAATCACCCCCGACAAATGTATTTTTACGTTTAAGCAAAATATCTGCACACTGAACATATGTTTTTTTACGTTCATCAAATAAAAATAAGAACTTTATAGTAGATATTTAGAGATTTATAAAGAATCGGAATCGGAATCGGTAATTGTATCGGAATCGGGAATTTAGTAAGGAATCGGTAATTGTATCGGAATCGGGAAAATATTGTTATCGTCCCATCACTAGTAGATACCATTGTTTTCGTGTGAAATCCAGTATTTTGATTTCCAAAATTTCGTTCTAATAGTGTAGAAGTGCCAAAACGTGTTAAAACATTTGGAGATTTTTCCTCTCTCTCTCTCTCTCTCTCTCTCTCTTTCTCTCTCTCTCTCTTTCTCTCTCTCTTTCTCTCTCTCTCAAACCAGACCTTTTTTTATGCATCTGGTTCAATTATGCTTCTACTATGCATATGCAGAAACTACAGTCGAAAATGTTCAGAATAAAGTGTTTCAAGTTACTATTTCGTGAAATTTGTTTTGGTTATTATGTGTGCTGTTGATTGCTGATGTATGGAGCTTTGTGGGCGTGTTAGGCGGAATTTAACAGACAACTTCCCGCGTGGCTATTACCCAGATGAATACAACATTTCAAGTCGAATTTAATTCAATTTTATTCATTCGTTATCAATCCTCTCAAAGTATTGTTCATCATCTAAATGCCCATCTCATTTACTCATATCCTGGGGTTGCTTTTGGACAATAAAGGTAACCTATTTGAAAAATATGATAAACGTTTTGTTTTCTATAGAATATGGCTAATCGGAAGGTTTGTAAAAAAAGGAAAGTTCAAAAAAATAATAATAAGGCAATGTTTTTCATGAGAGAAGAGTTATGTATACGCGGGGTATTTATACGTCCTTGTCTTTTACATACTTCCCCTTTTTTTTCTATGGAGAAATATGGCGCAAAGAAGACGTTCGCTGAGTGTTCTTAAAGGTTTTAGTTTGGGAGATAAATGGTTCACTAGAGTGATACTAAGGTTCTCTTAACTGAAATAAGGATGGAGTACTACTGCCATATATGGGCAGGAGCTGCTAGAAAGGACTTATCCTGCTTTGACGGAGTCCAAAATAGACTTTGTAGCCTAGAGGGCATTCGCTTTTCTCTTCCCTGCAACCTCTTTCTCACAGAAGAGACGTTGCGAGTCTGTCTCTGCTTTATCATTATTTTCATAGCAACTGCTCGTCTGAGCTCCAATCTATGGTTTCCCCCTCGCAAAACTTTCACGAGAAACACCTCTCTAGATGAAAACACTTTCAATAATTTCCCCCACTCTTTATCCGGGCCTAAACCTAAACGTAGATTCCATACACTTTCTTAGAACTGCAAACTTGTGGAACACTTTTCCATTAGCCTGCTTTTCGGCTGACTATAATATGGTCGTATTCAAGTCCAATGTAAACAAGTTCTTGATGAGCCGTTCCCCTAAAGTAATCAAATTTACCAAATTTCCACTACTAACAATTACTATGTCATTGTCCCATTGGCCACTGTACACTTATTAACCTTTATCCTCGAGTGGCATCAGAGCCTTGGTAATGGTAACTCCTTTGTAAAAAAAAGTGACTTACGAACAGAGATATTCAAAATAACATTCCGCATTATTTTTATTATTAGTCAATTGTATCGCGCAACCCAGAGCAGACTCGCATTATTCGATGTCCTCCTATCAGCTTCCACAGACAGACGGATGTGAAAAGCTTTGTTTTTCTCAGTTCGAATATCGAAACGTCAGTTGTCATTTGAAACTTACAGCTTTAATTTATCTATGCCGTTTAGATTTGATATTACATGTAAACCTTGCAGATTTGGGTTATAATGCACTCGGTATGATACTTGTAAAAATCCACATTAACCACATTACGTAGGGTTTCTAATATACAATAGTAAAGTATGCGTTATAGCTTTTGTATGACTGCAAGTGTTTGCGCAGGTAAATACCGTTATTAACTATTATAAAACAACTAGCGAGGGGTACCCGGCGTTTCCCGGGTGTTTGGAGGTGTGTGTGGAAACTCCGGGGGGGAGGGGTTAAAAATGTTTTGGTAGGTAAGTATGAGGATCGAGCCCGAACCGTTGAGGCAAAGTTGTAAATTAAAGTGTGAAAAAAAAAACCGTGCGACGTTAACCATTACCCCACCGCGAGATGCTAACGGAAACACGTTTGAATTTATTTAATTACTTGGATTTGGCAGGTGCCCGTTTTAATGAGTTAATGAGGTCAAGTTTGACCGGGATTTTTATTTTCCCAAGATGTTATAGGAGAAAGACTAACCCACATGCGGCGAGCGACAAATGTTGAATATTTATCTTCCTGAAATCGAGCAAATCAAGCAAATTAAATAGACAGGCGAGCTTCGTTGTTAACTGTGAGATATTACGATTTATATGTGATATAAAAAGTTTTAAAAAGTTGTGAACCGACCGACCGCTTCTCCGAAAAAACCTTTTGTAGACATACAGAAAAAGCGAACACACATACATACATACATACATACATACATACATACATACATACATTGTCGCTTTTATATTCATAGATGTCTAATTATTATCGGTGATTAAAACATCTGCAAAGATCTAAAAAGTGTCTCGAATATTTTCATTCTTCTGTTCATATTTCAATTCGCTTTCCAACGTCTCTCCACATCTGTCCACATCTGTTCACATCTGTTCATGCCTTTATTTCTTATTCACTTCTGCTGTATAATTCACTCCTCTTTGCGCATCTTGTCTGGATGCCTCTGCTTTTGACATTAATAAATCGATCCTCTTCTCCATCCTTTTCGCCTTGGTCGCTTTCACTACAAACTGTCACTAATCGCAGTTGAGTTTTATTCAAATTCGAATAAGATTCAAATTTCAATTACAAATTGACATCACGGCAAAACTGACAACTGTATCGCACAGTTACTTCCTTTGTTTCTCTTCCCCTCAACTCCATCTTCTTCTTCTTCTTCTTCTTCTTCTTCTTCTTTATCCCAACATTATTCTTTCTCTTCGTTTACTCCCCCTCTTTCTCTTCCACCTCCTCCTCCTTCTTGTCCTTTACTTTCACTCTATACTTTTCCCTTTTTCCCTTTATTTCTGTATCTCTTACATTTTTCGTCTTTTTTACCTTTTCTTTTTCATTTTCCCTCCACTCTTTTCTTCATCTCTCCTTGTATTTCTTTTTTCTTCTTCTCCTATTCATCCTTCTTTTTCTTCTTATTGTCTTTTAAATTACTACTACTACTACTACTACTACTCATTTTTTTCTGTTTATTTTTTACACCATCTTCTCTTCTTCTGCTACTAATGTTACTGCTACTACTATTACTGCTACTATTATTACTACTACTATCACTACTGCTAATTCTACTATTACTACTACTATTACTACTACTATTACTACTGCTATGGATACTAGAACTACTAGAACTACTACTATTACTACTAGAAATACTACTATAACTACTACTATTACTACTGCTACTCTTACTACTATTATTACTAACATTGCTATTACTACTACTATTACTACTGCTATTAATATTAGAACTGCTATTACTACTACTATTACTACTGGTATTGATATTATAACTACTATTACTGCTATTACTACTAGAAACAACTATTACTACTGCTATTAATACTAGAACTATTATGGCTACTAGTAGTACTGCTACTCAATACTAAAACTACTATTACTACTATCATACTGTTACTTAATATTACAACTATTATTATTACTACTTAGTTACCTTATTATTAGTTATTTTCTTAGAAGGAGTGCATGAAAGTTGCTATTTCTCTTCGTTGGCATCTTTATACGTCTTCTTTTGTCCTCTTCATCTTTTTTCTTCTTGTTTTTGATTTGTTTTCTTATTAAGCTTCTCAATGTTTCATCTTGTCAGTCGGTTTTCATTTTCTCTTTCGTATTTCTCATTTTTTTTTTTGTTTGTTTCGCTTTTTCTCTTTATTTTCCGTGCACCCCACTCATTCACTTTTCTTTTCCTTATATTCCCCCATTTTCTTTTTTGCCTTTTTTATTTTACTTTTCTCCTCCTCTTTTTGTTTCCCATTCTCTTATTCTTTTAATTCTACATCTCTCTCTCTCCTCCTCCTCCTCCTACTACTACTACTACTACTACTAATTTTTCTTCTCCTCTTATTTTTTTGCCTCTTGATTACTTCCCTTTAATCCTTCTTCTTGATTTTCTTTATTATCTATGTTGCCAATAATTTTCTTATTGTTTTTCCTCTCTTCCTTATCCAATTTATACACTTATCCTATCCCTCTCCCTCTATCAAAAAAAAAAAAACGTAACCCTTCCGTAACAACACATCACAGCTCAAATCGCTCTCACGCAAATCCTCAAAGCTGCTCAGCATTGTCATTTATGACCTTCAGTACAAGTAAAAGCATCGAAAACTGGATGATAATCCTCTCCCCAGCTGGACCCTCGCATCTCCACCAACGCATAATCGCAAACTATCTAGTCCCTACCCTTTCGTCAACTCTAGTTCCGTTCCCCTTGAACTGATCCACACTTACGCACATGCGCACACACATATCCGGTCTTATGATACTTTCTCCGTCAACTCATATTAATATCAATACATGGGGAAGAGGCTAAGGTTTCATTCGAATGAACATGACGTATGATCCCATTTTTTTTCTGATATGTGTTGGGGGGGGTAATTGTCCGACAGTTAGAAAGTAATCATTTTCGATATTCTATGATTCATTAACGATAATTTATGCAAAGTCGTAAAACGATCGACCGAAAAATAGCAAAGTAATCGTTCTCCTTTTCACCTCAAACCAGGCCTATTGCCACTTTGATTTAAAAGGCAACTATATGGGATCGTGTCTAATAGGACACTGTGGGGATTTGAGCAGCGAAATCTCTGTTAACACTACATCTAGACATCAGCAAGTATGTACAGTAAGGGAAGCTGGACACAAGTGGGGAATTCCAAAGTCTAGCAGTCCGGAGAGGAAAGAGTAAAGTGCTTTTCGACATTTAGGGATGGCCATGGTGAAGAAGTGGGGTTCTTTTACTTATCGGTTTAGTCTGGATTATGTACATCGAGAGGGCACATGCTGATTTCATCAGAGCACATGCGATTCAAGTACTTGTAAAACAGGCACATGTATGCAACATTACGGCGATGGGACAGAGGTTAGATCTTGGTCGATAGAGCGGGTCTATTAGATTTCAAAGAGTGAGAAACTATAAAACATTTTTTATAGATATCTAATGATAGTTATGAGATGAGGAATCTACCTCTATTATTTACATAAACAAGTGAATATAAACGTTGTTTAAAACATATAATGTGAGATCGGCCTATATAGGTCACTTAGTTTCTTCTAATCGCAGCGATATATGACACAAGCCCATGAAAGTGAAGGAGAGTCAAGCCAGCGCCTCCAAATGAGAAGCCGTCTAATGTATAAAAATTACCAGGGCAGCCCCGTCAGCATTCCCCGATTGCGGCCCCTAGGACAGTAAGCAATAAACTGACTCCGCCCTAAAGACGTCAAGTAACAACACAGAAATGCACAGGACGTTTCAGCCGTTCCTCAATCAATAGGGAAAAGTTCATTTAAAAAATTTCATGTATTCTCTTGGCCCAGGAGTCGGGATCATTCTCGACGGAGGTTGTCATATAAATCCTAGTTGAAGAATCTCTTTGAAGCAGTGATATGAGGAAACTATGGATGCAGGCCTCCCATTTGTCAAACTTTCACAAAAACACTGGACTAGATACAACCACTATCAAAGGTTTTTACACACTTTCTATCCGTGCCGAAATCTAAACGCAGATTTTATGAACAAAACTTCTTTGATAGAATTGCCCGCCTGTGGAACATTGTTCTATTGGCTTGCTTTTCGTATATTTAAAAACTTTCTAAACTAATAGTAGTCTTGTGTCTTGGCATATATATATATATATATATATATATATATATATATATATATATATATATATATATATGATGAAAATGATGGAAATAGTATTCCGACAAAATAGAGAAAATAAAAAGGAACAAACCGTATTATGTGTTCATTAACGTTTCGTCTTTATTTCGAGACTTCCTTCCAGAGGAAGTCTCGAAATAAAGACGAAACGTTGATGAACACATAATACGGTTTGTTCCTTTTTATTTTCTCTCTCTCTCTCTCTCTCGCTCTCTCTCTCTCTCTCTCTCTCTCTCTATATATATATATATATATAATGAACGAGGGTTTGCTATGAATGTTTTGCAAGATGAGGGCATAGACGGACGATCGGGCAACGACTTTCCACTTTCTTCTCCACGGTGAAAGGGTGTTTTAAAAAAATGGAATTCACCTTTCATTGACGTAACAATATAAATATTTATGTGAAGAATAAGGTTAAATGAGTATTATTAAAATACATGTTCTTATAATGGAAGACTATATCTAGTACATTGTATATTTAGAAACTTTCTGAACTTGTGTCGCGCAATACAGTGTTATCTAGCATTTATGAACATTATGGTAAGCGGGTTTGTCGGAGATATGTACATCGAGGCGGGACAAGTGCAATCAGTTCATCACAGCACATTCCATTAAAAGATTTATAAAACAGGCATAGAGATCCAACATTGCGGTGATGGGACAGGGGTTGGAGCTTAGTTGACAAGGCGGGGCCTATTAGATTGAAAACTCTTTTTTTGGAGCTAAATATATTTTGTAAGAAACATTTTCAAATTATTATGTAAGTTTTGTTTGGTTTTGAGTTTCAAATCGTAAATTGACGACATTAGGTCTGCTAATTCAGTCTGAGAGTGACTTCAGGTAGAATTTAAGGAGTTGATTTCTCTCTAATTGTCACCTTTAAGTGAGTTTTTTTTAATGTTTTTACTTGCCCTTTTTTTTGTCTTTTTTATCATCTTTCTTCATTTGGAATACTGTGTGATTTTTTAAATATTTGACCCTCTCTGACGAGCAGTCAAAAAACACAAAAATCAATATTTTTATGCGTTGCAAAACGGATGTAAGACGTTAAAGAAGAAAAAATAAGCAATCGGCAAAATAAAACTATATATGAACAAAAATTATGATTGTGGACTAATTCTTTCCTTTGGTCACTAAGACGCAGCCAACTAGTACATATGTAGTATGATTTTATTTATATAAACATTATTGGCTACATGTTTCAGTCGCACGGTTTTTTAGATATGCAATCAGTCATTCGTTTTATACAAAAATGTGTTTGTTATTTAAAAACAAGAACAAATAGAAAATTAAATAAAGACAAAAAAAAAGAAAGAGAAAACAAAAAATTTGATAATAGGAAATTAAGAGATGTGTGAAGAAACTCCATCTCAGTGGACATTGGACGTCTAATATTTCAATTTAAAATTTCTATCAATTTTTGTTTCATTTATTTTTCTTACTCTTTAATGACCTTATAGTAAAATATATATCTATGCAGACAGTATGAATTTGGAATCGATATGAACTTGAACGTTAAGTTCGACGATTAAACCAAATTCTTGACCAATAACTTGTTTATTGGCGTCGATCCACTTACAAGTATGTACGCTCACACGCATCATATCTATGTCCGAACCTTGATGAATTTATGTAGCTCCCTTCCTTCTTTTTTACTCACGTTCACCCCAAAAAGGGCATATAGTCACTTGGATCTAAGGGGCTACTATTTGGGATCATGCCTAGGAGAGATTAAAAAGATGTTGGTTTACGCTACGTTTAAACTTCTGCCTATCAGTACAGACAGGGAAGCAGGTATCAGGGAGGGAATTCCAACGTCTAGCTGGTCGATAGAATCAGCTATTAGATTATAAAGCTTGGTGGCATTTAGGGACCACTACAATAAAGGAGTGTGATTTTATTGGTAAGCGGGTTTGTCGGAGATATGTGCATCGAGGCGGGACAAGTGCAATCAGTTCATCACAGCACGTTCCATTAAAAGATTTATAAAACAGGCACAGAGATCCAACATTGCGGTGATGGGACAGGGGTTGGAGCTTAGTTGACAAGGCGGGGCCTATTAGATTGAAAACTCTTTTCTTGGACCCTATCCAAGACGAAGAGACTAGTAGTAGATGCAGTAACCCAGGTGTCGCAACTATACTCCAAACATGATGAGGTAAAGGATACTCGCAGGTGTGAGTACTCTTCTCCTAACCTTATAATCTCAATATATAATAATATTGTTTCCTTTTAAGATCTGGCTTGGTTACGTTATATTTCTGCAGAAATAAATACAGAGACAATATGCAGTAATGTAAGTATTGGTACATATTACGGCCCTAAATGTGAAATAACCAAATATGTTAACTAGTGAATACAAAGGCAAATAAAGTTTGTAACAATAAAATATTATCAAATATATCGCGAAAAAAAAATGTTATCAAATAACTTCTGAAACATTGGGAAGTTACGAGTTCGATCCTTTTTAAATGTTTAGTCATACCAAGAAACATATGACCCTAGATAACTTTTGCCCATGCAAAAGATATTTTATTAAATGTGTAAATAAGAAATGTTTAAAGATTTAATAAATAAAATCATTATAAATAATAATAACGTCTATATTAATGGGCTCTCACGTCGCTTTCGACGTATGAGGTTCCGCCATAATAACTAAGTTGCTCGAAACTTCACACAGATGAATTGTTTATAGTAATGAAGGTTATGTATAGAACAACCAACACTTTTTGGAAGTACTGCTAACCTCCGTCGGTGAAGATAACTGCCACAGGACAGAGTATACATTAGACCGCAGGTTTTTACATCAGAGTTTCCTTCTCCTAGGCGCATGTGTTAACAAAGACTGGGGGTGCATCTCTCTCAGTGAATTGATCCGCCTCCATATTACAACCTGGAAATTTCGACGACTCAGCCCGGTATATGAGGTGTATCAGAATTCTTGTAGGAATTTTTGACACCCCTAACACGAAACTGCGAATAAAATATAAACAAAAACTCGTAATTTCTCCTTTAAAAATGGGTTGTTTATTTTCTTTATGGATTATACTTCCAAAATAAACCATTAAAGTTGTTTTAAAAGTAATAGGAATATTATTTTTTTATTAAAAAAAAAAAACAGTAATGAAATCAATTGAATTTCACGAGTTAAGTATTTTTCAATTTTTAAACTTTAAAAATCTATCAAAATTTTTCTATTGATTCTATTTTTACGATATTTTCAGGGTCAATGTGAAATTTTATGCTCTTTCCAATAAACTGAATATAATATTTTAGACAAACTTTTTTTTTTATTCACGCCCCCCCCATTTTGAAATGTCTATTAAAAAGTAAATAATTAATTTACACACCAAAGTTTTATATATCACAAATTGAAGATAAAAGATCAATAAATAATGTATTCAAATTTAAAACAAAAAAGTAGTGTTTTTTTAGAAATTTACCTGTAAAGTCCGAAGTTCAAAACCTTTTTTTTTTTAACCACGTTGTTTGTTTTTTTTATTAAACCTTGGTACTTGCTCCTTTAATTGATAAAGAATTAGGGTTTGAATTACAATTTTCGAGTAGTTATAAGCTTGGAAAGACAGGGGATGGAATTATTCAAGATTTTTCACGAAGTTTCTGGCACACCTAGAGGTACATACAACGCCAAACCTTTTCAAATGGCTACCCATCTGGTACTGGCCAGGTTCAACGTTGCTTAACCGGTGATCTGGCGAGAATTGGTGGGTCAACGTGACTGTGCCGTATAAGCCCCTTCTTTGGGTTGAGAACTTTGTAAATATATTTTCACCCGACGTGCATTTAAGTGAAGCCCACTGTTTGTTTGTAAACAAACCGACAGTTTGAGCACTGTGCGACGGGCAAATGCTAATTTAATAGGCATTTGAAGAGAAATATTTACGGGCACTGATTCTTGGTCCGATGGTTACAGCTGCCGAGTGTCAACACGATTGTTGTAGGTTCGATCCACGGCTGGGAAAAAGTGTATGTCTAGCCGCACTGATGAGTTGTGATACAACGAAAGAGTACTGTATGTGGATGTCTATATATATGGTGCCCGAAAAAATCCCCCTCTTTTTGCTAGGTAGGAAAACTGGTCCCTTATTGAATAAATATCGATTGAAACACATTTTATTGCCGTTCTTGTTTTTAAAAGAGACTATGCACCCCCATAATATTTTTTAAAATTATTTTTAACTCTTGCTTAAAAAAATAAACTTGATCACGGAGTCAAGATATGAAAAACGAAACCAAATATTTATTAAAAAAATACTCTAGTTTTAACACAAAAGTGTTAAAGTGTGTCATTACGAAACAAAAATAAAGAAAGAAAACACGTGTATTCAAAGAAAGCAATTATTTTATTTAGAAGAATTAATTCAGTTTAAATAATTCTTGCGTTATTACAAAACAATAAAAAAGAAAACACGGTCTCATGTAATTTTGGTACCGCGCTGAAATAATAACGTTATTATTTGAAAGTCATTCTTAACATGGGGAGGAGAGGGTATCGTTTAAAAGTCATTTCGGGGGCACTTGTGCAATACTTAAAAATATACAAAGTTATTTTATTTTGGAAGTTGGGGAGGCTCGTTTTAAAACTATATCTACCTCAGTATTTTCTTTAATTTTCGGACATTTTTTTGTTAAAAAGTATTTACTAAGTAATGTCGAGTGCGACATTACTTGTTATTTCTTTTTAACTAAATTAACTCTTTAAAATAAGTTTAACCACCAACAACTTACAAAGCTAGGTAGAAAACGAAAACTTCGAAAAATCAATTTAATTTTTTAAAAACAAAAAAAATGTGAAAATATTTTTTTTAATATTATTACCTAAAAACATACAAATTTATTTTTGTTTTGGGGGGGGCTCGTTTTAAAACTATATCTACCATAATATTTTCTTTAATTTTCTATTTTTGAGCAATTATCCTCCTAAGACGTGATCCTCTTATGTCGGATATTTTTGTTCATAAGTAACACTCGACATTACTTTTTTTTAACTAAATAAACTCTTTAAAATAAGTTGAAAGACCAACATCTTTCAAAGCTAAGTAGAAAACGAAAACTTAGAAAAATTAATTTGATTTTCTTAAACAAGTAAAAATATTTTAAACAAGTAAAACTATTTTTTTTAATATCATGGGATGTGTATTCTCTTTGTCTTTCAAAGAGAATACACATATACAATACACAATATCTTCTATACAATACACAATATACAATACACAATATACATATACAATACACATATACAATACACATATACAATACACAATATCTTCTTCAAGAACGGTCATAAGATGTGTTTTAAATCGATGTTTATTCAATAAGGGACCAGTTTTCCTATCTAGCAAAAGGGGACGAGTTTCCGGAGACGAGTTTTCCGGAGACGAGTTTTCCGGGGACGAGTTTTCCGGAGACGAGTTTTCCGGGGACGAGTTTTCCGGAGACGAGTTTTCCGGGACGAGTTTTCCGGGACGAGTTTTTCGGGTACGAGTTTTCCGGAGACGAGTTTTCCGGAGACGAGTTTTCCGGGGACGAGTTTTAAGGGGTCGAGTTTTCCGGGTTCGAGTTTTCCGGAGACGAGTTTTCTGGAGACGAGTTTTCCGAGGACGAGTTTTCCGGGGACGAGTTTTCCTAAATTCACATATATATTTATATATATATCATTGTAGTACGCGATTGCGCAATAAAGAAGAATGCGCCGTACATTACGAATCATTCAGCATGGAAATTGAAATGTTATTTCTTAGTTGCACGTGGGCAACTTTGCAAAGGAGAAAAAGCAAGCCTCATCCGACTTTTCCATAACTGAGAAATAAGCTAACGCCACCACCCACGGACCATATTTGAAGAAAAAAAA
>NC_136518.1:18380303-18470303 GCF_053919585.1 Euprymna scolopes | reverse complement strand
AACTTCTCATCAACTTTATATATTTTAACTTACCATCGTCTAATGAGGTTTAGTGTATGTTTTACTTTTCACTTTTTAATTTCTATTTTCGCCCCGTCTCACTTTTACTTTTTCAATACCTGAAGATGATTCGAGGACGAATCGAAAGCTCTCCTGACAGTAAGAATTATGAAACCTTTATTAATATTTTCTTATTTTAATATAAACAGATTATACGGAAAGTAAAAAAAAAAGACTCATAAAGCAAAGTATCTCCGTTGTATTTAATAATGTTTGCTTGAATGAAAAAATGCTGCCTAAATATACCAATATATATATATATATATATATATATATATATATATATAGTCTTTGAAGTTTTTAACCTTTAAAACTATACAAAAAAATATTTTTTATCATTCGTTAGAAAACCATACTACCACTCCGGGTCAGAGTGGACCTGGGAGCAATGGCAATTAAAGGGTGGCTCCACACTCCCCCAAGCCCACAAGTTGAGGCATCACCACTGGATATAGTTTAAGGTCATATCCAGGACCTGCCATATAGTAAGCGAATGCAGCAAACTGGCCCAAAAGGAATACAAAAACAGGCACGACCAAGTAGGAAGGGCAGTACACTGGGAATTATGCAAAAAACTGCATTTTGAACATACAGAAAAATGGTACAAGCATAAGCCCGCAACAGTACTCGAAAACGAGAACCACAAAATCCTATGGGACATGGACATACAGACGGACAAACCCATCCAAGCAAGAAGACCAAATGTCGTAATAATTAGCAAGAAAGAAAAATCCAGTCGAATCATAGATTTTGCTGTTCCAACTAACTACAGGGTGAGTATGACAGAAAAGGAGAAACGGAGCAAATACACAGAGCTAGCCAGAGAGTTAAAATGTCAAAATAATACCTATAATAGTAGGAGCACTAAGACGAAAATCAAAATAATACCTATAATAGTAGGAACACTAGGAACAATCTCGAAAAACTTTGAAAAATGGATAGGAGAAATTGGAACCAGAGGAATGGCTGCAAATATACAACGACTAACGATAAGGAAAACGGCGGAAAAATTAAGGAAACCCCTTGAATGCAAAGAATAATACACATGAACCACATGCGTTACAAGGAAAGAAGAACACTGAAACTGCATATCAACAAATCTGGCATCCCGATCACGCATCCCCTCTCATTGGCCCATCAACGTCCTCCCCCCCCCCCTAAAAATTGTGAAATCAAATAGCCGAGAAGGGTAAAGGAGGAGGAAAAGACCGAGGAGAGAGCGCTGACCAGACCTCCGCTGGACAAGCGCGAAGAGAACTAGAACCTTGGGGAGGCTTAGTGTAACTCAAATTTCAGTATAGACCAATGGCCGCTGCCAGCGAGAAATCAATGGTGAGAGGCTGTTGCGATAATGCTAATTTATTTGCAAATGCTATCGAAGGACGTGGAGAGTGATGGATTTCTGGGGAGACTTGTTGTCACCCAGCTTCCAGGAATCACCACAGGTTTTCAAACAGACCTTTGATGACCTGTGTGAAAGCTCCATGTGAGCCAACAATAATAATAATAACCTATATACGATAGAGACTTTATATATTTTAACTTACCATCGCCTAACGCGGTTTAATATATAGTAATCCCAATAACACAAATATTTAATCGTCTTATGTTTCTTAATGTTTAGATGAGGATCAATAATTTGGATTATCTATATATTAATATGCTTGTCCGTACGTTTTATTTTGCTTCTTTTACAGGAATTCATCAACTTCTAATGTCCGCCGACAGGACATGCATATTTAAATACTATAAAAAATGGACACAACAATTTTTTTTTAATATGAAATAAAACACTTTGTTTGATTACTTACGATTTAATTTATTTAAAGAAATATTTATTTCCTATTTAAAGAGTTTCAGTATATTTTATTTAACTAAAGAATTTTTCCATTATTTTTATTACATTGTTAAGTGAAGTTTCAGAATAGTTAACCCCCCTCTCCATATTAAGAATGGCTTTCAGCATGATTCTTACAATAGCGGTATCAAAGATTTTTTTTTCCTTATTTTAAAACAAATTATTAAAAAAAGATACAAGACCATTAATTTTTTTTTTCATTAAATCGTTATTTAGGTGAAGGTTCAAAATAGTTAACCCTTCTCCCCATAACCGTTTTTTTTTATGCAGTAAAATACTTTGTTTCAATAATTATGGTTTAAATAAATATTTATTCCTTATTAAAAGATTTACAGTATATTTTATTTAACTGAAGAAATATTTATTGCTCATACATATATTTTCCCTTATTTTTTACATTGTTAAGTGTAGTTTCAGAATAGTTAACCACCCTCCCCATATTAAGAATGGCTTTCAGCATGATTCTTACAATAGTGCTATCAAAGTTATTGATTTTTCTTATTTAACAAAAATTATAAAACAGATACAAGAACATTTTAAACATTTTTTTCATGAAATCGTTATTTAGGTGAAGGTTCAAAATAGTTAACCCTTCTCCCCATAACCGTTTTTTTATGCAGTAAAATACTTTGTTTCAATAATTATGGTTTAAATAAATATTTATTCCTCATTAAAAGATTTACAGTATATTTTATTTAATTGAAATCTATATCAATAATTCGACTTAAAAAATATTTGTGAATTTCCAAATCTTCATTGATTAAAATTCAAAATAAATAGAAAAGTCTATTGCATATGTAAAAGTTGACGGTTGCTTATTTAACTTCATTAAAAGCTATCAAAGTCAACCAAGAGCTGCTCAATGTTCTGGCTTAATGGATCATTTAGCAAGGAATGAAGATGGTTATTCTGGTGTACCAGTTATTCTACCGTCTACATTTACAGGAAGTCCTAGGAATCTACAACAGCTTCATCAAGATGCAATGGCAGTTTTCTGTGACCTATTCATTACTCACACGTGTAATCCAAAATGTCCTGAAATATTAAATAACTTGGGGTCATCAGAACTTTCACAAAATCGATGTCAACAATGTCACAGTTTTTTTAAATTCACAGTCTGACTCCCAAGAACCTGCTGATTGACCACTATTCTCACTCCAAGCAGCTGATCGATGTCCCTGTCACCGCCTCAATCATCACGAGCACTTCTTGACAATATCAACAGCATCAGTTACGATTGCATTGACCTTCAATAAAAGTTTAAACTAAAGTTCTTTGTTCTACTTGCTTCCATACGATCATTTTTGTAATATAACAATAAGGAATTTCTTACTGATGTGTTTTAAAAGATTTTAACTGCCGTGGAATTTCCACGGGTCCTGCTAGTTTGGATTATTACGACTACTGTTCTTATTTTGAGTATTATTTTTCACTACGTTCCGGTCGATCTAACCTCCGACGTTTTTCGTGTGTATCGTGTTGATCTCGGATATCATTCTGTCGAAATCTGAAATCCGCACATTTCGAACGGAACCCTGTATTTAATCTATAGAGGACCACGTTCTCGTTCCTGGAGCATCATTCTCAGTGCACTGCCGTCAATATCTGCAACAGAGAAACGAAACATTGAGGTCACAATTGCATAAGTTTAATCATTTAAACAATGCCATTTGAAATCCCTTTTTTACTATTCATGCGGAATAAAAAGAATAGGAGGCATTACATTTCGAGCACCCTTCGTATTAATTAGAAAAATATAAGCATTTTAAGTTATCTTGATTATTGGTTATAAGTAAAGTAGTCAATCGTGATGCATCTTGTTTGTGGACAAAGCATAAAGTTTCGGAACATTTTTTTTTTATATATTGATAAAGTAGTTGTTAACATTTAATTGTAAATGTGCCACCATTTGGGGGGTTGAAGGGCCAATCCTCAGTGAGAGCGATAGGAAAAATACAATAGCGAATTATTTACTATTTCAACCCCGTGCCCGGGAAAGTCGTCCCCGGAAAACACGTACCTGGAAAACTCGTTTTTGAAATGGTTAAACCCTTTAAAATAAGTGAAACCCCTAAAAACTTAACCAGTTAGGTGGAAAACGAACACTTAGAAAAATCGATTTATTTTTTTTAAAAACAGCAGTAAACAAGTAAAATTATTTTTATAAAATATTATGACGGGATGGGTATAGCCTCTTTTAAAAACAATATAACTTTCAAGAACGGTCATAAAATGTGTTTCAATCGATAATTATTCAATAATAAACGAGTTTTCCTTCCTAACAAAATGGACGAATTTTCCGAGTACGAGTTTTCCGGGAATGAATTACCTAAATTCCTTCTACCCAGTGATGGCTGACGTAACGGGGACATGCTAGCCCGTATAATAAAGTCTTCTGTTCAAAATTATGTGAAGATTCCCGAGGTCGCCAAGAAGATTCCCGAGTTTGACAAAAGAGGGTTGGAAGTTACATCAACTGAAAAGTTGTGCGGATTACACTTAAGATGAGAACAATAGCCTGAATAATTTAAATGAGATGAATTGCTAATCTTTATCTAAAAACTTCCGAAATTTTTATATTTTATTTAAATTCCATTCGAGTAACGGCGGGTAGCCTTGCTGGTACGTTACATGCTTCTAATGAAACTATATGTATAGCTACTAATGTTTGAAATATCAAGATGAAAACTATTTTGTATTACGCCACACCACAACAATCCTGTAAATGCACATAGTATTCTTTTCAATAAGTAGGTTATTCTCTCTGAGATGTCATTCTCATATTATCCATTTTTTTTTTCAAACTAATAAATTTCGATAACATGACAAAATAAAGCATCTTTGTAATCTTATTGTATTTTTATTTTTGTTTTATTTATTTATTTTTTCATTTATTTATTGCTTTAAGTTTTGAAGTCAATAAACGTCTTCATATTTTGCGAGTATTCTTTCCTCTCTATTCCCGGGACGCCATATTGTCTTTGGCTATCATATTTATAGGAGTCGCTTGTCGTCAGGATGAAACCTTACTAAAGGGATCGCATTACACTCTCACGTCGCATTCAATAGACAACATTGCTTAACTTTATTTAAGTTTTTTTTTCTTTTCTACTTTTGATATGTATGTGGTCTGCCGGCTTATTTTCTTTTAAATTTCGCTGAAGGAGATGTTGATGAAAAATAGAAGCAATAAAATAAAAAGAAAGTTGTACTACAGGGTTGGCTTGAATAAAAAAGTAAATGAGAAAGGGGGGCGGGGGTAAACCGAGAATCTTCCGATACGTCCATTAAATCTGCGCGTTTAACGATGTAAATAAAATTCGGGTAAACATAAGTATTACATTCCTTTTATGTTAAAAACTAGCAGGGTGGGGAGACCTTGCCCGGGATTCAATGATGATTATCGAATTTTTCACACTTCCATGTGGAATGTAGAATGTTGCCGTCGAAATTTTGTAATCAACTCGATCACGTCTTAGGAGTCTCGATAATCGCCCAAAAATAGAAAATTTAAGAAAATACTGAGATAGATATCGTTGTAAAACGACCCCCCCCTCCAAAAGAAAATAAATTTGTATATTTTTAGGTAATGTCCAAGATCATTGCTCGGGGGAAAAAAATAAAGCTACCGGAAGTGGATACGGTTGATTATGTAACGAAACCGAACGTAAGACTCGAAAAACGAAACCATATATTTATATATAAAAAATTACTTAAGTTTTTAACATTTCTTGTTTTATTACGAAACAAACAACAACTAAAAAAGAAAAAAAACTTCTTATATTATCAAATAATAGAACAAATATTTTATTTAGAAAAATTTGTACTTCACAGGGAACGTGGACCCTGCGTAAACGGTACTTTTATTTAATGATTGCTCCTTCAAAGCGCATGCGCAAAATGTTTTCTTTGGTTTATTTAATCCTGAAAACTTTTTGAAGGTAGTATTTGAGGCCCCCAAAAAAGAGTGGGGCAGAAGCATTATTTGAATATGTCTGAAAAAATAATTTAACAAAAAAATAATATTTATTGGAGAAAATAAAACATTAAAATAAAATGAAATAAAAATAAAATAAAAACAAACACGAAATAAAAGTATGAATCAAATTTACCAAAAGAAAAAAAAAGAAAAAGAAAATAAATACACGCGCGATTAAAAATAAAGTCTAGTTGGGAACCAGTAGTGGCACCAGCAGGAAGCTTCACATACCTTTGCGAAGTTGCTTAGTCCACAATACATTGTTATCTATATTGCACTGTAGAGAACCTACTGTTGATTTGAGGAAATTATTTTTATATATAATGGCTTGCATCTAATTTTAAAAGGCAAAAGTGAAGTATTATGCTTCAATTATGCTCTAGACAGAAACACTCATTTCGAACGCGCCACTTTTATATCAAAAAGCTGCTGTTGATTTTATATGCCGAGTCTTACAACTTGTGCGGTGATAATGGCTTCAATTTAAGTTTAAAACGTAAAAGTTAAGCGTCATAGATTAGTTGTGCTTTAAACAGAATCCATCATTTCGAATGCGCCCCTGTCATATCCAAGAACTTACTCTTGATTTTATATGTCGAGCCTTTCGGCTTGTGTGGTAATTAAACTTCTCAAATACATTTTTAATGTTAGGCTGTGTAAGGTGTTAACTTTGGTCAAAATCGTCTGTTCCTTCTTTCATTGGATTATTTCCATTATCGATTATCAATATGTATCGAAGACATTCCGATATAAAAGCTATCTAAGAACACTGCCAAACACATAAAGAACCTTCGTGTGAAATTTCATAGAAATCGGCCCAGCTGTTTTCGAGTCCATAGTGAACTCTCTCTCTCACTCACTCACTCACTCACTCACTCACTCACACACACACACACACACACACACACACAGACAAAGTTTCTTTTATATAAAAGTAAAGATTATTATCTCCCCTTTCTCTATTGTGGCAATTAATTGGATCCCGGAATAACTGGATTAGTAATAGTTGGAATTGATGACAGAAATTTCAAGAAATTAAGTTGGGAAATATGTTCAAAACAATTTATTTCACGTTATTTACTGATGTTTGAATATTAACGCAGAAATTAATAATGAGCAGGTCCTTCCCGAAGTAAAGCCTCCTATTTTTTCAACTTGAAAAGTTGGAGTTACGAACGACCTTTTCTGCTCCAGATGTCATTTCTCTACATAGTCACCACCATTCTCAATGCACTTTTGCCATAAATTTAATGACGCATCTCTGCGTCTGACGCACGTCCATGACAGGGATTGCTTTCTTAGAATATAATGCCGCCAATATCTGCAATAGAGAGATGGACCATAAAAGTCATGAACGTATAAATTATTTAGTTAATTGGAACGTTTATTGAGATTAGTATTACTTATTATTTTATTTATTTTATTTATTGCGTTTATTATTATCCTCATCTTTTCGTTGTTGCTTCACAGCGCTTCGGCCAACTATTCCTCTGGCCTTCGTCAGGTGGTAACCGTGACGGGATAGGAACTCCGAATCTCCTAACTGCGTTCTCAGCAATTACTGCCATCCATAGTTGTTGTCTCACCACGTTTTGGCCAACTATCTCGTCGCGGTTACCACCTGACGAAGGCCAGAGGAATAGCTGGCAGAAACGCTGCGAAACAACAATTAAAATTATTAACAGTCTGTAATAAAGCAAATTAATGCATAAGTTTAATCATGTAAACAATGCAATTTGAAATCCTGTTCTTAAATATTCAGGCGGATTAAAAAGAATAGGAGGCATTACATTTCGGGCAGCTTTCGTATTAATTAGATAAGCATTTTAAGTTCCTTGATTATTGGTTATAAGTAAAGTAGTCAATCGTGATAATCTTGTTTGTGGATAGAGTATAAAGTTTCGGAACATTTTCTTCTTTTTTTTTGTATTCTGTTTCAAAATTTTCTAGATGAAAATTCATTAATTTTATTATCTAGATTAATCGGACTATTACTCTCACTTTAAAACTCATGCTAGAATCTCCCTTTTTTTTCCATTGTGAAAATGAATTACTTCCCCTATATTTCAAATTAACCGCATCGGTAATGGTAACTATTGGGAAGGTAGATTACTTTCCAGAAAGAACAGTTGGTAAATTAACGCAAAACAATCCATTTCGCATTATCTACTCATGTATGACGTATGTGCGTTAAAAATGATAACATTTTATTCGAAAATTAGCAGGCCGCCCGGCATTGCCGGGTAGTAAAATACGTTTTAATATGGTATTTTGATTAATGCACATCTCGTATTCGTTATTACATTATATTGGGTTCAATATATAGTAATGATTTAAAAAGTTAAACGAAAAAAAATGAGTCGTGCGCCACCGAGAATCGAAACCAAAACGTTTAGCTTACAATTTATGTCTCCTTTGATGTTAATTCCTGACGTATGAAGACATGTTTGCTGCAAGACTAAAAATTAAAACATGAACCAATAGCTATTGCGTTACCCGTGCATATTCGTAATGTCGTCCTTCGACCAAGCAAATTCCATTTTTTTTAATTTTCACACTTTTGCATCGATTTTCCCCGGCTAAAACCTAAATATAAAGTTTCGCTTGGGCTGGAATACCTTATATACGAAGTTTAATGCGTATAGACTAAAAACTGACGGATGAGTTTGGTAGGAAATATTTTTTAAACAAATATTATACGCATACATAAATATATATATATACACTAGCTGCCAAAAATCCGGGACAGTTTGGTTTTTTTTTTCAATTTCTCCAGAATATTCGGGGGGATTGCAACTAGACTTACACACATTTAACATATCTCTTAGGTTGATACATTTTATTCATTATACTACATTATAAAGGATAGAAAAAAAAGTTATGAGCATTTTTTTTAAATTGAAGTTGTCAAAACCGTAGAACAAAGCAAAGAAAATAATTTATTGTGGACTGTGTAGTAATTTTTTTCATTTTCTAAGATTCTGCCTGAATAGTTAAATCCATTCTGTTGTTATGCTCAAAGCGTGCTGTTTGTTATTTGTGTTCTAAAAGCAGTTTTATCTGTTTATTCAAAGTTTTTTTTTTTTAAGTTTCTGATGATGCTTCCAAGAGCTTTAATACCAATTTTTATACCTTTTAAAGCAAATGCGCGCGTATTAAGATCCGAGAGAATAGTTCGCCGACTCATCGTGCGTTTAACAACAAGTGTCTTTTCTTGGCCTTCGGGCCGGGATAAGTCTGTGTGTACGAAGAGGAGCCAGATTTGAATACGTGTTCCCCGCCTAGGTGTGGAACGCGCAGTTCTGTAAAGTTAAATTAAACAAGTAGTCTCTCAGCTAGCTGAGTGTGTGTTCCATCCCTCCCCGATTAGGAAGCCTCCAAGATCCCCATCCCCTCTTACCTGCAATTTTTGTTTTCACCCCTTCCTCTAAATTTTACCCATCTTGGAGAAAAAGAAATACAAACTAACCTCCATCCCTTACCCACAAAATTTTCTTTTCTCCATTCACCCCCATCTAGAGGGCATCCCCACCTAGAGACTGACCCGCAGAAGCGAGGTTCCTTTTACAAACCTAGTGGAACGGGCAGTCTATCAACTAGACGGGGTTGGGAGGGTCCTACTAATCACCTTTTGTTTTTTCTTCCCCCTCCCTCGACACAAATGAATTATTGTTACCATTTTATTGTTATCTTTTTTGTTTTTACACGTCAATAAAAAATGTTTTAAAAATTGGGAGTTACTAGGACGTCCCCCAATATGAAAGGGTGAATGCGGTATTATGGTGAAAGAAGATACTAGCTGGGAGAAACTTTTGACTTTGTTTAGTTCTGGAGTGACAAGGATGACCAACGACCCCCAAAATCCCCCCTTTTGAGTTGGCCATGTGCCTAAGTTTTTTGTTCATCGTTGATTTTTTTCTGTATTTTTTTAACATGAATAAAAGATTTAATATCTCAAAGTGTAGTATCTGTTCCGGCAGATACTGCACTTAAGATAATTTGTACCAGTCAATGGAGGGGAAACCCTCTATACTGGGACAATTATTATTTTTGGTAACCAGAGTGACCCCTTTTAGGGGAGCTGGTTTTTACCTCACATTGAAAACGGCCTTGTGCCTAATTTGCTCAGTGGGGGAGCAAATAAATACCATCTGTTCCGGCAGATACTGCACTTAAGATAATTTGTACCAGTCAATGGAGGGGAAACCCTCTATACTGGGACAATTATTATTTTTGGTAACCAGAGTGACCCCTTTTAGGGGAGCTGGTTTTTACCTCACATTAAAAACGGCCTTGTGCCTAATTTGCTCAGTGGGGGAGCAAATAAATACCATCTGTTCCGGCAGATACTGCATTTAAGATAATTTGTACCAGTCAATATAGGGGAAACCCTCTATACTGGGACAATTATTATTTTTGGTAACCAGAGTGACCCCTTTTAGGGAGGCTGGTTTTTACCTCACATTAAAACGGCCTTGTGCCTAATTTGCTCAGTGGGGGAGCAAATAAACACCATCTGTTCCGGCAGATGCTGCACTTGGGATAGTTTGTGCCAGTCAATGGAGGGGAAGCCCTCTATACTGGGACAATTATTATTTTTGGTAACCAGAGTGACCCCTTTTAGGGGAGCTGGTTTTTACCTCACATTAAAAACGGCCTTGTGCCTAATTTGCTCAGTGGGGGAGCAAATAAATACCATCTGTTCCGGCAGATGCTGCAAGCTATGACTAGCTATGACTAGCAAGGACCAGATGTGGGGGCAACCCCACATGCCTGACCTTTAACCAGCTCCCATTTCCCTCCTCTCGGGAGCTGGTCCCCCTTTTCCCTTCCCCCTCCCTTCACTCCTCACATTAAAAAACGGCCTTGTGCCTGATTTGCTCAGTGGGGGAGCAAATAAATACCATCTGTTCCGGCAGATGCTGCACTTAAGATAATTTGTACCAGTCAATGGAGGGAAAACCCTCTATACTGGGACAATTATTATTTTTGGTAACCAGAGTGCCCCCTTTTTGCCTACTTTTAGGGGAGCTGGTTTTAACCTCACATTAAAAGCGGCCTTTTGCCTAATTTGCTCAGTGGGGGAGCAAATAAACACTATCTGTTCCGACAGATACTGCACTTAAGATAATTTGTACCAGTCAATGGAGGGGAAACCCTCTATACTGGGACAATTATTTTTTTTGGTAACCAGAGTGCCCCCTTTTTGCCTACTTTTAGGGGAGCTGGTTTTTACCTCACATTAAAAACGGCCTTGTGCCTAATTTGCTCAGTGGGGGAGCAAATAAATACCATCTCTTCCGACAGATACTGCACTTAAGATAATTTGTACCAGTCAATGGAGGGGAAACCCTCTATACTAGGACAATTATTATTTTTGGTAACCAGAGTGCCCCCTTTTTTGCCTACTTTTAGGGAGCTGGTTTTTACCTCACATTAAAAACGGCCTTGTGCCTAATTTGCTCAGTGGGGGAGCAAATAAATACCATCTGTTCCGACAGATGCTGCAAGCTATGACTAGCTATGACTAGCTATGACTAGCAAAGACCAGATGTGGGGCGACTCCACATGTCTGACCTTTAACCAGCTCCCATTTCCCACCTCTCGGGAGCTGGTCCCCTTTTTCCCTTCCCCTTCCCTTCACTCCTCACATTAAAAATTAGCCTTGTTCCTAATTTGCTCGGTGGGGGAGCAAATAAATACCATCTGTTCCGGCAGATACTGCAAGCTATGACTGGCTATGACTAGCTATGACTAGCAAAGACCAGATGTGGGGGCAACCCCACATGTCTGACCATTAACCAGCTCCCATTTCCCACCTCTCGGGAGCTGGTCCCCTTTTTCCCTTCCCCCTCCCTTCACTCCTCACATTAAAAATCGGCCTTGTGCCTAATTTGCTCGGTGGGGGAGCAAATAAATACCATCTGTTCCGGCAGATACTGCAAGCTATGACTAGCTAGGACTAGCTATGACTAGCACAGACCAGATGTGGGGGCAACCCCAGATGCCTGACCATTAACCAGCTCCCATTTCCCACCTCTCGGGAGCTGGTCCCCTTTTTTCCTTCCCCCTCCCTTCACTCCTCACATTAAAAATCGGCCTTGTGCCTAATTTGCTCGGTGGGGGAGCAAATAAATACCATCTGTTCCGGCAGATACTGCAAGCTATGACTAGCTAGGACTAGCTATGACTAGCAAAGACCAGATGTGGGGGCAACCCCACATGCCTGACCTTTAACCAGCTCCCATTTTCCACCTCGCGGGAGCTGGTCCCCTTTTTCACTTCCCCCTCCCTTCACTCCTCACATTAAAAATCGGCCTTGTGCCTAATTTGCTCGGTGGGGGAGCAAATAAATACCATCTGTTCCGGCAGATGCTGCACTTAAGATAATTTGTACCAGTCAATGGAGGGGAAACCCTCTATACTGGGACAATTATTACTTTTGGTAACCAGAGTGCCCCCTTTTTGCCTACTTTTAGGGGAGCTGGTGTTTACCTCACATTAAAAACGGCCTTGTGCCTAATTTGCTCAGTGGGGGAGCAAATAAATACCATCTGTTCCGGCAGATACTGCAAGCTATGACTAGCAAAGACCAGATGTGGGGGCAACCCCACATGCCTGACCATTAACCAGCTCCCATTTCCCTCCTCTCGGGAGCTGGTCCCCTTTTTCCCTTCCCCCTCCCTTCACTCCTCACATTAAAAATCGGCCTTGTGCCTAATTTGCTCGGTGGGGGAGCAAATAAATACCATCTGTTCCGGCAGATACTGCAAGCTAGGACTAGCTAGGACTAGCAAAGACCAGATGTGGGGGCAACCCCACATGTCTGACCTTTAACCAGCTCCCATTTCCCACCTCTCGGGAGCTGGTCCCTTTTTCCCCTTCCCCCTCCCTTCACTCCTCACATTAAAAATCGGCCTTGTGCCTAATTTGCTCGGTGGGGGAGCAAATAAATACCATCTGTTCCGGCAGATGCTGCAAGCTATGACTAGCACAGACCTGCTATGACTAGCAAAGACCATATGTGGGGGTAACCCCACATATCTGACCTTGGTCACTGAAGGGACAACCCTTCATACCAACAGTTTCTAATCCAGCTCCCATTTCCCACCTCTCAGGAGCTGGTACCCCCTTTCCCTCCCCCTCCCCCCATCTCCACATTAAAAAACGGCCTTGTGCCTAATTTGCTCAGTGGGGGAGCAAATAAATACCATCTGTTCCGACAGATACTGCAAGCAAAGACCAGATGTGGGGGCAACCCACATACCTGACCTTTAACCAGCTCCCATTTCCCACCTCTCGGGAGCTGGTCCCCTTTTTCCCTTCCCCTTCCCTTCACTCCCCACATTAAAAATTGGCCTTGTGCCTAATTTGCTAGGTGGGGGAGCAAATAAATACCATCTGTTCTTCAGATACTGCACTTCAATTTCTTGTTCTCTGTCAGTGGAGGATAAATCCTTCACGACTGAGACAATTTTTTATTTTTGTTCCTTTTCTCCACATTAAAAAACGACCCTGGTGTCTAACTCTGTCCCGTGGGGAGGCATTGTAAATAGGAACAACAACTAGAGCAGGGTTTGGACATAAGAACACTATGATTTTACTTGCAAAGAAAGAAACAATAGAACTCTTCGCTCTCTGAGGATGGTCCGAAATTAATTAGAAATATTTCAACTTAAAATAAGAAAAAAAAAGAAAATATGAAATTGGATCGTCTTTTCTTCCTTATTTTAATACTATGTTTGCATCTTAACATATTCTAAAAACAGTTCTGTCTGTTTATTCAAAGGTTTGGAAAGAAATGTATTTTATCATTTCATAGAAAATTATAAAACATTCAGTTTTCTAAATTTTCCAATTAAAAATTATGTTTTCAAAGATGAGACAAAGTTTCCTTGTTCAATATAGTTAAAAAGTGATAAAAAAAGGGTTTGAGAGAAATTTTATTTACCCAGCCATTTATTTTTGAAATATTACTGTAAACTAAAAAGGTTTTACGGTAAAGCTTTGTAAAAATGGCGATTTGAAGTTCGCTTTTTCTAGATTTCGCTAACATTCTACTCGTTGAAAATGAAGCGAGTAAACAAGCTGTTATATAATCTGTTTAGTTGAAATAAATATGAAATGACAATTCAGTTGTGGTCATGAAGTTAGATTTGTAGAGGACCAGGATATAAATACCCTAAACTCGCTACAAGAAAAAATAATGAAACGAATTGAATGAAGGAAACAAAGAACTCAAATGCTGGAATAAAATAAACATGTCGTTTATTTTCTGTTGAGAAATGAAAGTCTTGGGTGTACACGTGTTCATTTGGCCGTTGACGACTACGCGCGTAGAAGGAAAGGGGAATGCAATAGAGAAATGCGAAGTGGCAAGCCGGCCTGTAGAAAGAGAGTGTTAAGCTCAGTAGAGCGTCGCGCACAAGTCTGTTTTGATGGACCAAAGCCGAAGGGGAGATAGAGTGAGAAAGTCAATCCAGGTTATGGAGATAGAAAGCATATAAAGTGTACGTACTGTTTGTTAGCTCGTGCCCCATACATAGTCGCAGGGGGCGCGACGCGGCGGGCGCCCCGAAAGGGGGGCGAATGGTCCGACGACCGCTCACCTCGAGAGCTAAGTCGAAAAAGGAAAATGCTGCTTATTGCTCTTTCTTTTATAGGTGTTTCCGGTAGTCTTTTGCGCATGTGTGGATTTCCTTTGAAAGGGGAAGTGGCGTTGTCCATGCGTGCGTGCGTGTGCGCGTATATGTGCGTATATGTGAGTACATGTGTGTACGTTAGCGTGTGTGTGAATACACGTGAATGTGAGTGTATATACGCGAACGTGAATATATGTACGTGTGTGGACGTGCCCGCGTATGTTTGTGTGCGCGTATGTATATGACAAGTAATATAGCTTGAAATGTGAACGCGTGTTTTTATGTGAGACTAGAAAAGGCTCGCGCAGATTTTACTAAAGTGTGTGAAATTATAAGAATCGGGCGTAACGTCAAATTGCCCCCCAAAACAGTAGGCATCTCTTTTTTCCAGAGATTCTCATTGATCCTCCTAGACTTGAAGATTACTCTCTCCTGAAACTTCTTTGCCTTTATTAGAAATAATATATTAGATCCATTCCTTCTTCTAATTCTCCAAAAGTCGATTCTTTCTTACACCTGAGTTTAATCTCTATCTCGACAAATCGACTACCAGATCCTGTATGCAGGACTCTTGTCATATTTCGGCTGCTGAATTTCTGTCCCACTTGCGGGTTCTTGATAATATGCAGAAATGTATCTGCGATTTAATACGCCCTAACTTTCTTATTTTCTGCAAGCTTCATCAAAGAGAAATGATGTTGCTAGTCTCAGTTTCCTTTAAATATTACTATGGCATTTTTATTTCTTTCAGAATTATCTTACATATTCCCCGATGTGTTTGTCCCAGCACATTTAAATCATTGGCCTAGTAGTCTCTATCTATTCTCTCTTTTGATAAATTACAAAGTTTCATATTCCAGTAGCTTCTTTCTAAGAATGGTAGACTCTAGGAACTCTCTTTCTGCTGATCGTTTTTCTCCTACCTATATCCTTAGTATTTTCAATTGTCAATAGGCGTGTTCTTTCTTTGGGATAATCATTTTTCGTTCATGCTCCACTTACCAAGCGACTGCATGTCTTTTCTGAAACGATTTCGATTTTAAAAATGTAGTGTTCAGAGTTAAGCTTGACTAAAAGCCAAATTTAGCCGTAAAATTTCTAAGAAAATCAGATGTTAAACTTTAGCGTGACGGACCGATGGGATTGCTGTTTTTGTGACGAACTGAGGAGATTGATATTTTGTGACGAACTGAGGGAATTGTTAGAGTTGGTGACAAACTGACGAAATTGCTAGATTTTTTTGACAGACTTAATGAATTAATTATTTGCTGACAAACTGATGTAATTACTATTTTGTGACAGACTAACGAAATTGCTACATTTTGTGACAGATTAACGAAATCACCTCATTTTGTGACAAATTGACGAATTTGCTACATTGTGTGGCAGATTGACGAAATTGTTACATTTTTTGACAGATGGACGAAATTGCTATATTTTGTGACAGATGGACGAAATTGCTATATTTTGTGACAGATTGATAAAGTTGCTATATTTTGTGACAGACTTAATGAACTGATGTTTTTGTGAAAGACTGAAAGAAATTGCTATTTTTGACAGACTAATGAAATGGCTACATTTTCTGACAGATTGACAAAATTCCTATTTTTTTTTTTTTTTTTTTTTTTTTTTTTTTTTACAGATTAATGAAATTGCTACATTCTGTGATAGGCTGGTGAATTGTAATTTTTGTAACAGACCGACAGAATAGCTTTTTAGTACAGACTGGCGGAATTGCTATTTTAGATTGAAACTATATGGAAATACTTTGAGAAGGAAAAAACCTCATGCAGCAATTTAGATACGCTATACATTCAAAAGAGCGGAAGTGGTTGGATCATTGTACCACTCCTGATACAATGCTGTACTCATATAAGAATCAATTGCCTCTTAAGATGGAGTACGCCTACCATTAATTACCGTTTCTCGACTTCTTCTTTGCAGAAGGAATATCATAGATATTTCTCTGCTCTATCATTGTTTTCCACTGGAAGATGCTCGACCGGGCTCTAATATATAATTGCTTTTTGTAAGACATTCACAGCAAGACCTTGTCTTCTACCACAACAAAGAAATACTTTCAATTGTTTACGAAACATAAAATATAGAAACAGAAGAATAAATAAAAATGGCGTTTTTATTGACAATATGCATGAGACAATAAAAAAGAATTGTAAAAAAAAGGATAAACCAGTATCTTGTTGCCCAATTCCTCTTCAGTTTCACACATTATGGAAGAACTCCCTAGGAAAAAAAAGAAAGGACAAAAGAAAGTATATATCTAAAATCTTAAAAGATGAAAACGTATGAAACTAATATTAAGATTTTAGCTGAAAACAAAACATGGTGGATTGAAATGAGATCTCTATATAGATATATAAAAGCCAAGTACGTCCAAGGATGGAATACTGCTGCCATATCTGGGTAGGAGCTGCTAAAAACAGCCTATCCTGCCTTGACAGAGTACAAAATAGACTTCGTGGCTTAGTGGGGGGTGCCCTTTTCTCTACCCTGCAACCTCTCTCCCACAGAAGAGACGTTGCGAGCCTGTCCTTGTTTTATCGTTATTTCCATGGCAGGTGCTCGTCTGAACTCCAATCTCTGCCCCCCCTCGCCAATCTTTCACGAAAAACACCCGTCTAGCTGAATCCACTGTGAAAATTTCCCCCACTCTTTATCTGTGCCTAAATCAAAACGTGGATTCCATGAACAAAGCTTCTTTCTTAGAACTGCACGCCTGTGGAACTCTGTTCCATCTGCCTGCTTCTCACCTGACTACAACTTGGATGTTTTCAAGTCCAACGTTAACAAATTCCTAATGAACCGCCCCCTTAATTAAACACTACATCAAATCTCCACACTAACGTACTGTACTTGCAATAACCCTTATCCCTGAGTGGCTTCCGGGCCTTGATAAGTGGTGACCACCGTGTAAAAAAAAAAGAAAAAAAAAGATAACGAATATGGCATAAATATTAGTTTCATCCTTGCCGAGGATTGTATTGCCGTTCATATTATTGTTTCTTATGTCAATATTTCCATAAACACTTTTGTTTCGCGATTTTTTTTTTTTTTACTATCACCACTTATCAAGGCCCGAAAGTCACTCAAGGATAAGGATTAATAAATATTAGCTAGGAGTGTACCACCGTAAATTGGGTAGAATTTGATTATTTAAATGGGCAACTCAACAAGAACTTGTTTATATCGAACTTGAAGGCTTCCATATTCTAAACAATCCGGAAAGAACGCCATCGGAACAGAGTTCTACAAGCGGACAGTTCTAAGAAAGACGCTCTGTTCATTGAATCTGCATTTAGATTTGGCCACAAATATAAATTGAAAGAAACCGTATATAGTGGCTGTAGCTAGTCTAGTGCTTTTTGTGAAAGTTTGAGAGCCCAATGCATTTATTCACAAATCTTTTCACTCAGTGTCACCGAAAATAACTAATTTTACACAATTCATTATATACTCAAACTAAATCGAAAAATAAAATCTGCAATCAATGTGCCCCCCCTCCTAGTTTTTAATCGACACAGAATTGTTCATTGCTGTTGCGGGTTTTATCCGTCCATTGGCTTCTAAAATAAAACCTGTCTCTACCTCGTGTTACTCTAGAGAGTTTTAATTTTGTTTCTGTTCTGTTTATCGCCGCATCCACTTTCTTCTCTTTTTTTCTAGTTTTTCAAACTTGAAATTAGCTATGAAAAAGGAAAATAAGTGTATGCTTCATTAAAGAATGTTATTTAAAATATCGGTTTTCCAATAAAAGGTATAACAAAGCACTGGCCGCTATATGCAAGTGCATACGAAATTACGTCACCGGTAAAGAAAAAAAAGATTATAAAAAGGAGAAAGAGGACGATCACGTCAGCAACGCAGCCAAATAGCATTCGGGATCACGTGAGAGACGTGGATAACGTTCGTGATCACATGAATGACGCTCGAGAGATCTATCATGTGAGGGGCGTCACATCGGTAACGATGTAAAGTTGTATTATAAACGTTGTATTTAAATAAATAAATGTCGTTGTATTAAACAAAAAGCAAGTTGAAGTTCTTTCCTAATATTGGTCTCTTTTGCAACGTGTTGGTTCCCGACAAACATAAAAAATAGATCGGGCATCTTACAAAGCTTGATGTTTAAAAAACTTCTAAACAGTTTACATTTTTTTACTCTAAAGTTTTGGTGCACCATGTATGGAAACAATCAACTTACGTAAAAGTGTATTTTGTATCAGTTTCCCTGCACTTTGGAACAATGTGCCTCCGACAAACATAAAATCAATTTGCTACATCGGCTTTACTACAATTACACTTTCCAGTGGACTTTTTGTGAATACGACACTAGCACAGTTTGTCAAAACTTAAAAAATAACTATGATTGCTCCTTGACAATATAACCACAGTTTTGCTAATAACACCGGCATAATACACAACGATAAAGCCATTTCCAGTAAAGGTACATATTTCGTTATACACATTAATTGGGAAAGTAATCAGAATGTTTTGTCCTTAGCTAAATAAAGAACATTAAAACGTTGGCGAGTATCCTTTTGAATTTTGTATGCGCACTGCATCTAATCACGTTCACAAGCAATATCTCATCACTACAGACGCTTATTTCAAAGTCATAAATTACTAGCAGTTAAAATTAAATAGAAAAAATAATTTGTAAATCCATCAAAATTTTGCCTGGTGATAATTTGATGCACCAAATTTAACCAAAAGAAAGAAAAAAAATAACAAGGAACCCACGTAACTTAAAAACACAAATTTGATAGGAATATTAAATGGACTATTCAGAAAATTGAAAAAAAAAAAAAGTTTCTTTCAAACAAAAAAAATACATGTTATTCAAAAACATTTGCCTGATTATATTAACGCTGTGTTTCTTAATGCCTATCGCGTTTGTAGCCATGTTGTGCGACGTGTGTAAAATTAGTGTTCAATATCTACTTTAAACGTAAGGGTAAATTAAGCCGGGTGTGAAACATTCTATTCGAATTTAAAACTTAGAGTTAGGGCTATGTTTCAGAATATTACGTCACAGACAGGAAATCCAAAGTGGAACGTAACCTGATCGGGTATCACTCAATCAAGTTTAGTATACGGACTGCTTGTACCAGAGCAAAACGGATTTCTTCTATCCTTACAGAATGACCCTCGTTTTTTTTTGGGGGGGGGGGTTGTAGACAGAAACAGCTGTGCATCTTTGTTCTCTGTAAGTAGTTGTCTCAAAGTCTAGTTGTAAGCGTAGTGGTCTCAGTGGTCTAGTTGTAGGCGTAGTCGTAGAAGTCATATACCAGTTGAAGCTTTTATTTTTACTTTCAGTCGCAAGAATTAAAAAAAAATAAAGAAAAATGGCCAAAAACACATATTAACTTAGTGGTATCGATTTTGCTTTTGTTTGTTTTTTGTTGTTGTTTTGTTTTTGTTTTATTATTTTGCACATTATGTGAGTTGTCTTCCTCGTTAGTCATATTTAGACACCTAGTCCTAACGCTAATTTTGAACTTCTAATTGAATTGTTCATATAAGGCGAGTGCCTCCTATCAGCTCATAGACAAAAGAAAACGACGTAGTCATCTCTTTCACTGCAATCAACTTCCGTTTTCTGTCTGTGATATATCTTGATATCTAGCTTTGTATTTTACTTTACATTTAACTGAAATTTTTTGAATGAAGCAAGTTAATGTAATCAGCTCAAAACGTGGATTCCATGAACAAAGCTTCTTTCTTAGAACTGCACGCCTGTTGAACTCTGTTCCGTTTGCCTGCTTCCCACCTGACTACAACTTGGATGTCTTCAAGTCCAACGTTAACAAATTCCTAATGAACCGCTCTCTTAAGTAAACACTTTCAAATCTCCATCCTTACGTACTGTACTTGCAATAACCCTTATCCCTGAGTGGCTTCCGGGGCTTGATAAGTGGTGACCACCGTGTAAAAAAAAAAAAAAAATAGCTAATATATATTTAGCTCCTTCGCCACATCCCACACTGGATTTCCTCTCTGAGACGTTATATCTTGACACTTAACACTAATTTTAAGTTTAGACATTTTCTGTACCTCTGCTTATATTACACTTACGTTTAAAACGACGACTTAAACACACGCCGTACACTATGGCGACAAACTCGTTAGATGACTTCAAGGCATTATGCTACAGGTGTCCATGCGATCAGTTGTGATATTTTGGCTTGGACAGACGAATGCAATGGAACGGAAAACTTGTGACGAGCAGTAATTATGCAAGTCGATATTCGTTGCCAAACTTATGTCACCACTTCGTCCGAATTTCGTCTAACGACGTGCAAGCGTTTTGGGTAATTTTACCTCGCACTTAAACACCTCGCGACTATTAAATAGCTTACAGGAATATTTCATTGAGACGCAGGATCAATAAAGTTAAGCAACGTTTATTCTGGTCAGTAATAAGATTGGCAACTATCTGAGAATACCAAGAGTCGTTTACATGTTGAATTAGCTGTAAAAACATATATTTCCCTAATGCAAACGAAAAAGGTATAAATATACTGCTAGTTTTATCGTCTAAAATACAGGATTGACTGAACTAATTGCTAGAGAAAAGAGAAGACCGTAAACTCTAAAAAAATATTAGGCTTATATATATATATATATATATATATATATATATATAACTACATCATTTACTCACATAAAATGAATATACGAAAGTATAAATTCATGCGTAAACTTTAAGTATTTACTTCAAAAGTGCTCAATACGTAGGTAGAGCTAGTTCGTAAGTTATAAAATATATATGGCGATTAAGCTACACTATATATTAGCGGACTAATCGGCGTAAAATGCGCATGAATATTATAATTTAATTCATGCAAATTTCTTATTTATTATAATAGAGCCAATTATCCAATATATAGTAATGATTTCGAAAGTTATAAATAATCTTTTTGGGACTAGACTATTGAGTTGAAATTTGATATATATGGTGTTTGGACTATATATGCTCGAGGGTGAAAAACATACGATCAGAGCAATGTCATTTTAAACATTAATTTTGTAATAAGACATTCTATCATGCTATATATATATATATATATATATATATATACATATATATATACATATATATATGATGATTGCAACGAGTGCCACTCCCTCAGACACTGAAAGTTCATGAGCCCGAAAAAGACAAATAGTCCTGCAAGCGAATTCACATGCTCAAGCAGACATGACACTAAAGACGGTCATTGTTATACATACATACACGCACGCACACATACATATGTATACATATCACACACGTATATACATTCGTACATACGCAATACACAATACGCAAACATACATATACATACACACACACATGCAAACATAAACAAGACGGTCATTGGTATACATACATATAAATATATACATGCATACATACATACATGTCTATAAGCATACGCTTATATATACCCATATGCATAGACAATGCATAATAAACAAACATACATATACATACCCACATGCATACATACTCATATACATACATATACATCCACATATACAAAAATGCATACACACATATACTTACACATACATATACGTACACATATGCACATATATATACATACACTTACCTACATATACATATACATCTATATATATGCATTCACACACATACACACATACATGCACACATACACATACATATACATACACACATGCATACATACACATACATGCAATATACACACATACATGCATACAAACATATATAAATGTATATATACACACACAAACATATATACACATAGACACATATACATGCATATACTCATAGATATAAATACATATAAACTCACATGTACATATATAAATATACACGCAAACATTCATATATAAATATACATACACATATACATACATAAATACATACAATGATGGCAGATTAATTGTTACATGCATCCAGCATTACAGGCGTACACACGTCACAGCTTTTTTATCGCCACAGGACTTTTTTTTCTTTTTTTTTAATAGACAAATGCCTGAGGGAGTATCTATACACAGATGATGTTACAGAGTTTTAGCTTTGTACGACAGCTAAATCTCTCTCTCGGGTCAAAATGTTGACATCCAGCAACAAGCAAGAGCAAGATAGCCAGCAACAAGTCAAACTGCAGACCAGATTAATGCGGGTACTGGTCTCCCGCTTTGTTGTTGTTTTGTTTCTGTTTTTAAATAAAAATATATATACATGCATATACACATATACATACACACACATATATACACACATATACACACACATGTACATACATATAAATTCAACAGCCAAACAACGTCGCAGCCCACAAGAGCAATGACAGTCAAAGAACCGGAAGTCCAATAAATGTATACATATATATGCATATATATATGCATGCACACACGCATGCACATGTACACATATACATGGACACACATGACCACATATGCATGCATACATGCATGCATACGTGCATGCATACGCACACACATGCACGCACACGCACAGATATATGTTTGTATATATACATGTATACGTACACATACACGCACATACACATGCACGTACACACATATGTATATGTAATTCCTCAATGGTCATGACGATAGTGATGATGTTACAATTCAATAAATACACACGATAATAAACATGAAAACAAATCCACAGATGCAAAACGCAAAACAAAGCTGTCATGAATCTCGATGTTTTTGTTGTTGTTGTTGTTGTTTTTTAAATTTAGAGAAGCGTTTAAAAAAAAAAGAAAACGGTATAATTCTTCAATGGTCATGGCGATAGTGATGATGTTACAATTCAATGAATACACACGATAATAAACATGAAAACAAATCCACAGATGCAAAACGTAAAAGCAGTCATGAATATCGATGTTTTTATTGTTGTTGTATAATTCCTCAATGGTCATGACGTATATATATATATATATATATATATGTGTGTGTGTGTGTATGTGTATATATATATATATATATATATATATATATATATATATATATATATATATATATATATACAGGGTGTCCGTAAAGTTACTATACAGTTATTATTGTTTTATTGTATTATATTTGTATTGATAGTTATTTTTGTGTAGCTGTAGAGTGTCTGTATAGTAACTTGTAAGACTGTATAGTAACTTTACGGACACCCTGTATATATATCTATATCTATATCTATATCTATCTATATATATATATATATATATATATATGAAAATAATGGAAATAGTATTCCGACAAAATAGAGAAATAAAAAGGAAACAACCCGTATTATGTGTTCATCATCGTTTCGTCTTTATTTCCAGAGGAGGTCTCGAAATAAAGAATGGAGAATAAATTTTAAAAAAAGAATAGGCGGTGAGTAAATCACCGTTGTAAATTGTTCTTATGGTTGTCAACGAGTCAAAGTTGATTTATTCGTAAGAAAATTGCGACAATATAGTTGTAATACAGTATAGTTGCAAAACATCCCCACCCTTCCCATGTTAAATAATAATTTCTAAATAATAACTTCCGTGCGCAGGTCAAATTCTGCAAAAGTAGGATTTGTGTTTATTCGTTTACGCTGTTATGGGTTTATGTTTATGTACGCATACGCAACTGGAAGTCGTAAACCGGATGTAGAGTTACAACACCCGTTACAAAGTAATTTGAGTTTCATAATAATATAAATTGACGACGTGTACCTCTATACGTATTTACAAAAAGAATTTTATAGGGGGGAACTGATAAAGTGACGTCATGAATAATCTGAAAAATAATATAACACTATTAAAAAAATACAAAATTAAATTTCGTTCGGTTTTTCATACAATGATTTGGTTTGTTTTGTTTCTTTCTATGTTCAAATATTTATTCATGGTATATATATATATATATATATATATATATATATATATATATATATATATATATATATATATATATATATATATATATTTAATCTATTGAGATGAGTATTATCTATTGATTTATTAATTGCGGACTATTATCCTTAGATGTTGTTTTACGACGTTTCGGCCAACTATAAAAACCAAGTACGTCCAAGGATGGAATACTGCCGCCATATCTGGGCAGGAGCTGCTAAAAACAGCCTATCCTGCCTTGACAGAGTACAAAATAGACTTCGTGACTTAGTGGGATGCCCTTTTCTCTACTCTGCAACCTCTCTCCCACAGAAGAGACGTTGCGAGCCTATCCTTGTTTTATCGTTATTTCCATGGCAGGTGCTCGTCTGAACTCCAATCTCTGGTCCCCCCTCGCCAATCTTTCACGAAAAACACTCGTCTAGCTGAATCCACTGTGAAAAATTTCCCCCACTTTTTATCTGTGCCTAAATCAAAACGTGGATTCCATGAAAAAAGCTTCTTTCTTAGAACCGCACGCATGTGGAACTCTGTTCCGTCTGCCTGCTTCCCACCTGACTACAACTTTGATGTCTTCAAGTCCAACGTAAACAAATTCCTAATGAACCGTCCCCTTAAGTAAAAACATCATCAAATCTCCACACTAACGTACTGTACTTGCAATAACACTTATCCCTGAGTGGTTTCTGGGCCTTGATAAGTGGTGACCACCGTGTAAAAAAAATATTCCTCTTGCCTTCAATCCTACCTAGAGGCTTACATGGACAAAAAAACGTGTTGAGACGAAAACAACTAAAGATGGCAGTAATTGCTGAAATGCAGTTAGGAGATTCGGAGTTCCTATCCCGTCACGGTTACCACCTGATGAAGGCCAGAAGAATAGTTAGTCGAAACGTCGTGAAACAACATTTAAGAAAGATGAGGATAATAGTCCGCAATAAATAAATTTATTCACGGTGTTTTGTTTGGCTATTTTATTTTAGTCTATATCAACCCTTTTACTGGTCATGTAATATCAAATTTGTCCATTTTAGTCAAAAATTCTATGCTTTAAGTTCTATATATCTTGAAATATTTATTCACAGTGTTTGGTTTGGTATGTTTTTATTTAATGCCGAAGTGTTTATGGTTCAAGTTCTTTATATCTTAAAGCATTTATTAATGTTGTTTGATTTGGGTGTTTCGCTTCATGGCATATCAACTCTTTTTTAGTGGAGTCACTTTGTTAAAAGGTTTTCTGCTTCAAGTCGTTTATATTTTTAAATATTTATCCACGTTGTTTAGTTTATTTGTTTTGCGGATCAAAAGTGTAGCTGTGTAGAGTCTGGAAAAACCAATAACATCAATAGTTGGTGTATTTAAGGTTAGAAAGCTAATATCTTCAGACTACCTGATCTGGTGGTACACAACCAAGAGACTGCATATCTTCCAACATTATGCTATGGACATATTGATCACTCAAAAATGATTTATCTGGGCAGGATGAGATTTTGTATAGGAGTCACTATTATGAAAGAACATCAGAGTCATACATAGAATTAAAAAAAAAGAAAGTTTTTGAACTTGAATGAACCGTTCAAGCTCAAAATCAGAGGTCAAGATTAACTAAGGATCGGGACTCGTCTGGCTAGAATATGAGCCAGTTTATGAGTCTCTACATTAAACAGCAAAAGTTACCGCCAAATTTATGACTTTCACCTTTTTCATGATATTGAACTTGCCTTTTTGATCTTGATATTTCAAAATGAAACCAGTCTTAAGTTAGAACATGATCAATATTTTGACCAAGTTTGGTAACGATTGATCAAACGATGCTAGACTATATAGAAATAAACAATAAACTCGACCGAAAGCATAACCTCCTTGGCGGAGGTAATTAAGATGCGCAAGAAATTGACTATAAATTAAACTATCTCTGGATCGCAATTCTTATCTCAGATTAAAAACAATTACGTTAATTAATCCGACTTTATGTCGATGAATCGGGGGTGTTTATCAGCTTTGAGTGTCAATTAGCAGATCAGATTCAATCTTGTTAATTGCGAGGGAACTTTTCATTCACGCCTTGCTGAAAAATATTAACTGGAAGAATGACGTCAGGGATTGATATAAGAATTCGAACTATCTGCACTGAGGCTATTCTCTGACTCAGATCTCGGATTTCATTGATCGGATGGGTTCAAACACTGAGTAGGAGACATCTTTTACGTAAAGTAGACAAGATATTTAAAAGTTGGTTATTTTAACGGCATATCAACCCATTTCGGCTTATTTAATACCGAATCCAGTAATTTTTGTAAAAGTTTTTATGATTCAAGTTCGTTGTCTTCACATATTTATTTATGTGAATTGTTTTGGTTAATTTGTTTAACGGCATATCAAACTTTTTTTAATACTGAATTTAGATATGTTTGGTTCAAATTTTTATTCTCAAATTCTATATATCAGCAAATATTTAATTCTGGTGCATTTTTGATGTTTCGTTTTAGGCGTCTTAAATTTTAGGAGTAATTTACAGCCGAATCTGCAAATTTTGGTAAAAGGTTTCAAGTCCTTATGTATATATATATATATATATATATATATATATATATATATATATATATATATATATATATTAGTGTTTCATCCTTCCTGAATCATCAGTCCAGGGTATTACGATTAACACCAGTTGATAGATTCGAACCCGACAACAGAAGCAATCGCTGGCTTCCTTAACAAGGACCTAATCCATTCGGCTATCGTTCACAGGGAGAAATATGGTTGAAATTTAATCATTTATTTTTAATACTTTTTAACGCCTGTCAGAGTGATCTAATCATTATATGATGATCCGCGCATAAGAGCTACATTGACCGACTTTTTATTTCAACGGAAATTGCTCAAAGAAGACTTGACATTTTCGTTGCAAACATTGTTTTCGTATAAGCTGTATCGCTGAAGATGTCTCTAGTTACTGGTTGCTAGTTAACCAAATCATGCCTATGGTTGTGTAGCAACATATACTGCTTTTGTAAAAACAAGTAAAGAGTATACCCTGCTCTACTTAGGTATCGAGCACGCTTGTATTAAACTCGTTAAACATCATTGGTGTAACCTCGTTAAATGTTATATTTTACATCAGAGAAACAATATACACACACACGCACATATATATACATACACACACACACACACACACACACACATATATATATATATATAATTTTAACCAATGGAACAAAAGGATAAATAAAAAAAAACGTATATGAATTGTTCACAACCAGTTAGATTAATTTATCCCTGACTATGAATCCTGAAAGATTGTAAAGTACTCGGACTTATGATAAACATGGTGATTACATCAGCCAGTTCCCGCCAGAAACTAATACTGCTATTCGGAAGTTAGAAAGGATCGAAAATATAATTAATAGACAAAAAAAACATCTATTCTATTAAAGGAATTATGCCAGAGAGAAAAAAAATGATTCGTATATATATATATATATATATATATATATATATATATATATATATATATATATATATATATATATATATACTAGCAAAAGTACCCCTCGTTGACTGGGTTCAAAAGCAGCCTACAGAAAATGGACTCTGATTTATGTAAGTATGATAGGTTATGAAAAGGAAGGGTTGTAAATTTGGGTTGAATTTGAGGGTATCAAAACCAAAGCAAAATATGATGAAAGTAAAAATAAAATAGATAAACCCCATAATTTATTATACCATATCTGTTCACACTGAAACATTTATCACAATATTCTGTGGATCTATATTAAAAAAAACCTTGTTAAAACTTGTGACATATTTCCATTCTATGGAGGTCAGGTGCGAACGAACACCCCATAATTTTATTATGCTATATTTCTTCAAACTGAAACATAATTATCAAAGTACACTTACGCAGATAGATATGAAAAGTCTTTATTACAGTTTGTGCCTATTTCCATTCTATGGAGACCAGGCGCGAACACAGACCCCACAATTTTATTATACCATCCCTATTTAAATTAAAACATACTTATCAAAGTATTATTATGTACATCTATATCAAAAACACTTGTAAACGTTTTTTTTTTTTTTTTTTTAAATTAAATTTTTTATTTCCATACTTTTTGGACCAGGCGCGAAAACAGACCCCACAATTTTAATGAACATGCTTTCTGCCAGATCAAGCATACTCATTCCTGTGTCTCGATACATCTTCTATCATTATAGGATCCTATTCGTGACAAGACACATACACATACACATACATACACATACAGACACACACTCACATTCAGCTTTATATTATATATATATATATATGTGTGTGTGTGTGTGTGTGTGTGTGTGTGTGTGTGTGTGTGTGTGTGTGTGTGTGTGTGTGTATTCATGCTGGTTCGTTTAGGTGTCTTATTTTATGGCAGATCAACCAAGTATTTAATGCAAAATTCGGCATTTTCCTACAAATTTATATGCTTCTTTTTATATCTCATATTTATTCATGACTTTGTGTTAAGGCATATTAAACTTTTTAGGTTATTAAATAGCGACTTTTGCCGATAAATGTTATGGTAAACGTTTTATGCCTCAAGATTTTGATATTTTCAAATATATTCTCATGGTGTTTTGATTGGTTGTTTTATTGTAAGGCATGTCAAGCCTTTTGGGCTTATTGAATGCTGAATCTGGCCATTTCGGTAAATGTTTTTTTCGCTTCAAATGCTTTCTATTTGCGAATATTGGTTCATGGTGCTTGACTAGGTTGTTACCTTGTGGAAAGTTGTTTTTGTTATTGACTTTTGACGTTTACTAGGGGAAAATGAAAAGGAACAATTACGTCGATATTTGCTGTATGTTTGGAATACGTATTATCAACTATTAGACATAATAGTTGATGTATGATAGAGGGAGCGAGGCCAAAGCAGTAGAGTTCATTGTCTCCAATGCATTCTGTGTTAAGGTTTAATTTTGACGCTTACTAGAGGAAAATGAAAAGGAACAATTACGTCGATATTTGCTGTATGTTTGGAATATGTATTATCAACTGTTAGACATAATAGTTGATGCATGATAGAGGGAGCGAGGCCAAAGCAGTAGAGTTCATTGTCTCCAATGCATTCTGTGTTAAGGTTTAATTTTGACGCTTACTAGAGGAAAATGAAAAGGAACAATTACGTCGATATTTGCTGTATGTTTGGAATATGTATTATCAACTATTAGACATAATAGTTGATGCATGATAGAGGGAGCGAGGCCAAAGCAGTAGAGTTCATTGTCTCCAATGCATTCTGTGTTAAGGTTTAATTACTGGATATGCTGGGGTTGATGTGTCGAGGGACACGACGACCAGGCTAAATACATATTTATTGTTTGGGGAGTTGCTGGTTTGATGCCTGTACATCAGTTGATTGATTTACTTGATTGATGGTTGAGTTTGTTGATGTCTGTATATAAGTCAGTTGATGGCCTCATCGTCATGATTTGGTTTAATAGCTACCAGTAACTAGAGACCTCTTCAGCGATACGTCGTGTCCTGTGTATGTGGTGAGTAAGGGTTTGAGTAGTACGGATATTTTGTAAAGTGACCCTTTGATGCAAGATACGATGTTTTGGGGTCGGTCATATGTGTTTTTATTAAGTGATAGAATGTAGGTAGCCTACTTTTTCTGATGGTGAGGTTTCGTTTGTGTGCGTTGGGGGAGATTCCTTATCTTACATTTTGGTTGCAGCTACTTTATATTTGGTCTTCGATTTCTGCTGTGGAAATGTTTGCGGTGGGTGTATACAATGCCTCGTCATTGAGATGTCCAAGTGCTAATGTGTCTTATGTATTTTGGGATATGACGCAGAATTCCTTACTTTTGTCGTAGGCTAGGAATATAATAACGTCAATGTTTGGGGTATTTATGAAACGCTGTAATGTAGGAGGTGCTATATGCTCTTTATAGCTAGGTATTTCGAAGCCTACTGCTTCTCATCAGAAGGGGGCTAGGCGACTGAGTACAAACATTTCAATCCGACATCTAGCCAAGAGGATAATTGAAAGATATTAATGTATCCGGTATAGTCGGGGAGCGATGGAGGATGGTAAGCCTGACATCTGAGGATGTTAAACACACGTAATTGAATTTTATTTAGAGGAGGGGGACTTGCGAGGGATTAGGAGCTATAAGGAAATAAGATGGATACTATATGGGCGAATGGTGACTATATTTTGAAAATGCATAAATATATATATATATATATATATATATATATATATATATATATATATATATATATATATATATATTAGGTTGTTGTATCTGTGGTGACTTCAATGTCCATAATGTGGAATGGCTGACCCATTTAAATAAGACAGACGATGAGGGGAAGTTTTGTAATGATTTTGCCATTTCTTATGACCTCACTCAGATTGTTCGCGAACCCACCCGTGTGCCCGATACACCCGGTCAATATGCAAGCCTCCTAGACCTTTTTCTCTCAACTTCCCCTGAGCTATGTTAATGTTCCGTTCATTCTCCTCTAGGATCCTCCAACCACTCCGTCGTATCAGTTAAGATAAAAACGAAATGTAAGAAGTCCCCAGACGACCTCTCCACCGTACTGTATACCGATACTCTATGGCTGACTGGGATAGCTTCCGTACATTCACATCTGATTTACCTCTGCACTCCATGTTTAAAAAGGATGTGTCCTCTATAGTATCAGATCTGACCGAATGGTTAATTGTAGGAATAGACCAATTCATACCATCTAAAAAATTCCAACAAATACCTAACAGCAAGCCATGGTTCTCCCCAGAATGTGCTGCTGCTATCGCGCACAGAAATCACTTTTTCCATAGCTACCAACGTAATAGATGCACTGAGACTAAAGCTGTTTTCAGGACTGCCAGCAACCACTGTAAAAGAGTAATAAAAAATGCAAGAGAGCTCTATGCCCAGTCTGTTAAATCCAAGGTAACTGATCAGCGGCTTGGTTCCCATCAGTTTTGGCAAATAACAAATAGGATCCTGAACAGAAGAGTGCGTTCTATCCCAACCATTATCCATGGACCAGAGGTCATCTCGTCAGCGTCAGACAAAGCCAAACTATTTGCAAAGAACTTTGCAGCTAATTCTACCTTATGCGACGAAGGCCATCAACTCCCCATATTTCCTCCTATAACACATAACAAGCTAGGTAACATACAAATATCCGTGCATGAGGTCGCCAAGCTAATCAAGAACCTAGGTTCCAGTAAAGCAACTGGCCCTGATGGCATCCCAATTATAGTGTTAAAAAAGCTTCACCCAGAACTTGCTCCCATACTTACGAAACTATTTAAGCGCTGCCTTAAGGAGAAGTGCTTTCCGACTCCCTGGAAGACCTCATCAGTTTGCCCTGTATTTAAGAATTCAGGTGATAATTCATCTCCCTCTAAGTACAGACCATTAAGTCTCCTGTGTGTTATGAGTAAGTTGCTGGAATCCATCTTAAATAGAGAAATAGTCAACCGCCTCAGCAGGAATAACCTTCTTAGTGACACACAATATGGTTTCCGCTCTGCAAGATCTACCGCAGATGTGCTGACGGTTATATCCCACAGGATTAGTGAATCTCTTGACAAAGGCTTCCTTTCTAGGGCAATTGCTCTTGACATATCAAAGGCCTTCGACAAGGTATGGCATAAGATTCTACTTCACAAGATTTCCAGCTACGGTATAACTGGAAATGTTTTCTCAATCATTAAATCATTTCTCTCCGATAGGCTCATAAGAGTAGTGGTAGATGGACAAAAATCGGAGGCCTGTAATATAAATGCTGGAGTCCCTCAGGGGTCAATCCTGGGCCCAACTCTCTTCCTGATCTACATCAATGACCTCCCTAAACACATACTTAAATCATTCGTTGACATCTATGCTGATGACACGACCATCTACGGCAACACATCAAAGGCTGTAAATGACTAAGTTCTCTCTGATTCTCTCTCCTCTGATCTCGAGCGCGTGGTTCAGTGGGGAAAGATGTGGCTGGTTACCTTTAATGCATCCAAAACCAAACTCCTATCCCTACATCATCAACGCTGTGATCCCCATCTGGCATCAATTGTGATGGATGGCTCTCGTCTGGGTGAGGCCCCGTGTTTTGACAAGCTTCTGGATTTGATCTTTACTCCTGATCTGAAATGGAACACGTACATCAAGTCTGTTGCCAAGGTCGCTGGAAAGATGGTGGGATCCTTCTACCGCTCCAGAAGATATCTCATTACTGATGCAATCCTCTATCTATATAAAAGCCAAGTACGTCCAAGGATGGAATACTGCTTCTATATCTGGGCAGGAGCTGCTAAAAACAGCCTATCCTGCCTTGACAGAGTACAAAATAGACTTCGTGGCTTAGTGGGGGATGCCCTTTTCTCTACCCTGCAACCTCTCTCCCACAGAAGAGACGTTGCGAGCCTATCCTTGTTTTATCGTTATTTCCATGGCAGGTGGTCGTCTGAGCTCCAATCTCTGGTCCCTCCTCGCCAATCTTTCACGAAAAACACCCGTCTAGCAGAATCCACTGTGAAAAATTTCCCCCACTCTATATCTGTGCCTAAATCAAAACGTGGATTCCATGAACAAAGCTTCTTCCTTAGAACTGCACGCCTGTGGAACTCTGTTCCGTCTGCCTGCTTCCCACCGGACTACAATTTGGATGTCTTCAAGTTCAACGTTAACAAATTCCTAATGAAGCGCCCCCTTAAGTAAACACTTCATCAAATCTCCATACTAACGTAATGTACTTGCAACAACCCTTATCCCTGAGTGGCTTCTGGGCCTTGATAAGTGGTGATCGCTGTGTAAAAAAAACGTTCCCGCCGTTTGTTTTAGGAAAACAAAAAATTTTAACAGCGAAAGTAAGTTTTTGTGCAAATCCCATCGACTCAAAGGTGGTGTGAAATTGTCGCAAAATCTCACTTCATCTTTTCACTCTATTCTCAATATGTTTGATTGCCATCTTCCTTCAAAAGAACCCTGAGTTAGTCTTCATCTAACTTGATTCGTCTTTCGGAACGAAGACCATAATTGAGGTCAAAATTACCGTGTTTTAATCTGGTAAACCAATCTCGAACAGTTCTCTAAGCTATAGCGTTTTCTCCATATATCCTTGGCCACTTCACTCGATTCGAAAATGTGCCCACGTCGAAAATGTATATACGTCTGATGGCGGCGATCAGGCTTGCTTAATGCTATGGGAGCAAATGTTGGTGATGTTCTCGACGTTTGACCAAATTAGTCCAACGAGTTCGTCGGAAGAGGAGGGAGGCCAGTTAGAGAAGGGTTCAAAGTCATAGCACTCTTTCTGAAGCCAACCCTGGGTCTTTTTAGATTTGATGGCCGGCATTGACTTTTGCTGGCACATCCAAGGTCTTCCAGCGACCACTCGATTGCACCAAGAAATCAACAGTCCCTTTAGCACATCCAGGTACACTTTGGCGTTGACTTTTGATTGGTTGTTTTTGTTTTACGGCATATCAACCCTTTTCAGGTTATTTAATGCCGAATCCAGTGATTTTCAAGAAAAAATGTTTAATAGAATATATATATATTTTTTTTAAGTCGGTTTCTATTTAACTCATAGTGGGGACTCTAACAGGTACTACCACTCCGGGTCAGAGTGGACCTGACAGCAATGGCAATTAAAGGGTGGCTTCACATTCCCCAAAGCCCGCAAGCTTGGGCCTCGCCATTGGATATAGTTTAAGGTCATATCCTGGACCTTTTGGTGTTGACTTTCAGGCTGAATTCGAAGGTGGCATGCTGTGGCCTTTACTTGAAACCACGCCAAAGACCATAACCATGGCCGGAAACTTCTTTGAGCTATGTCCACAAGCGTCGAACTGTCCAGATTTTAATTTTGAGGGGACTGGCAATGGTCCTGTTGGGATAACTTGGATCGGTAGGGAGCATGAGTTGTATAGCAGTGCATTTCCGGTCTCGCTCCTTGGATATTGTGTCACTTCCAGACATGACAGAAGCTCGTATCGCCTTTTGGATTTGTACACACCTTGTCGACTATAAACAAACGAGCATATACACAGACGGAGTTTTTATTATACAGCGGACCCCCGACATACGAGATTAAGTCGTTCCTGAAGGGAATAGGCAGAGTAGACATTAGGAATGCCGTAGGTCTTACAATGTTAAAACCTGAGTCTACATTTTCCTGTTTAGACTTTTAGATACGTGTTTTATAAATTTAAAGAAATTAATATAACCTAATAAAATAACAACAACAAAGAAAAGATTGTAAAATATTGTTTCGAATCCAGTGATTTTTCTGTAATCGGCTAAAAATCAAATATAAAAGACTTGTATTAGTTAAGGCGAATTATTTGTTACAAAGATAATTTATTAGACGTCGATGTAGTTTGATTGGTGCATTGTTTAGTGCGTATATAAATGTCATGCTTTCCTTCAGTTTGCATTTACCCCTTATATAACTGCATTGTATTGCCTTCTATAAATTGCCTTTTCATACAGAGTGTCCCATAAAATATACACACGCTTTAAATTATCTCAACTTGCTACATGCCTCGTTCCCAAGAGATATTTAGAAATATAGAATGACACTTCTAGCAGGATGGAGCACTTTCCTACCATGATCATGACATAAGAGCATATTTTGATAGTCACCTGCGAAACAGATAGTTTGAATGAAGAAGCAGTATCGAGTACTGTCCACGCTCACTGGATTTGAGCCCCCCCCCCTGGATTTTTCTCTTGGTGGGGGGCGATTGGGGGCATGTTTAACATAGGATTCACACCACAAAACGATCTACAATGAATGAGTTGAAAGAAACCATTGAAAGATGATGTATCAACATATTAATTGAACTGATTAGGAACGTTTTCGATCCAATCAGTGAGCGTTTTCAGCTGTTCATGGGTCACAATGGCCATTAATTTGAACATTTTCGATAATTAGCTTGTTTCTATATTTCCACAGTATTTTGATTTATGAAACTTTTCTTATAATAAATGTTTCTTTTTTTATTAAAATAAATGTTTATTTTTTTATTATAATAACTGTTTCTTTTTTTCTTATGATAAATGTTTCTTTTTTCTTATAATAAATGTTTCTTTTTTCTTATAATAAATGTTTCTTTTTTCTGATAATAGGTGTTTCTTTTTTTCTTATAATAAATGTTTCTTTCTTATAATAATGTTGCTCATTTGAAGAGTTTGTACATTTTATTGGGACACCCTATATATTTCTGCTTTTTCTAATTGAAAAAGCAATACGTAATTACATTAATCCTAGTTACTTACTCTCTTGTGCGAATATTACACCTAAACATTAAACAAAATCAAATTTATCAATCTTGTTTAAGAGGGAAATAATTCTGTTGATGGAGATATTAAAAGATATTACAGAATATATCATGGATGACTTGTTCCATAAAATGTCTTTCGTTTTTAAAAGAATTTGAAATACCTGATTATTATTTAAGCAAACACAATCCTTTCAATGGTGTTATGGGGAAAGAGAAATGTGAGGATGGTGGATTTAAAACTGACGAAATGCTATAGACGTTGACCCTAAGAGATGCGCGTTCTTCCGTACCTACCCCCACCTCTTATATAGAGTGATGAGTTCTACGTTCCTATCGACGAATCCTCTCGGTCACGACTGTTTTGCGAAGCCACAAAAAGTCAGTCCCCACTCACATGAAACAAATACAACATCTGCGCCTGGTTTGATCTCTGGAAAACAGGGGCCGAGGTTGACAGATGCGAGCAACTAACAACGCTACTGAAAGAGAGGCGGACGCATTATTCCGCACGGTTGAAGTCTGTTAATAACTTAGTCGTTCAACCATCAAATGTTTAGAAGCGGACTATTTTCTTCCAGACTTAAGTATCTTAAATTGATAAACCAGTTAAAACGAGCTTTAATGGCAAATCTATGCAGACATTTCAGCATTGAGCTAAATGAATAAATCCGAACATTTCTTCATCTATTACTTCTAAACGTACTCTCAAAACGGATTTGTTATTATATATAACATTGTTACAGTTTGTATTACTGTACACATAGATTCGAAAAAGTTGTCAAAAAACAAATGCATAACAAATAAATGTTATCAAAGTCAAGATAAGTTGATTTTCTACCTAACTGGATATATTTTCAGTGTTTTTATTTAATGTAACATGTTTATTCAGCTGAAAAACATAAAGTGTTTACTAATGTATTGAAAAATTTTAAATGGCTCCCGACTTTCTCTTAAACAAGGTAAGTTTGGGAAAATGAGTTAAAAATTTAAAAAAAACTATACAAAATACTGTTATAAACTCGCTCAATATGTTACCGCGACATAGGCTGATATATATTCGGTGATTTCTAACAGTATTTTGTATAGTTTCTTATTTTTAACTCATTTTCCCAAACTTACCATGTTCAAGAGATAGTCGGGCGTCATTTAAAATTTTTCAATACATCGGTAAACACTGTATGTTTTTTCGGGCTTAATAAACATGTTACATTAAATAAAAAGACTAAAAAGTATCCAGTTAAGTAAAAACGTAACTTATCTTGCATTTGACAACATTCATTTGTTATATATTTGCTTTTTGACAACTTTTTCGAATCTATGTGTACTGTAATACAAACCCCATTGTCATTAGGTTGGTGAAAAAATAATATCGTTTTTATATATGTAGTTGAACGTCAAAAAACAAAATATTATTTTTGCGCCAAACTAATATTTAAAACAATAATAAAGCAGAGTACTTTAAAATGCTGTATATATTGTAAAGAAGAATACTTTAAAGACAGAATTGTGAATATCTAATGTGTTTAAGTATTTTAAGCAATTAAAAAAAGTAGTGTTTTTTTGTTGTCAGCTCGTAACTTTATTGCCCTATTTTTTCCTATATATATCCAATAGGTTTATATATAAAAACAGGGTGAATTAGGGTTATCTTTTAATTTTTAATTAAAAGCAAACATGTCTAAATTTATTGAATGAAAATAAACTAGATAAAAAATTAGATAAAAGTTATTTTTTAGGCAGATTGTGGAACTTATACAACTGAGTAACCCTTTTTTTTTTACAAGGTGGTCACCACTTATCAAGGCCCGGAAGCCACTCATGGATAAGGATTATTGTAAGTACAGTATGTTAGTGTGGATATTTTAGATTGTCTGCTTAAGGGGGCGGTTCATCAGGAATTTGTTTACGTTGGACTTGAAGACATCCAAGTTATAGTCAGGAGGGAAGCAGGCAGACGGAACAGAGTTCTGCAGGCTTGCAGTTCTAAGAAAGAAGCTTTGTTCATGGAATCTACGTTTTGATTAAGGCATAGATAAAGAGTGGGGAAAGTTTTTGACAGTGGATTCAGCTAGAGGGGTGTTTTTTGTAAAAGATTGGCGAGGTGAGATCAGAGATTGGAGTTCAGACGAGCATCTGCCATGGAAATAGCGATAAAACAAGGATAGGTTCGCAACGTCTCTTCCGTGGTAGAGAGATTGCAGAGAAGAGTAAAGGGCATCCCCCACTAAGCCACGAACTCTATTTCATACTCTGTCAAGACCGGATAGGCTGTATTTAGCAGCTCCTGTCCAGATATGGCAGCAGTATTCCATCCTTAGACGTACTTGGCTTTTATATAGATAGAGAATTGCATCAGTAGTGAGATATCTTCTGGAGCGGTAGAAGGATCCCACCATCTTTCCAGCGACCTTGGCAACAGACTTGATGTATGTGTTCCATTTCAGATCAGGAGTGAAGGTCAAGCCCAGAAGCTTGTCAAAACGTAGGGCTTCTCCTAGACGAGAGCCATCCATTTCAATTGATGCTTCCTTGTGAACATTAATGATATTTCGTATATCATAGAGAATCATTGAATGCGTATGGGAGAGAACTTGAATGCCTACTAGACACAGTCCTCGAGTGTCTAAAGTCTCTCTGTACAGGGATTTGTCAGAACAACCTGGCATGAGGATACTTTTTCCATATAAGTAAACCCTGACCAAATATTCAAAATCACATTTTGTATTCGCTGCCCAAATAAGATCTCCTCACTATGGCTGACTCACATTAGCTTTTACGAGGAATGGTGCACCTTCTCCAAGTGATGTTATCTCAAGTATCAGCACGAAGCTGGACACTCCACCAGACTAGATAAATTATTGTCCTGGAATCCAGTAAGACCAAGAGGCCAAAACAAAAGATATACTACAACGTATAAAAATGGTTAATTGGGGAGAGAAAAATTATGTTCTCAACTTCTTTATCAACTCAGTGTTTGAGAAATAAAGAATTTAAATGGAACATTCGAATATCTATGTATCTCATATAGATTTCAAGTGTTAGCCCCAGGTTGTGGGCCGCTTGATTTCTGAAAACTTCGACTGAAGTAAAATAAAATAAAATAGTGCTATAAAAGATATTGGCATCTATGCATTTCTGGCCGCGTTTAACAACGTCTGCAGATATTGCCTGTACATCTTCTCTGGTGATTCTTCTGATAGCGTCTGTAATGTTCTCCTTTAGTAGGTCTAGATTATGAGGATTATTTGCATCAACGGTTTGTTTTAAAGTTCCGCAAAGATAAAAATCACATGATGACAAGGCCAGGGAACGTGGTGGCCATAACACTTTGCTTATTGTTCTCTCTTCTGTAAACATGTCATGAACTCGTGTCAGTAATTTGTGAGACGTATGGCATATGAGATCATCTTGTTGGAAAAAGAAATGCATTTTGTCTTGTGGTGTCAGATTTATAAGACAAAGATTAGAGAGAACAGAATACTTTTAAGTGGGCCGCGTAATCTGAAAAAAAAATAGTAAAATAAAACAGTAAAAAGTGAAAAGTAAGCAATGAGTGTTAGTCTGTGCAATTTGTGTGTGTAATTTTGTGTGTAATTTGTGTGTGTAATTTTGTGTGTAATTTGTGTGTGTAATTTGTGTGTGCAGTTTGTGCGTGTAATTCGTGTGTGTAATTTTGGGTGTAAGTTATGTAATTGTGTATGTAATTTATGTATGCAATTGTGTATATTATTTTTATATCTAATTGTGTGTGTAATTTATGTATTTAATTGTGTGTGTAATTTATATATGTAATTATATGCGTGCGTAATTTCTGTATGTAATTGTGTGTAATTATTAGGGCTATACCAACAGCATATTCTTTTCATTGTTTTAACTCTCGAGTATATATCCGACACAGTTAGAAAAAAGTAATCAACCGAGAACTACATCACTCTACATAAAAACATATAAGATATCAATGTATATATACCTGAGAATTAAAACAAGGAAAATAATATGCTGCTGTCACAGCCCTAGTAATTATGCATGTAATTGTGTGCGTGCGTGTGTAATTTACATATGTAATTGCTTGCCTGTGTAATTTATATATGCAATTGGGGTGTAATTTATGTATGTAATTGTGTGCGTGTGTGGGTAATTTATGTATGTAATCGAGTGCGTGTGTCATTTATGTATGAATTTATGTGTGTATTTATATAGGTAATTGTGTGCATGTGTAATTATGTATGTAAGTGTGTGAAATTTTGTATGTGATTGTGTGTGTAATTTATTACGTAACTATGTGTAATTTTTGCATGTAATTGTGTGTAATTTATATATGCAATTGTGTTCGTTTGTAATTTACGTATGTTATTATATGCATGTGTGTGTCATGTTTGTATGTAATTGTATGTGTAACTTATATCTGTAATTGTATGGGTAATTTATATATGTAATTTTGTGTTTCATTTATGTGTTTACTTGTGTTTGTAATTTATGTATGTAATTGTGTGTGTTATTTATGCATATAATTGTTTGTGTAATTTATTATGTAATAGTATGCGAAATTTATGTATATAATTTTGCGTGTAATTTATATATTTAATTATTTGCATGTGTAAGTTATGTAATTTTATGTGTAATTAATATATGTAATTGCATGTGCATTTTATGTATGCGATTGTGTGCGCTTTTGTTTAATTTATATAGGTAATTGTGTTCAAGTGTGTGTAATTTATATCTGTAATTGTGTGTATAATTTATATCTGTAATTGTGTGTATAATTTATATCTGTAATTGTGTGTATAATTTATATATGTAATTGTGTGTATAATTTATATCTGTAATTGTGTGTGCAATTTATGGATGTCACTGTATGTAATTTATGCATATAATCGTTTGTGTAATTCATGTATGTAATCATGTGTGTAAGTTATATATGTAATTGTGTGCAGGTTTGTGAAAGATATGTAATTTTGTGTGTAATTTATCTACGTAATTGTGTGTGTCGTTTATGTATGCGATTGTGTGCATTTGTGTTTAATTTATGTATGTTATTGTGTATGTAATTTATGCATTGTGTGTATTATTTTTATATGTAATTGTGTGAGTAATTTATGTATTTAATTGTGCGTGTAATTTATATATGTATTTGTGTGTGTAATTTATGTATGTAATTGCGTGTGTGATTTCCACATGTAATTGTATGTGGTTTATATATGTAATTGTGTGTGTGATGTACATATGTAATTGTGTGTGTGATTTACATATGTAATTGTGTGTGATTTACATATGTAATTGTGTGTGTGATTTACATATGTAATTGTGTGTGTGATTTACATATGTAATTGTGTGTGTAATTTATATATGTAATTGTGTGTGTAATTTATATATGTAATTGTGTGTGTAATTTATATATGTAATTGTGTGTAATTATGTATGTAACCGTGTGTGTAATTATATATGTAACCGTGTGTGTAATTTATATATGTAATTGTGTGTGTAATTTATATATGTAATTGTGTGTGTAATTTATGTATGTAATTGTGTGTGTAATTTATGTATGTAATTGTGTGTGTAATTTATATATGCAATTGTGTGTTTAATTTATATATTAAATTGTGTGTGTAATTTATATATGTAATTGTGTGTGCAATTTATATATGCAATTGTGTGTGCAATTTATATATGCAATTGTGTGTGTAATTTATATATGCAATTGTGTGTGTAATTTATATATGTAATTGTGTGTGTAATTTATATATGTAATTGTGTGTAATTTATGTATGTAATTGTGTGTGTAATTTATGTATGTCATTGTGTGTGTAATTTTTGTATTCATTTCGTTTGTTTTTTTGTATCCTGTTTAGGTGAACTGGCATCTGTAATCGAATGATTATAATGCTGACTAATCTAGTGGTTAGCAAAAAGACGACCCCGAGTGTTCTTTATTGAACAATAGAAAATGATGTTGCAAACGTTTCACTATTTCAAGGAAATGAATTACAAAAATTTCTTTTCATGTCACAGATGAGACTTCTTTCATATTTACTCTGTAGTATATCTTCATCTTTTATACTCATTCGACCTTTAAATAATTTAGCATATTTTTTTATGGAAACGTTTTTCTATACACATTACACATTCTTCTTTAACGAATGTGCTTTGCGTATTTGATTTGTAGGCATTTGGAATGGCTTTAAAATAAATATTTATGCGTACTTGAAAAAACATATTCGGCTGTGAACCAAGTTTCAGCGATGGAGATTTTAGATTTATGAGATATAATTCTGGAAATAAACTTATTTTGGCATCCGTTGTATAATCGAAATCTGCGCTTAATTTCAATATTATTCTTTGTCTTTTTACAAGTTTTATCGGGACTGTTCAAAGTACTCCAGCAATTATTGGTATTGTAGTGACTTACTTCCTGTTCCAGATTCCGTTTACTTCTTGACACGTTCAATGTCTTTGTTTCGCTTTTATCCCTTATTTATCACTAGCGGGGGTACCCGGCGTTGCCCGAGTGTTTAGAGTTGTGTGCTCGGGCGGGTGGGGGGTAATCAAAACATAATAATAAGCGAAGTAAATATTTTTTAATATTAAAATGTTAAAACTTTAAAAAAAATTGAAAACACACTAAAAAAAACTAACGTAAGGTAAACGAACGATGTTAAATGTAAAAATGGAAAAAACAAAAAAAGAAAACGCGAATGTGATGGAAAAAGATAACAGAAAAACGAACGTTAAAACCTCTTTAAAAAATGTGAAAAATAAAAACTAAGAAAAAACACTGGCTTAAATAATCCTGTTTCAATATTAAAATTTTAAAAATCGAAAAAAAAAAAAGAAAGATATCTCACACCATAATTCGAATCCAAAACCTTTAGGTAATGAGGCCGCGCTCTAAGCAACTGAGCTAAGACGACGTCGCCGAAATTGTGTCAGTTTTTCAAATATTTAAAGTAAATTATGTTCCGACGTCGTATGACGCATGCGTAGAAGCGAATTTGTCATGAGAGGACGGTTTTTGCTGACCCCTCCCTGTAGAAAACTGATGATTTTAGGGTTAAGAAATGAATGTTTTTGGCCAATTTTTTCATATTTGTCGGGCGAAGGTTGGAACTTTAAAATGATACTAATCTCGTGAAAATCCGTGACCGGTGTTGAAAATTTTTGCGAGACATACAAACACACATATATACATACAAACACACATACATACATAGATACATACATACACACATTTTCGCTTTTATATATATAGATAACCTTGTGGTCGGCTAGGACAGCGATGTTTACGATTTCTAAATTATTATTATTATTATTAGTAGTAGTAGTAGTAGTAGTAGTAGTAGTAGTAGTAGTAGTAGTAGTAGTAGTAGTTGTATTGTATTATTCACTCACTAAAAGTTTTCACACGAGCTATCATCAAAGAATTCTCTTTAAGAATAACTTTGAGTCTGATACAATAGAATCTTGCCCTAGGATACGTTTTTTTTTTCAGGTTAAGATGTGGAATACCATTATTTTCCGGCACCTGGTTATGGTATTTGCCTGCCTTATGGTGTTATTTATAATGTTATTATATTATATACATGTGTATTATATACTGTACTGTATTTTGTTACTAAATTTTAATGCTGTATCCTTGGGTGCTACTGTATTATTATTATTGGTATTTTCACACTATATTTGGTGTTGCGTGGAGTCTGAATCTTGATTTCCAGTAATTTCCAGCTCTTTCGATAACATTTGCAAATTAATTTGAGTCATCGGAATCCCCATTACCATTAATTTCTCGTTGTAGCGACCATTGGTTTTCATTAAAATTCGAGTGGCAATAAGCCTCTTTACTTTACTCTAATGAAAGTCTGGTTGACCCATCCTCGATTATTTGGTGTGGTATCAGTTGTTGCTGTAAATTGTTGTGGGGGAAGGGTAACTTACAATGATACTGTTTACTTTCTAGGAGTTCTCACACATGTCAACGATCGCTCAATGACAATAACCTGTGTGGTTCCATGTAGTGGGAGAAACAACAAGTCTCCCCAGATTAATGATCATCTCCATTTCTTTAAATAACAATTGCTACTGATTTCGCGTTATCGCTGTTATAGTACCGCACATACTATTGAGATCGGATTGCCTGCGATCGGATGTAACACTTAAATGCTTACGCGCTTTCCTGAATAACGTTGCTATTATGCTCTTTTTTTACATGGTAGTCACCACTTATCAAGGCCCTGAAGTCACTCGGGGATAAGGGCTATTGCTCGCTTCATCGTTCGGCTCTGATTTCTTAACTAAATACTGTTATTTCATGGTGGCAGCGGTGAGATGCGAACCCACGCCTCTGAAGAGCCTCCGAAGAGACGGATATTGACATTTCCTGGGGTCTAGGTAGCAAAGCCCTTATGTCTAAGTGTTCTCTGAACTCTTCTGGTGGATGCATGGTTAGTGCTATCCCTCCTCGAACTAAATCAATCAATGGGCTGAAGAGGGAGAGAACTAACTAAAGCTCTGCCTGGGATATGTGTGGAGAACGTCTCTACACAATGTCTTACCCGAGGGGATATATGTGGAGAATATCTCTTCTGCTGCTCAAATTATTCGAACTCCAAACTCAATCCACCTTTAAACTTTTCATTTAATTTCCGTAAAGATTGATGCTGTAGTAAGCTAAATATATACTTAAAAAAATTAGACGCATATGCCTTTTCTATATTTATTTTTTTAATAATTAATAGGGTAAACTCACTCACACACATACACAATGCCACGCTGCCAAATACTCACGTATATAACTTACACACGCGTATTAGCATTATGAACATTTTGACATATGAATTCAACTCTCTATTTTTTAACCAAACATGTCTTTTTGTAAAGTGGCCGTTACGCTCGTATCATGTTCGTTACAGTTCCAACTTCTCTTGAACCTGCATGCCGTCTGGTACCGTCACAAAGAAAAAAAACAAAAAGGAATAAATCTGACTCGACTTTTTTCTGCTTTAGCAAATAGAATTTATTACTGTTGCATTCAAAACAATGCCTGATTCTTGTTTGCTTTTTTGTTTTTTAACTGTTCATTTCATCTTTCAAGAGAGTAACAAAAACCCTGTGGTATCGAAACCAGCTTAAAAGTTCATCTCATCCGAACACGTTTTTCTTTTTCCTGGCCTTATGCCAGCGTTAGCCAACCATTTCTCGCCTTCGGCTTTACACGCCCATCCGGCGAGCACTTTTCTACGCTCCCACCACGTGTTGTATATTTTTTCTTTTTTCTTGTGGCGTAAGTCCGCGCACACCTGCTAATATGCATACGTGCTCAAACGACTACTGCTCCTGCTGCTGAAAATACATTCGGTAGCCAACTATTCTTCGGTTGCTTCTGATATTTTCATGCGTGCTCATACGCGCTCTGTCCCAATCTTAAAATAACTTTTATATTGTTATTTCTTGTATAACAACTTGTTCTAAAATTTCGTTTTTCTCGGTTTTTCAGTAATAATGATTATGTTTTAGTTAGCACTTGGTAATTGGTGGTCTTTTCTATTTAGAGAATGTTTTATTTATTTGCATTTTTATATGCACCCATGTTCGTATACATACGTATACATACTACATTTTTCTCCTTCGCTAAAATATAACATTTTTACCCAATTCATATTAAATATCCGTGTTGTTTTTTTACCATAGCCAAAGACGCTATCATCGTACAAAATAGTCATTAACAAGACCAGGGACCACGTAACAACTATATACGGTTTTCAACCTTAGTTTTATTAATAAAATCACTAAAGCTCAAAAGTCGGACTGCTCCTCTGCAGTTCTAGGCTTTATATTCTCACGCTTTGAGAAAGGGTTAGCTTATTTCTAATCCCCTGAAGCACTTTTCTCGAGGAATGCGGATAGAGCTGCCCAGGCAGTTCTGTAAGGGGGGGCATTAAACTTCTTAGCGGCTGGAAGTTTAAATTCCATTTTAAGAACTTGTGTCACATCTTCTCTTCGTGGGAGGAAAATAAATAAATTACACATGTCTCCCGTGTGTGTGTGGGGGGGTCGCGTTTCAGTACAACTTTAGTAGAAAGTAAAAATACACATAGAATTTTTTTTTTACTACTAATCGAATATATAACGATAGATATATATTCGATTAATAGTAAATAAAAAATAATCAATGTGTATTTTTACTTTCTACCAAAATTTAAAAAAAAAAAGAAAGACACTCGAATGCAATCTGGCAATCAAAAATCAAATAACGGAAAAAAAAATATGGATAAGCTCACTCATCAATACCGTGTGGAACGATAAAATCTCAGCTCTAGAAAAGACGACATGATTCCAGTGTCGTTTGATAAAACTTTTAAACTTCAATTCAAACAATTATCCCCTCACAAGCAGTAAGATCATGCATATAAAATCAACAGTAGGTTCTCTGATATGACATAGCCGCATCTGAAATAAATGTCTCTGTTTAAACCACAATTTTTGCATGATACTTGACTTTTGCATTTTAAACTTTAATTCAAACCATTATACATAAAAATACTTTTATAAAATCAACTGTAGGTTCTCTACAGTGGAATATAAACTACAATGTATTGTGTACTAAACAACTGGAGAGGCATGTGAAGCTTTCTTCCGGTGTACCGCAATTGGTCCCTAACCCGAGCAGGCAATCAATCGATTTGATTGTAAAATCGTGTATTTCACCGATTTCAATGACTATAAAATTATGGGAGTGTGAAACATTCGTTAATCATCAGTCCATCCCGGGCAACGTCAGTTCTCCCTGCTTGTTTATATTTTACTTCAATTACTTTGAAGGTATAAAAGCCCATTTTCTAGACTAACACTTGATTTTATTATATATTAAATCTATATAAGAGGGCTGTTTTGAGAATAGATGATGTGTCTTTCCGGGCTGCTATTTGTGCTTGTTCTTACAGGAATTGAGTCTAACTATTTTTATTATTTATTTCATTAAAACTGTTGCCCCTACCCAACTTGTATAATACATATCTCTTTCAGTTCTTATGTTGTTATCAAATTATTTTTCAGGTGCTGCTATTTTGTAAGTTTTTTGGGGGGAGGGATTTCCAGCTCTATTTTCGACTATTAAAGTGGTGTTCTGCTTGGAACATGCATAAACGACTATGACTCTTCATCCATCTATCTCTATCGAGGCATTCATGAATTCATTGTTTCTCATAATCAGAAACCCATTCACGCTGTTCCTCCTACGTATTTGATGTATTGTCATAGCTTTCTTTGCAGCTGTACAGACAGTATGCTGCAGTTTGTTTTTGTCCTAGCACTGCCCAATACTGGGCGATTGTCCTGACTATTATGCCCAAAGCGATTTTCTGGTTAGCACAACGAAATACGAAACCATTAACAGAATTATTTCTGATTGCGTCTCTTTTACATCAGACACCTGCTTTCCATTACCTTATGTTACCCTGATCGGGATGCTTATGTTTGTTCTCGACCTTGCTCAAGGGTTTCCCACAGGCTAACGAAGTGAAGAAGACGTATTACTTTTCCTTTGATAGTAGTGATGTCCTACCACTCTATACAACGCCTAGTATTCTCAGATGGTAACCCATCTGGTACTGGCCAAGTTCATCGTGGCTTAACCTCGATCTGGCGAGAACCTGTCTGTAAATGTGATTATGCCGTATATTTCCAAGAATATATTTACATACGATTGGTATTTTTTAACTAGGAGGGTCGATCCAAAAATAATGTCTCCTAGTTTTTATTCCGCCCGAATTTATCAGAAGGGATTGTAAATTGCATCGTTATGATGACTGAACTTACACATTTATGATCTGGAAATTTATGTTCTCTGTTGCAGATATTGACGGTGTGAAACTTTAAAGAAATAACTTCTATTATGGGCGTGCGTCAGAAGCAGAGATGCGTCATTGAATTCCGAGCAAAAAAAAATTAACGATATTGACGATGTCGAAAATATATTCTGGTGCACAAAAGGTCGCTCGTTGTAATTGTATCATTACGGTCTTCGTAGCTCTTCAAGAATTTTAGTTAAAATAAATAGGAAGCTTAAGTTTTGGAATGGCCTTAATGTAACCAGCACGTTTTGGGCACCAATGCGCAGACATCTTTCATTGCTGGTAAGATACATTGAAAATGGTGGTGATTATGTAGAAAAATAAATTCTGGGGCACAAAAGGTCACTCGTTGTAATTGTATCATTACGGTCTTCGTAGCTCTTCAAAAATTTTAGTTAAAATAAATAGGAAGCTTAAGTTTTGGAATGGCCTTAATGTAACCAGCACGTTTTGGGCACCAATGAATTTCATTGCTGGCAAGATACATTGAAAATGGTGGTGATTTTGTAGAAAAATAAATTCTGGGGCACAAAAAGTTGCTCGTTTTAATGATCTAACTCGCGTCGTTGCGGCTCTTCAAAAAAAATTAATTTTTTTTTAAATATAGGAGGCTTTACTTTGGAACAACCTTCGTATTATTGTTGTTTATTTTTATTTCGTTTAAAATATCAAAAAACTTCTTTTATTTTTTATGATGCAATCTTATCTTTCGAATCTGTTTGAAGACTCGTCGCCATTCACCTGATTTTATCAAGGGATGAATTTCATCATCGCTAATGTCATCTCGACTGTAAACTGATCGCTCGTTGATCACATAAACACATCAGCTTGCGTGCGAAATGAATTCAGAGATTTATAATTTCATCAAGGCTGTTTATTTTAGAAATCACAGCTTATAACTAACTAGCGTTTACATAGGAAACAAGTATTATATTTTTTAAACCACGGTTTGTAAATGAAATGTTCACATAAATATTCGATCTCTACTAAAGTCGTTATTTATGTAGGATTAGGACCTTGCTATCGCTGAAATCGTTTGGGTGGTTTATTGAAAACGCCGAAAGGTGCGCTAAAATTTAGCGCCTTAACCTTAATACAAACAAGTGAAGCATGCATGCCCCTCCGTAAGTGCACAGTGAACGAGGCATAAAAAAATGACTAAAGTCAGCATTTGCCCACCTTTAGCCCCAAAAATCCCTAGGGGACGTCAAATCCAGGTAAAAATGAACAAACGGCGCACTATTAGGACTTAACATGTGTAAATTTGCGTTCTGCGCCATGCGAACAAAAAAGAAATGACTAAGTCCATCATTCCCCCCCCCACCCACCTATTTAGCCCCAAAAGTCCCCAAGGCCTTAACATATATAAACCTGAGTTCAGCACCATGCAAAACTGCTAATAAATATACATACACAGAAAATTTTGGACAAATGTGGTAAAATAGTCTGAAAAATGGAGTGTTTTTATTAGCCATATAAGAGCCCCTGCGGCACTCTCAAGTGTTATTGCGAAGTATAGACTAAAATATTGTATAGAAATCAGTTAGTTACAACTTTTCAGAAAGTTTTATCAAAATGCAAGGCATCAATTTTTTTTTTAATAAGCACAAAGTGTCAATTTTAGCCATTTTAACGCGAAAGGCACCCCTACGGAAGGGGGGGGCGTATTTTCCCGGAGAATCCGTTCTGTTACTTTTTACTCAAATCATGTTTAATGTTTGTGCAAAATTTCAAAAAAATATAAGGCGTAGTTATTGAGAAAAGTGAGGACAGACGAACGGACGAACGGACAAGGGTGAATTTACAGGTCCACCCTCCTTTTGTCGCGAGACCAAAAATCATAAAGAAAATATTTCTGTGCTCTCATTGGTTAATAATAAAACAAGATCCAAAAATATATCTTAGTGTGAACAAAAGAAATAATAAACAATCATAAAAAAGAAGAAATCTTAATTTAATGTTCAGCTATCAGTTGTTTGTTATTCAAAAATATATTTATTCGTGAAACTTACCTTATCTGCAAGGAATTTATATTTTCTTCATTTGAATTTGAATTTTCGAAAAGTTTCATAAAAGTTGTCCAATAATAATTCAAGTCTATTGTTTCATTATTTTAAATAAATTATTCATTGAAATTGCTTCGTTTTTATTCAATTGACACTGATAGATATTATATATTTTTCATTCAAAAAACAATTGGCCAGCGTTTGAAATCATAAGACTTTCATTCAGCACTTTCCAGCGTTTGACGTCAACCGCCCGGACGATTTCGACGACAACACTACTTATAAAGCTTAAGTACCCCCCAATGTCAGATATGTGCATTGTTTATATATTTGTATGTACATAATGAACTTTCAACTTGATTAACTGATCATTATAGATTTTGGATTGGTTGATTTTTTTTACGGTATATCAACCCTTTCCAGGTTATTTAATGCCGAATCCAGTGATTTTGAAAAAAAATTTTAATATAATATCTTTGTTTTGGGGGAATTTTTTTTTTTTTTTTTTTAAGTCGGTTTCTATTTAACCCATAGTTGGGACCCTAACATGTACTACCACTCCGGGTTAGAGTGGACCTGGGAGCAATAGTTATTAAGGGGTGGCTTCACACTCTCTAAAGCCTACAATCTGGGGTCTCACCATCGGATAGACTTTAAGGTCATATCCAGGATCATATAGATTTTGGAACACAGCTTATTGGCGTAAGGAGCTGTAATGCAGGCCATATTTAGGTACACTTAGTTTTATGCAAGGGATTAAAAGGGATGGAATTCATTCGTAATAATTAAGATTTTTTGTGAAACTTCAACAGCCGTGTAGTAGATATCAATTGATAATTTTTTCCAAAAGTTTTAGTTTTATTGAAATATTTTTAAAAAGTTTTACGGGCTTATTGTAAAATTGAAATATTTCAGGTATACATTGAATTTTTCCATAGTTATTATATACGGAAAAGCAAGATTTCCTAAATAAGATTTCTACTTAACGCCTCTTAAGCTTAACTCTTAAACTGAAAAGATCTTCTACAATCAATATCACAAATCAAATGTTGATAAACATTGGAAAAAGCATTCTAGACATATGGTTTATTATTATATTTTAATGATAATCTCCCTAAATATATATAAATATGATTTTAAACTACTCGGGGAATTGAGTGCTTTATACATTTAGGTTATATATATATATATATATATATATATATATATATATATATATATATATATATATAAGTGGAAGTGTCTGTCTGTATGTCTGTCTGTGTATGTGTGTGTCTGTCTCTATACAGTTCCTCAAGCAATAACTGTCAATTTTCAGTCTACAGACTCGAAATTTGATATACAGGTTACTAAGATTCTAAAAAAGAAATTTGGTTGTTAAGAGGTCAAAGTTCAACAATTTGACCTTTGAGAACTCTACCAAACTCTTCTGCCAATTTTGGGTATAAACAATTGAAATTTTAGTTGTAGGTTCCTTGGACGTGGACATAAGAGAAAAATCCAGGTTGTCTTCAATAACTTAATTTGAACTCAAAACAATAAATGTTTAGGGGTCATAATATGGGTCAAAGTTTAAAAAAAAAAAAGAAGAAAATTGACCTCTGCGGTCTCTACCATATTACTCAGACAATTTCTGGTCTAAACATTTGAAATTTTACATGAAGGGTATTCAGAGATAGGGCAAGCTTTTTAATCGGTTTGAGTCGAAAATTTGAGCTACCAATATATAAATGTATGTATGTATGTATGTATGTATGTATGTTTGCATGTCTGCCTAAAACTTTCGACAAAGGCGACGGATTTTCACAAAATCAGTATCAGTATTCAAACGACAAATACGGAAAAATTGGCTAAAAACATTAATATCTTCACCCTCAACTGGACACTTTTCTACAGGGAGAGGTCGTTTTTTTCGACGATATTTTCGAAAGTCATCCCCTCTTTTCCATTGTCTAGCCTTAATTTAAACCTACGTCACTTCCGGTTTGGCGATGGTCGTAACAGCAAAGACGTCACGTTTTGCCCTCGTTCTTTTCCTCCTTCGCGGTACGGGTTCGAGCCTGTTTTCCTACTACCACTTTTTTTTTTGCTCAAACACACGGAAATGAAATGCTAGTATATATATAAAAGTGAAAATGTCTGTGTGGCTGTGTACATTTCCCTACCAAATAACGCTGTCAATTTTCTGTCTACAGACTCGAGGTTTGACATAACAGGTATTGAGATATGGGAAAATAGTGTTAATCCCTTTTCGGCCAGAAATTTGGCTGTAAAACGGTCCAAGTTCAATTAGTTGACCTTTGAAAACTCTACCGAACTCCTCCGTCAATTTTGCGTCTAAATACTGGGAATTTTAGATGTAGGTTCCTTAAACATGGATCTAACTTTATAATTTGATGTGAGCACCAAAAATATGAATGTTAAGTGTTCAAAATTGAGGTCAAAGTTTTTAAAAAAAATACCTCTACAGTCTCTACTAAATTACTCAGAGAATTTCTGGTCTAACTTTTTTACCCCCTCCTCGTGTTTCTTTTTGATTTAAGAGCATACACACCTCGAAACACCCGGGCACCGCCGGGTACCCCCGTTAGTCTATATATATAAAAGCGAAAATGTGTGTGTATGTATGTACGTTCGCTTTTTTTGTATGTCCGCAAAAGGCTTTTTTTCGCCGTTATTCTCGGTCGGCTCGCTCCTTCTTAAAACCTTTTATATCACGTCTAAATCATAATAACTACGACTTAACAACAGGGGTCGCATGTGTATTTAATTTGCCCGACTTTTACCAGCTCGCCGCGTCTTCGAAAATCGAATGATCTGGCTTGCAGCGCAAAACTAAGTCAGACATCACGCCACTTCTTCGCACCTGCTTATTTCGCTTTATAAACTTTCGCTTAATGCGCTTATCAGTTCTTCGCTCGTTGTGGTCGAGATGGGTAGGTGTCTGGCTTTTTTTCTCCTTTCGTTTCCACCTTTGAGTATAGGCTTCGGGGTTCAATCCTACCTTCCTACTAAAACTATTTTTCTTTTACCCGGCCAACGTTTTTTTTTTTTTAACAAACACACCTCCAAACACCCGAGCAACGCCGGGTACTCCCCGCTAGTAAAAACAGAAAGGCCGGGCATATAAAACAATAGGTTCTTAAATAGGACAGGGGCGCGTTCGAAATAAATGTTTATATTTAGATCACAATTGAATCATAACACTTAACTTTTGCATTTAAAATTTTAATTACGGCTAGTATATATAAAACTATGAAATCAATATTAACTTCTCTACAGTGCAATGTAGAGTACAATGTATTGTGAACTAATCACTGCGGTGTGGCATGTGAAGCTTTCTTCAGGTACATCTCAATTGGCCCAAATTCGAGCAGGTAATCAATCGAATTGATTACAAAATGGGTAATTTCATCGATTTCGATCACAATAAAAATATGGGGGGTGTAAAACACTTGTTGACTTCATTCAATCCTGGGCAACGTCGGGTCTCTTTATTAGTACATATATATATATAGTTATGAAGAGAAAACGCAAATCAACGTTTAGACCATTTATAGTATTTATCATTTTATCTCGTACGAGCCGAAATTCGTCAAGTGGCGTCCAAAACTAAGGGACAACATTTTAAAACCTAATATTTGTTAGAAATAACAACTGTGAAAAGCTGAAATTTTGACAACTGGTAGTCGTTATCATCCATAATAACATACTAAAAATATTTTGTGTGACTCGGCGTCGTTCGTTGCGAACCATATATAGATAAAGACAATCTAGGGGCTCACACCTTTCAGGGAAGAAAATAATTTTTCAATTCGGTGGATCCGTTCGAAAGTTTTATTGGTATATATATATATATATATATATATATATATATATATATATATATATATATATATATAAACATTTAGAAGTTTATTAATAGTATATGAAATAGTAAAATGCAACAAAAATACAACAAAAAGAATAGAAACACCACATTGAACCAAGAAAACTTAAACAACACATTTTAGATGTATATGGCAATTAAGCTACACAGACTCATTTTTTGTTTTTACTCCCTCAAAAATCATGAAAACCTTGACTGACGCCATATCAAATATTTATGAAGGGTCAAGGAGGATCAAAGACCGAGTCGTAAAACCACGAATTAGACTTCCGCTTGATAAGTGTCAAGAGGACTAGAACCCTGGTGAGGTTTGTTGTCACTCAAATTCCGGTGACAATCCAATAGTCGCTCCCATCGAGAAGTCAATGGCAAACGGTTGTTGAGATAATGCAAATTCGTTTGCAAAGATTATCGAATGAGGTGAAGAGTACTTGGAATCTTGGGAGACTTGCTGTCACCCAGATTCTAGGGAACAGTACTGGTTGTCGTCAGTGATTAATTTCTGATGATGGCCTGTACTAACTTATTATTGTTATTATTATTATTATTATTATTATTATTATTATTATTATTATTATTATTAGGGCTTGGACAACAGCATATTATTTTCATTGTTTTGACTTTCGAGTGTGTATCCGTTGATATTTTATATGCTTTTATATAGAGCGATGTGGTTCTCGGTTGATTAACTGTGCCTAACTGTGTCGGATATATACTCGAGAGTCAAAACAATGATTAGAATATTCTGTTGTCATAGCCCTACTTATTAGTATTATAATTAGTAGTAGTAGTAGTAGTAGTAGCTTTTGTAGTAGTTGTGCTCACTTGGAGTTCTCACAACTACTACAACTATTACAGCAGTTACTATTACTGCTACTACTACTACTACTACAACTAATAATAATAATAATAATAATAATAACAATAACAATAACAATAATAATAATAATAATAATAATAATAATAATAATAATAATAATAATGCAGTTAACGAAACTGGGAATAATAAAGAATACTACAGAGTGAACAAAGTGGCCCGCAGCGAATTCGAACCTGGGCCCCAGAAAAAGAAAAAAAGACTCCATTAAACATTCATACCGACGATTAAATTTCTGAGAATTAAAATCCGGACAGAATTTGAAGGGTGAATTAATAATTTCCAAAATGAGATCGGAAAGCTGGAAATGTTTCCTTCCGATTTAAGAATTGTGTGAAGGATTGGGGTTAGGGTTAGTAGTAGGGTTAGAGGTTATAAAATGTAATTCCATAAATAACCAGTCATGATCAAATTATTTAACTCCGCTCGAGTTTTGTTCAAACGCGATTCGATTTATTTATGCGACCGACAGGGGATCAGTTTTACAAATCTCGATGACGGTATTAAGCGAGGTTAAAAATGTTATCCGTGTAATACGGAAGCTGTCGTTATCAGTTTACATTGTTTGATGTCAAAAGATGACTACGGAGAATTCTCCGAGGGTCGGCGGGGTGCGAGAAGAGAAAGAGAGAGAGGGGGAGTGGAAGAGATCAGAGGGTTAGGGTTAGGGTTAGTTAAAGCGCCGAGAACTTCTCAGACAAGTCATTTTTAGCCGTCCCACCATCTCACCGATAGTCGATGACATGGACGATCAAAGAAAGAAAGGGGTTTACCATTACGCAAAGAATTACTTAATCTCCAAATCTCGGAAAAACCGAACGAAAATAAGTGAAAGAGAGAGAGGGAGAGAGAGAGGGGGGAGGGGCGAAAGAGAGGGCAAGAGAGAGAGCAACTAAACGGATACTGACATCAGCTTCCGTTCTCCTTCCAGCTTTTCAACTTTATAAAATCTCACATGGCGTGCGACGCTGAAAGATTGCAATTCCGTCGAAAAATAGAAAAAAAAAAAAGAAATATGGCGCCGATTATAAAATACCTTCCCCGTGAGATCACCACTATTACGTAATATAAACGGCGAGTGACGTTGTTATGAGACGAAGCATCAAATCTCGTGATTCGCGTCTTCGCGCGACTGACGTCTTTCGGCGTGATTTGATCGAATCAAAATATTATTTGATTAGAGCAGATTACTAAACGGCAATTTATTATTAATAGATCCTGACATTAACTTAGATTTTAGGCATAGTAGTTATTTATTGATAATATTTGATTTATCGAAAATATTTAATTTATCGTTTTAACACTTATATATATATATATATATATATATATATATATATATATACATGTCTACATATTTATATATACATATATGCAAAAATAAACATATAATACATTTATACATAGATATTAGTGTTGGGGCAATCAATCGGGATCGGGAATCGGAAAAATCTAAACTTCTGAGGGTATCGGAATCTGATTTGGAATCGGAAAATTCATGCCTATTTTCTGATGCCAGAAAATGATTCTTTTAATTGTCTTTGCTATTTGATTTTGTTTAAACGAAAATCTTCCACTGTTGGTAGTAATGTTTAAAAAATAAAATGTTATTGATATTTATCAATGAGTAAAACTAATAATAAAAATAAAACGCATTACTTCGTGTGTACATATATACCCCCTGTGTGTGTGTGTGTGTGTGTGTATATATATATATATATATATATATATATATATATATATCGAACAAATATAACTACGTTGAATATTATCATAAGTTCTATACATTTCAGTTTTAGTTTGCTAGAAAATGTGGAAATGACAGACAAACAGAGAGCAGGCAAAGAATATATATATATGTGTGTGTGTGTGTGTGTGTGTGTGTGTGTGTGTGTGTGTGTGTGTGTGTGTGTGTATTCTTGGCAGCAAGTCATTATTCAAGCGCGATAATCGGACACACTGATAGAAAGCACCTGAGAGGAATATGGCTGAACTACAACGTTTGGGCGCCATTTTATACAACATGCCAGCTGAAAAAAAAGGCCCTCGGCGAATGCAAAAGATATCCAGAAAAATCGGAAAAAAATAATAATTATATCGTGTTCAATCAAACGTGCTAATATATACATATATATATATATATATATATATATATATATATATATATATATATAGAGAGAGAGAGAGAGAGAGAGAGAGAGAGAGAGAGAGAGGAACAAACAAACAAACAAACAAAGACAGAGCCGGGTAGACAGAGAAAAAGAGAGAGTGTGTATCACTAGTTAAAACGGTCGTTCTTGAAAATCTCCTATAAATTGCTTTATTTAAAAGCTATACATTACAATGGCTGTTGGGGAGAACTGGATTTCATTGCTCTTGTTATTCTGTATTTAGGATAAAATTCATCTGGTCATCTCAATCGGACTCGATTAGAATAGCCATTTAACATTCGGTTTTAGAAGGACTGGAACATCCATCTGCTGGGATGGAGCATGCCGCCTATGCCTGGTCCTCACTCAATGGTTTCATGTTGAAACATGAAGAATTTGGGACTCTTCACAGACTTGAGATTAAAAATGATTTAAAATCGAAAACATGAAATAATAAAACAAAATTAGATAATAATACAAATTAAATTAAATTAAAATAAAAAGCATGATTATAATTAAATAACTAAATTAATTAATAATTAAATTGACATCAAATATATAATATAAGCAAATATATAATATCTATCTATCTATATATATATATATATATAAGTGAGCGTGTCTGTGTGTGTGTCTGTGTACATTTCCCTACACAATAACTTTGTCAATTTTTAGTCTACAGACTCGAAATTTGATATACAGGATACTGAGATTTGGGAAAATCGATGTGATCGCTTTTTGGCCAGAAATTTTGCGATTAAGCGGTCAAAGTTCAACGATTTGACCTTTGAGAACTCTACCAAACTACTCCGACAATTTTGGGTCGACGCACTTGAAATTTTAGATATAGGTTCCTTGGACATGGATTTAACTTAATAACTTGATTTGAGCCCAAAACAATAAATTTTAAGGGGTCATAATAGGAGTCAAAGTTTTTTTTAAAAATTGACCTCTGCGGTCTCTTCCAAATTACTCAGACAATTTCTGGTCTAAATATTTGAAATTTTACATAAAGGGTATTCAGAGATAGGGCAAGCTTTTTCATCAGTTTGGATCAAAATGTGTAGTTAACAATATATATGTATGTATATATAAATGTATGTATGCATGTCTGTTTGCATGTCTGCCTTAAACTTTCAAGAGATGCGACGGATTCTATCAAGATCAGTAGCGTTTTAAAGTATGATCTTTCATACGACAAATATCGAAAAATTGGCTAAAAACATTAATATCTTCCCCTTCAACTAGCCACTTTTTTACAGGGGGGGTCACTTTTTCGCCGATATTTTTGAAAATTACCCTCTCCTTTAGATTGTCTAGCCTTAATTTTAAAAAATGCCGCTTCCGGTTTGGCGGTGGTCGTAACAGCATAAACGTTAGGTATTACCCTATTCTTTTCCTCCTTTGCGGTACGGGTTCGAGCCTGCCTTCCTACTACCACTTTTTTTTTCTCAACATAGACATCCGAACGCCCGGGCAACGCCGGGCTGAAATGCTAGTAATATATATAATTATATATAATAAATTTATATAAAATATGAGATATATATAAGATATAAAGTATAAGTAATTACGATATTCAAACGAGATAAATGTGAATGAAACAATGAACAGTAGTGATTAATCAATAAATAATGAAATTAAGTTCCAATGATATAAGATATGATTAAGATATCAAGTATATTTTAAATAATTTATAAGTAATATATAGATACATGAAGAAAACAAACGAATAATGAAAATATATGAAATAAAAACGTTCGGATTTCAAGGGCAGATAATTGCTAACAGATTAATCAATAAATAGTTTAGAAAAAGAGATTAATTTACAAGGGAAGTTTCAAAAGAAATGCACGCGTTGTTTATTCTGCCCGAATTGATCAAAAGGTTTGCAGATTGAATTGTGATGGTATTATACATACAGCACAATCACGTTGACACACCGGTTCTCGCCAGATTACCGAAGTTAAGCAAGGTTGTGCCTGGCCAATATCAGATGGGTGACCATGTGGGAAGGCGAGTCGCTGTATGTAGCGAGAGATAAAATACCAGGTATGGAAACTGGCGCGGTCTATCCTTCTTTCGAGTGTAGATGCCCCCCCCCCTTCAGCCGTAGTCAGCAACCCATCTAGTAATGGCTTCAGGGTAAAAAATATCCTTGATAGCCCTGGGAAAGCATCAAGTATCCAGCTACGGACAACATTTGAATTACACTAGACTCGTGTATTGAGTTCAATCCCGGTTGCGGCCACATGTAACACCTTTTACGTTATGGTGACCGAACTATTATTATTGGCTCACATGGAGCTTTCGCACAAGTCATCAAAGATCTGATTGGAAACCTGTGGTGTTCTCTGGAAGCTGAGTGACAACAAGTGTCCCCAGACGCCCAGCTATCTCTACCTCCTTCGATTGCATTTGTCCAGCAGAGGTCAGGTCAGCATTCTCTCATCGGTCTTTCCATCCTCCTTGACCCTTCTTGGCCCTTTGGTATCACTTTCTTTTTTGTGGGGAATGGTGATGAGACAATGGGAGTGGATGCGTGATGGGGAATTAGAACATGTAGATATGCAGCTTCTGTGTTCTTCATTCCCTGTAACGCTTCTTCATTATATTGTATACTTGTATTGTTATCCGCATTCAAGGGTTTTCCTTCATATTTCAGCCGTGTCCATTATTATTATTATTATTATTATTATTATTATTATTATTATTATTATCACTCTACCATACTAGCATTGCGACAATATAGAGAACATTAGCATGTTCCCTGCGCATCGATGACACGTAAATTTGTGAAGGGTCTCATATCTTTGCGTGGAGAAAATCTACATAACAACAACTATTGTAGCTATTAAGAAACCCCCTTGAATGTGGAAACCAATCCACAGAAACTTCAGGCGCTGAGCAGGTATAAAGAAACTACATTAGAAGTAAGACAAACACTAAAATCTTTTTCACACTTTACCAATAACATCCAGTGTGAATGCACCTGAAGACGGTCGGGGGTTACATCGGCCGAAATGTTAGGAGAAAAACAACCAATATGAGGAAGATTTTCTGAACAATCCAGATGTTACAAAAAATAATTATCAATCCTATCTCTAAAATATACAAGCATCGTAGAAGTGTTAGCTTTGGTCAAAATCGAACTTCCTTCTTGAATCGGATTTTTGCGATTATCGATATCTGGTGCTTATCAGACACATTCAAAGACAAAATCTACGTAATAACACTCTCAGACACGTCAAGTAGCTTCGTGTGAAATTTCAAAAACATCGGCTCGACCGTTTCCGAGTCCATAAGGGACGAACTCACTCACTCACACACACACATACACTCACACACACACACACATAACGTTCCTTTTATATAACAGTACAGATAAGAAAAGACTTGAATAAACTGAAATGAAAAAGAATACTAAGAATAGAAAACGAACGGCTATGATTAAAACAGTTGAAATTTTAAGGAAAATCATCGAATTCGGAAACCAGTCGATGAACAAGCCACAGAGGAATTAAAGCAGGAATAAAACAAAACAAGTGAAGCATGCATAGTCCCCCGTGAGTGCACAATGAACGAGGCATAAAAAATGACTAAGTTCAGCATTTGCCCCCTCCCCATTTAGCCCCAAAAGTCTCCAGAGGACGCCAAATCCTGATAGAAAATGAACAAACAGTGCAGTTTTAGGCCTTAACATATGTAAATTTGAGTTCTGCACTATGCAAAATAAAAAAATGACTAAGTCCATCATTTGCCCGCTTTCCCCATTTTGCCCCAAAAAGTCCCCAAAACCTTAACATATTTAAATTTGAGTTCAGCACCATGCAAAACTGTTAAATAGATAAACACAGAAAATTTTGGACAAAAATCTATTGTAAAATAATCCCAAAATGAAGTATTTTATGAGCTCTAAAACGAACCCCTGGGGCATACCCAAGAGTTATCGCGAAGTATAGAACAACCAAAATTATATAGCAATTCGTTAATTACAACTTTTCAGAAAGTTTTATAAAAATCCAAGGCATCAATTTTTTTTTAATAAGCACAAAAGTGTAAATTTTAGCCATTTTAACCCGAAAGGCACCCCTAGGGGGCAACCAAAGTTTCCCCAGAAAATCCGTTCCGTTACTTTTTTACTCATGTCATGTTTAATGATTGTGCAAAATTTCAAAAAAATTTCAAGGCGTAGTTATATGAGAAAAGTGCCGACAGACGAACGGACGAACGGACAAGGGTGAATTTACAGTCCACCCTCCTTTTGTTAAGAGACCAAAAACATCAGAGGAAAATTGCGTGAACAAAAGACGATAAAAAAAATTAAAAAATTAAATCTACTTCCCCCTAAAATGAAATAGCCTACATTGAAGTCGCTGAGAGATAGAAGAACCGAGGAAGAAAAGCACTAAACAGTTCATCACTGGATGAATACAAAAATTACTGGGACGTGAGGATGCTCATTACCACCTGAATTCCAGTCAAGACTAAGAGTTGTTGTCAGCGAGAAATCAATGGTAAGCAGTTGTTGCGATAATGCCAAGTAATATTCACAGGTAATTCAAAGAGATGTAGAGTACTGGAAATCTGAGATTTGTTGTCAATCAGTCTCAAGGTAACCACAGGATACTATCACTGAGGTATTTCTGATTATGACCTATGTGAGAACTTCTACTTAGTACAAATAATATAGTAAATGTAGACCTTAGGCTAACAGCAAATGTATACCATGTGAACAAACAGACGGACCAGTAAATCGCATAATATGCAAAATAGCCATTAAAAAATGCAAGAACATACAGGATTGCATGGGGGGATGGGTACACTCAAAACCATACAAACGACTATGCTTTATACAAAGAGACAAAAATCGGACACACTACAGGAAAACGAAAGCATAAAATCCTCTAGGGCATGAACGTTCAAACGGATAAACTCATATAAGCAAGGAAAGTGGGCATAAAAATAGTTAACACAAAGGAAAAATGGCAAAATTGTTGATTTGCCGACCAGCAAACCACAGCCTAAAGAACAAGTATATGGAACAATTATATGTGTGTTTGAGGGTAAATGAGGGTGATTAGGTTGTTAACGACTGAAGACCTAGGTTTTCCAAGTTTTAATCTAGTTTGTTGCATAGCAGCACGTTTACTTAGATAATTGGCGACCCCTACGTGGTCGATCCTGTAACTATCCGACGTCTTTCTTAAACTATTTCCGATTGGAAAGATACCAGAAAAAAAACAGTGTCGGTAACATGAATATAGATTTAGAAAAACATAGCAGTCGATTTGGGGGGGGGATTGTTTTCGAACTTCATGCTGAAAAAAACTGAAAACATGATTTGCTTTACCACGAACTCCTAAGTCTGAATGGCACTTCTCGGACTTAGGATTAGTATTCCAGTAAAATGTGGTTTCGAGTACATTAATAAAATAAAAATACACATTCATTATTTATTTAATTTGAATTAAAAAAAAATTATTTGTTTTATTTATTTCGCCCAAAACAGAAAATTACAACAGTAGAAGGCATTTCGGTATGTGGGGACCTCTAAAGCGAAGGGATCGGATTTTGCTGATCATCTGGTTTATTGGGTGTATTCATGACGAAGGGGCATAAGTGCAGCGAGTTCGTTAGAGAACATCCAGAGCACGGACGCGCGTTTGGCGGCTACATGCAAATAACCAAGCAGTGTGTAAAATGACGTCACGGTAAGGATAAAAAAAAGAATATAAAAGGGGGAGAAGACAAGTTAGAGAAGACGATCGCATTGGAGACGTGGGTAACGTCCCAGCCGTAACGAGAAGTCACACGTGGCGGGAGAATTAGGAATAAGGTTAGTTTATTTAAATCTGAAACAGGACTTGAAGTTCTTTCCTCGTTTTTTATTACGTTCATTGTGGTTTGCTAGCATAAAGAGGGCAATGTAACACAAGATGCAAAATTGCGAAGATCCAACAGAGTCTTTAGCTCAATATGTAGTATGGAACTTATAAGATTAAACTTTTTTTTATTTTTAGACGTTGTGTAAAATGGGGAAACTAGTACTGTGTCTCTTAGCGCAGGTGTGCCAACAATACTTTTCGCATAGGCGAATTGTGGTTTTGTAAAGATATAGGATGACTGCAGCTGAAAAACGTTCTCTAGCCCGATATAGAGAGCCCACCATGTTTACAGCAACTTGGCCTCATCTTTTATGTATATTTACAGTTCAGATTACCGGTAAAGCTTAGGCTGAAAAGATTCATAATAAACTGTCAAGAAGGATTCTATTAGCCATAATAATCGATTACTGAATATGGTAGTTTTAATTGATGTGTGGTAGTGCTAGTCTCACTCTTTTCTGTAAATACTATTATGCCATGTGTTATTAAGAATTGTGCGATCTGTTCTCTGCTTCTTTTGTTCCAGCTTGTGTTACTTGTTTGTCTAGTGGTCTCCATCAATTCGCTGGTCTGATATCTCATTTAATGCAGCTTCATATTCCAAAAATTCCTTTCTAAGAACAGCAGGCTTGTGAAACTCTTTCCCTACTGGCTGTGTTTGTAAATTCAAACTTTTCCGTTCGTCCTTTTCCCGTTGATCTGTCTGCACTTTTCTCAATAACTACGCCTTGGAACTTTTTGAAATTTTGCACAAACATTAAACATGATATGAGTAAAAAAGTAACGGAACGGATTTTCCGGGAAAACTCCGGTTGCCTCCCTAAGGGTGCCTTTCGAGTTAAAATAGCTAAAATTGACACTTTTGTGCTTATTAAAAAAAATTGATGCCTTGGATTTTTATGAAGCTTTCTGAAAAGTTGTAACTAACTGATTTCTATATAATTTTGTTTGTTTATACTTCGCGATAACTTTTGGGTGTGGCCAAGGGCTCTATTAGGGCTAATAAAAACTGTCTATATTTTGGACTATTTTATCATATTTGTCCAAAATTTTCTGTGTATGTCTATTTAGCAGTATTGCATGGCGCTGAACTCAAGTTTAAACAAATTTAGGCCTTGGGGACTTTCGTGGCTAAATGGAGGGGGTGGGCAAATGATGGGCTTAGCGATTTCTTTTCTTGCATGATACAGAACTCAAATTTACATATGTTAAGGCCTAAAACTGCGCCGTTTGTTAATTTTTCCCTGGATTTGAGGTCCCCTGGGGACTTTTGGGGTTTAATGGAGGGGGACAAATGCTGAAATTAATCATTTTTCTATGTCTCGTTCATTGTGCACTCACATGGGACTACGCATGCTTCATTTGTTTCCTTATTTTTTACCTTGGTCTGTTCAAGATTACGATCAATAGGCATCTCATGTTTTTACGATAATCATTGTTCAATCTTGTTAGCTCTTTACGTGGCTTCGCGCCTTGTCTGGAGCGATTTCTAAAAAATAAATAATTGTTAAAGGAATAGCCTTACAATTATTCCAGATCTTGTAACTCCACCATGTATCATAGCGAGCATTTTTTTAAAGACGAATTGCAGTAAAAGACATTATATATAGATTTTATTTTACAGATTTATTCCATCATAAAATGCTAAAAGCGAATAATATTAGTTGCAATAGTCACTGATGATTTCTAAAGAAAGAATATTTTTGGACTTTACCCTTTAATTCCGAATCTTTATGCAATGGTTTTCAAAATGGAATAGTTTCATCGCTTCCGTTTTTTTAAAGGTAAGACGCTTTTTGGGTTTTTCTTTTCTTCCTATTTTATTATATTTCGAAAACGTTATTCTATGGCTTCTAGAACGGTGAAGAGAGTCTCGACAATTTGAAAACTCGTCTTCATTTGGCTTCGGGGGAAAGTTTCTTTGAAGATCTTTTACGAATTTAATATACAGGAATAAAGGAAGCTAGTTCCAGATTTGGAGACGACGGAGACGAATATGAGAACGAAGCACGATGCAGACGAACAAAATGGCGACGATGAAAAAAAATATTTAATTGAAAACGTGGGCGAATTTAGAAAGCAATAGAAATGCAGATAAATTTAAAAAAAAAAAGATTAGAGAGGTTTAAAGATTGAGTGTAAAATCCTATAAAGAAATTATAGAAAGTTAAAAAGTCAGTTTTTCTTTATTAAAACGAAAGAAACTACGACAGACGAAATAAGAATGAATGCATCAAATCGAAATAAATATAAGACGTATGGAACAGTTCATAATTACACGAACGCTTAAATATTATAGTCTTACTAAAATAACTAAGTAGGCAGCCCGACGGTAGTCGAGGGCGACCCAAATGCTAATTTTTCATTAGTAGAGTGCCGCTTCTTTCACTGGATTACTACATGATTGCATCTTGCATAGAACGTGCTCATGCCAACATAGATGCTCCTTCGGTGTAAATATCCCTGGTCAACTCAAACTGAGTGACAGGTGGACATGAGGATATAACTACTAACTATCGCAGATAGTCTAGATATGCAAAGTCGAATCTAGTCGGTTCTATAGTAACAATGTCATTGATGGATATTGGCAAACTTTACGCTGACTTGATCGATGTGCTAATCCTGAAAAGAATCTTGGTAATCGATGTCAACAATAGAATAAAGCCAGTCAAAAAAGTTCCGATCTTTTAGACTCATCAGGTATATTTCTACTAATACAAAGTTTAAAGAAATGATGCATTAAAGTACTATTTGGGAGTGTCTTTCGGGTGACTCATTAACAGCAGCATCACTAGTAGCATTATCCTCTGTCCTGTTATCTGGATGACAGTTCGGGCATCAAAGATGATCTGAGGCTGGCTTTCTCTAACCCTCTCGATCTTCTGCCATTCTGAGCGTGCTATTGAACTTCATCCCTGTCTACTCTCGGTAACTTTCATCTAACTGCTAGTTATGGGAATTCCCTCCTTACCCCTGTTTCCTTAATCTTACTACAATTTAAATGTAAAGTGAAACACCATCTCGCTACTAAACTCCCCGTTTAGTATTCCCCTATAAATCTGCCTTTCAATCCACAATAGTTTACATCCCAATGACAATATGCGTTTGGGGGTGAATAAAAGTTTTCAAAATTATATATTCCAACTGTGAATATATTTATTACGAGCATACTTGGATACGTCTGATTGCGTTTGTGGTGGTGCGTTTCAGCTGCTGAACTGTGTTAAAAATAAAAGATACGTGAGCTAGTATTTATTTGATGACTTTAATTCGGAGAAGAAACGTTTAGTGCATATGCAGGAAATAAAAATCAGACGAAATCAGGTATCTGACTTTGAGGTTGGGAGTATTGTCTCTTGTAAGAACACGGGCGAGAGGAAATGACGTCACGTGAGATAGGATAGGCGACGAGACCCTGAGTCTAAAGTTTGATGCGACGAGACGTAATTAAGTAATAACTTAGGAATAAATTGTAAACCAAAGGGGCTCGTCCCTAGATATAACAGCCCCTATATTTCTCTACGGCCTGCCACTTGTAGAGCGGAAGGCTACGTCAACAACCTAATAAAATGATCCTCTCCTAAATCCGCAATCTAATTCTTTTCTTTGTATTGTTGTGCTGACTTTAATTCAAGAACGAAAATGCACCACCACGGAGAAATAGCTATCATGGGACGACGAGAGACAACCATGAATTTAGTGTCCGCAGTCTTGGAACAGTGCTGCAGTTGAGGGTATATGATTTAATTGTATTGTATTTGCTTTTGATGAGAAACATATATATTCTGATCTTGAAAGGCAAGCATTACCCCAACCCGCTGTAATATTTCAGATTAAAATAGCGATGGTACAGTAGTGACGTGTATTGTGTTAGTTATTGCATTATTGTTACAGTTACTCGTCCGCGACAGTACCTTGATCCCCACAAGTTATTGTCGAACTATTGCTGTTGATTTAATGCTAAACCTACGTAGAGTAACTAGTTAAAGAAAAAAGAACACCGAATTATCACTAGCGATCAGGTATGTTTATAATACTTAGAATAGCGGGTACTTTTACATTTATAGTACCAGAAATGAATGATTTTTTAAAAACCTATTCATATAGGGACGCCGTACAGCAGTGATATTGGACTGCGATGACGAATAGAGACCAAATTTTATTTCTGATGTTAAATATTCTAGATTAATACATTATAACATTCTCATCCGTTTGACTGTTAGTTTGCACTTTAGGGACCTCTTTAGAAGTTATTAGTCACGCGGCACGATATATATATATATATATATATATATATATATATATATATATATATATATATACTAGCAAAAGTACCCGTCGTTGACTGGGTTCAAGAGCAGCCAACAGAAAATGGAATCTGATTTATCAAAGTATGATAGGTTATGAAAAGAGAGGGTTGTTAAGAGATAGCTTCGAATTTGGGGGTATCAAAACCAAAGCAAAATATGATGAAAGTAAAGACAAAATAGATAAACCCCATAATTTATTATACCATACCTGTTCACACTGAAATACTTATCACAATATTCTGTGGATCTATATTAAAAAAACCTTGTTAAACTTTGTAACATATTTCCATTCTATGGAGGTCAGGCGCGAACGAACATCCCTTAATATTATTATACTATATTTCTTCAAACTGAAACATAATTATCAAAGTATACTTACGCAGATAGCTATGAAAAGTCTTTATTAAAGTGTGTGCCTATTTCCATTCTATGGAGGCCAGTCGCGAACGCAGACCCCACAATTTTATTATAGCATCCCTATTTAAGTTAAAACATACTTATCAAAGTATTATTATGTACATCTATGTCAAAAACACTTGTAAACGTTTCTTTTTAATTTTTTATTTCTATACTTTGTGGATCAGGCGCGTACGCAGACCCCACAATTTTAATGAATCATCATTATGCAAGATCAAACATAACCATTCCTGTGTCTCGATACATCTTCTATCATTATATGTGATCCGTTTTCTATAATAGTCAACCATATAGGAGCCTATTCATGACCAGACACACACACAGACGTTCAGCTTTATATTATAGATATAAATAGGGCACGATATATATATGTATATATATACCGCACTAATATATATATATATATATATATATATATATATATATATATATATATATATATGTTAAAAAAACACTTTGAAATGAGTTAAAAACATATTTAATCTGAAAAGGAAACACTAGATAAGTGGATAGTCCTTAATCCGCGGAATTTCGAAGAAATACTTTCCTTCTCATCAGAGGGTAGGAATTAGCAAAGTATTTGATGAAACAACAAGTAAGTCAAAGATCTTACTTGATAACAAAAAAGTGAAGCAGAGGGAATATGGTAAAGAAAATGTGATTACACAAGAATGGATAGTCTGGTGGAAGATAAATAAACCAGTGACGGTAAAATCCAAATATATAACTTCAAGAAAGTTAATTGAATTTACATTTGCACAAGTAAAATCCAAGGAAATCCCGTAATTGGAAGAAGATGGCCCATAATAATCCAAAGGCAGAAATCCATGGAATGATTCACAAAAATGTGTACAAGGAAAAAAGGAAAAAATTCCAATAATATTAATGAAAGAAAAATAAGATATGCTTTTCACTCTACTACCAAGGCATAAATATAAATAAGAAAGATCAGGGAAGAAAAAGAGGAGAAAAAATGGTGGTAGAGCTAAATATAAAATAGAGAAACAAATGGAAAAATGACCCATACATGGTATGTTAAAGGCGCGAAAAAATATATAGGGCAAAATAATATAGGTCAACTGAAATGTACAGGACATCACTTATTTTATATATATATATATATATATATATATATATATATATATATATATATATATATACACTAGTTTGGGGACGATTAATCGGAATCGGAAATCGCAAAAATCGGAATATTTGAGGATATCGGAATCGGAAAAATTTGTACCGATTTTCCGATGCCAAAACGATTCTTTTAATAGTCTTTATTTGATTTTGTTTAAAGCTAAATCTTCCATTGCTGGTAATAATGATAAAATAAATATTTATTGATTTAAATCACCAGTGAAACTTAAATCGATAGATCGTCCCCCAGAAGTATATTTTTTACGTTTCGGAAAATATTTGCACATTTAAGATGTGCATTTCTACGGTAATCGGAGAAAAACACAATTATATAGTTAAATATTTAGAGATTTATAAAGAATCGGAATTGGAATCGATATCGATGATTGTATTGGAATCGTCCGATCACTAATACACACATACGGAACAATCACGTTGACACACTGGTTCTCGTCAGATCACCGGAGTTAAGCAACGTTGAGAATAACCAGTACCAGATGGGTGACCATTTGGGAAGGCGAGGCGCTGTATGTACTGCGAGGTAAAATTCCTGGTTCACAAACTGGCGAGGTTTATCCTTCTCTCGAGAGTAGATGGGACTCTCTTAAGCCGTGGTAGGCAACCTATCTAGTGATGGCGTCACGATGAAAAATACTCTCGATAGCTCTGGCGAAGCATCAAATATTCAGCTACCGACAAGATATGAATTACACTACAAACTTGTGTAGTGAGTTTAATCTCGGTTTCAGCCGTGCTGGTTGGATGGATGGATGGAGTCACGTGTAATAACAACAAAAATTTTTTCCCACTGTTCAAGTAATTTTCAACCTGCGTCAATGAGTTGACGGCTTCGATCCTCTTAGCTTTTCCATTTTCTTTTATTACTAAAGAACTAACCTATATACTAGAGGATCTACCCGTTCAATATCTAACATACATAGAGAGAAATTATTGCGGATACTGATTATCTGACGAATTCAGGGAGGATTAAAACTGGCTACATAGCCTCTTGCGTATAAGCGGAAAGGAATAAACATGGGGAATAGTCATAACTTTACTCGATTTGAGGCGGTATTTACCCAAAATGGGCTGAGCCGACTATAGAGCGTTATCAATGAATGCAGACTTCGCACGAAATTGATAGCGGCCAATATAGTGATTCTGATTCTATTTTAAACTAAAGCGATACAGACCGGCCAAAATACTACTTTTTTAAACTTACAGCTAACAGATCAATGAAAATCCTATTTCAAAATTAAATTTGACATTATTGAAATACGTGAAGATTGATAATATCTATAGTAAAAGTAATGCTATTTAATCGACAGGATTAAAAACTTAGTACCTTCACGTCGTCAGTTCACGTTGGTATATATTTTATAATAGCCACTTCCCACGCGAATATTCTTGGAAATCTAAGCTATCATTAGTGGAAGCGTAAAGGATGATTGGAAAAATTCCCACGAAATGATGTCGCAGCTATAAGTAGAAGAGCCTGATATTCTAAGTAAGCAAGTTGAATGTAGTACAATGCAGTCGAAGCACTTGTCCTCCTCTAATTGCCAATTCCCTGGCGATTATTTAAGGACTGTTTTTAGAGACATTCTAGATAACACCAGCTGGAAATATAGGTCTGCTGACTTTGAAAGATACTACACTTGGGTCCGACCACAAAACTCGACAAGACTTAACTTTCACATTATATTTTCTTTTTATATATGTTATTTAAAATTGAAATGAAACTGTAACAGACAGATTGATGTGTAATAGAACGCGGAAGCGTATATAGCAATAGCAGCAGTTAATGTATACAAATGACCGAGCTATGTGCGAGGTTACGTCACAGCGAGGAGGAAGGAAAGAAAAAGACAATGAAAAATATAAACGTGGCTCGAAAAGGACAGAAAAATGTGTTACACACGTTGTCCGAGAACGACAGGAAAAGACGTGCTCTAAACACGACCGGACAAAGACAGAATACAAAGTGTTCGACACAGCAGAGTCTTATGAAGTACATTGAAGTACGAGAAGTCTTTTAAACAAGAAACAAAGCGTTATTCTAGAAATATCTGTAAATAAATATCTGTTGTTTGAACGGAAAAAGTGAGTCAAATTCTTGGAGAGGAGAGCCCCTTAAAAGCGAAGGGTAGAAGATTAGACCATGTAGATCCAAGTTTGAATTCCTGACGTCATCGACAGGCCGAACAGATGAATAAAGAAATTACCATTTATGTTTGTAACTGTTGGTCTCGTCATTCCTTACAACAAAAAAGGTAAATGTGTTTTATCATCATCTTGTTACGAACTTTGTGTAAACCCTCCCAAGTATTATGTGTCTTCTCCTCCATCATAAGTGAAGTATCTCCTCCCCTCCATCATAAGTGAAGTATCTCCTCCCCTCCACCATAAGTGGAGTATCTCCTCCCCTCCATCATAAGTGAAGTGTCTCCTCCCCTCCATAATAAGTGAAGTATCTCCTCCTCTCCATCATAAGTGAAGTATCTCCTCCTCTCCATCATAAGTAAAGTATCTCCTCCTCTCTATCATAAGTGAAGTATCTCTTCCCCTCCATCATAAGTGAAATGTCTCCTCCCCTCCATCATAAGTGAAGTATCTCCTCCTCTCCATCATAAGTGAAGTATCTCCTCCCCTCTAATGTGTTATAAAAACTGTTGTATCACATATCTCCCAGTCCGCATTAATATTAAGTCCCCAAGAATTGTCACAATCGTCGTCATAATGTTATAAGGAGTGATATAAATGTCGCCCTCGTTATGATTGTTATGAACTTTGTGTAAACCCTCCCAAGTATTATACGTCCTCTCCTCCATCATAAGTGAAGTATCTCCTCCCCTTCATCATAAGTGAAGTATCTCCTCCTCTCCATCATAAGTAAAGTATCTCCTCCCCTACATCATAAGTGAAGTATCTCCTCCTCTCCATCATAAGTGAAATATCTCCCCCCCTCCATCATAAGTGAAGTGTCTCCTCCCCTCCATCATAGGTGACGTATCTCCTCCCCTCCATCATAAGTGAAGTATCTCCCCCCTCCATCATAAGTGAAGTATCTCCTCCCCTCCATCATAAGTGAAGTGTCTCCTCCTCTCCATCATAAGTGAAGTATCTCCTCCCTCCATCATAAGTGAAGTATCTCCTCCCCTCCATTATAAGTGAAGTATCTCCTCCCCTCCATTATAAGTGAAGTATCTCCTCCCCTCCATCATAAGTGAAGTATCTCCCCCCTCCATCATGAGTGGAGTATCTCCTTCCCTCCATCATAAGTGAAGTATCTCCCCCCTCCATCATAAGTGGAGTATCTCCTCCCCTCCATCATAAGTGAAGTATCTCCCCCCTCCATCATAAGTGAAGTATCTCTTCCCCTCCATCATAAGTGAAGTATCTCCTCCCCTCCATCATAAGTGAAGTATCTCCTCCTCTCCATCATAAGTGAAGTGTCTCCTCCCCTCCATCATAAGTGAAGTATCTCCTCCCCTCCATCATAAGTGAAGTATCTCCTCCTCTCCATCATAAGTGAAATATCTCCTCCCCTCCATCATAAGTGAAGTGTCTCCTCCCCTCCATCATAAGTGAAGTATCTCCTCCCCTCTATCATAAGTGAAGTATCTCCCCCTCCATCATAAGTGAAGTATCTCCTCCCCTCCATCATAAGTGAAGTGTCTCCTCCCCTCCATCATAAGTGAAGTATCTCCTCCTCTCCATCATAAGTGAAGTGTCTCCTCCCCTCCATCATAAGTGAAGTGTCTCCTCCCCTCCATCATAAGTGAAGTATCTCCTCCTCTCCATCATAAGTGAAGTATCTCCTCCCCTCCATCATAAGTGAAGTATCTCCTCCCCTCCATCATAAGTGAAGTGTTACCTCCCCTCCATCATAAGTGAAGTATCTCCTCCCCTCCATCATAAGTGAAGTATCTCCTCCCCTTCATCATAAGTGAAGTATCTCCTCTCCTTCATCATAAGTGAAGTATCTCCTCTCCTTCATCATAAGTGAAGTATCTCCTCTCCTTCATCATAAGTGAAGTGTCTCCTCCCCTCCATTATAAGTGAAGTATCTCCTCCTCTCTATATGTGTTATAAGAACTGTTGTTACATATATCTCCCAGTCCGCATTAATATGAAACCGCCAAGAAGCATCCCAGTCTGTATAAATGTCTCCCTCATCATCGTCGTCATCTGTTCTGGGTCCCCGTTAATGTGTCCCAAATATGAGCCCCCAGCTACACAAGATGTACACAACCTCTTATGTAGATAATATAGCATTACGATTTCAATAAGCGGCTTGTAAAAGTGCGTGGCGGGGCTTTCAACTCGATTGAGAACAGGCCCACCCTGTTTTGTAGACAGAAAGGGATGTTCGTGTTTTTCTCGTTAGCATTAAAATAGTTACTTAGAAGATAATAACGTCTCTCAAAAATAGCCATCATTACTGTAAGTTTTAACAATCGAAATAGGGTTGATTGCTTTCTTCGTCTCTGCGATCACAACAGCCACTTTCCTCTCTTACTCTTCATAGTAGCTGTAATAATATGCGTGAAGAGCGTTCGATACGTACTGTCAGTGACCCACTTTTAGGTGTTTGTCTTGCTGAAATTACGAGGAGTAAACGAATGAACACATATCCAATGCAATGACGGAAATCCTAGAGGAAGACCTCCAATCTGTAGTGGAATGGAGACAAAAATGGTTGGTAACATTCAATGCTGCCGAGACTAAGCTTCTTTCCTTTAATAATTACAAGACACCTTCTCAGCCACCAGTAGCTTTGGCTAATGATACATTACCTGAAAGTACTTCCTTCAAACTCCTCGGTTTAATGTTCACAGGGAACATGAGTTAGAATAGATATATACAGGGCATTGCTGCTGCTAGGAACGTGAGCTCTATCTACCGGTCTAGAAAGTTTCTTACACCTAAAAGTATTTTTTTACCTCTACAAGGCCACCATTCGCCCATGCATGGAGTACTGTTGTCACATTTGAGCTGGTGCATCCGCTACTAATCTCTTACTACTGGACGGGGTTCAAAGGAGAGTCACCAATCTAATAGGTCGCGAACTGTCAGCAAGGTTTCAGCACCTGTTCTATCAACGAAATGCTGTTTCCCTCTGCTTGTTTTACAAGTATTTTTATGGTATGTGCTCCGACGAACTACAAGTCCTTGTATCCCCTCGACGTACATATCCTCGACAAATCCGCCAAGCAGCAAAATCCCACCCCTATACAGTAGAGATCTCCAGACGTCAGAAAGCCTTCTACTCTAATAGTTTCTTCCCCCAGAATGCTACACTTTGGAATTCCCTTCCGGGTTCTTGCTTCTCCGACTGTACTGTCATGCAGAAGCTCAAGTGTAATATAAACAGACATCTTGCTGCTCAACTCCCTTCATAGTATCCCTGCAATTAATGTCCCAGATAGTATTCCCTATACTAAGTGACACTGTGCCTTGTTTGGGTTGAAAATGCAATTAAAAAATGGTTTCAGCCCTCCTCCGAGGAGGTCATGCTGACAATCTTTTTTGATCAGTATGGAATAGTGATGACAGATCTCCCGGCAAAAAGGTAGCACAATTTTAGAGCCTAGTTATTTTAAATCAAGAAAATTCATGAAAATCAAAAGGTGGAGCAAGATCAGCTATGATATCCTGCTCCTGCAAGACAACGTATCGGTCCACAATACACATATGGCCAAATCAGAAGTGCGGAGGTGTGACTATCAAATCCCCTCCATCCCGATTTGTTCTCGAACTCTTTTACGTTCATCTATTCCTAAACATGAAGTTGTTTATAGAAGGAACGCGTTTTCCATATGATGCATCCATTGATTTTCTGAAGTATTGTCGTGGTTTGTGGACTAACATAAGACAAAATAGCCACCAAGAGCTTCATGTTAAGTCTTGTGAAAATGCGGTATTACTATTGGTGGATGTATTATTTTTAGGGTTTCCGTAAGCAGCTCTTTCATATGCTGTTGATTTTCATATTGCTGGGCCGCTAGCCTAATTATTTGTTCTTGCTGTTACTGTTGTCGCTGTTGTCTTTCATCTGAGCGTTTCTGGGGTTCAAGTAATTGTTGTTGCGTCTTTAATAATTGTTGTTGTTATTGTTCAATTTGCAGCTTTAATCATAGTTCCTATATACTTTGTAAGACGCCCATCCTTGTATGGTGGCTAAAATACAGAATTTACGGAACTTTATCAAAATTGTTAGAATAAACGAGCTTTTAGTATTTTAAGAATAACTAGGGGAAAAAGAAATAGTAATTAGTTTCCTTCAATGACTTTGCAAAAGAAAACCGAGCATACAGTTTATAATTCAGAAATACGCAATCATGGTGGTTCCTATGTAGAGAAAAACTAATAACTGTACCAAGTTACGTAGCTCTACTGCTATGCGAAGTATCTCAAGAGCATTACTTATTGAATGTCCCTCGTAAATATTAAAGAGAACGCCAACAATATGTTTCATCAATGGCAATATTCTTTACGGTGTTTTATTATCCATTAGCACTGTAAAATCTCATACGATTATCGCTTGCGCCTCAGATGTCCGAACGAATAAAAAATTCAGAGAAGACAGTTCATTTTTTCATTTTTTTTTTCTTTTTTGTCAAGTCTAATGTAAGATTTCCTGTCAGTGACGTACTATACGGACATGCTGTCTTTACAGAACATAATTAATAATGAATAAAGTAATTCTTTTGCGAACTTCATTCATTTATGACTTAAAATCCGATTACTTTCATGGAAAAACTTCATTTTTCTCAAGATAATCTGCTAGTCAACCGGTGTTTCCCTGTTTTAACACTTTTGAAACATGTCTACAACAAACTTGGCCTTTTGGCCAAGATCAAAGTGTAGTATCTGTTCCGGCAGATACTGCAAGCTATGACTAGCTAGAACTAGCTATGACTAGCAAAGACCAGATGTGGGGGCAACCCCACATGCCTGACCTTTAACCAGCTCCCATTTCCCACCTCTCGGGAGCTGGTCCCCCTTTCCCTTCCCCCTCCCTTCACTCCTCACATTAAAAATTGGCCTTGTGCCTAATTTGCTCGGTGGGGGAGCAAATAAATACCATCTGTTCCGGCAGATACTGCACTTGAGATAATTTGTACCAGTCAATGGAGGGGAAACCCTCTATACTGGGACAATTATTATTTTTGGTAACCAGAGTGACCCCTTTTAGGGGAGCTGGTTTTTACCTCACATTAAAAACGGCCTTGTGCCTAATTTGCTCAGTGGGGGAGCAAATAAATACCATCTGTTCCGGCAGATGCTGCAGGCTATGACTAGCAAAGACCAGATGTGGGGGCAACCCCACATGCCTGACCATTAACCAGCTCCCATTTCCCACCTCTCGGGAGCTGGTCCCCTTTTTCCCTTCCCCCTCCCTTCACTCCTCACATTAAAAATCGGCCTTGTGCCTAATTTGCTCGGTGGGGGAGCAAATAAATACCATCTGTTCCGGCAGATACTACACTTAAGATAATTTGTACCGGTCAATGGAGGGGAAACCCTCTATACTGGGACAATTATTATTTTTGGTAACCAGAGTGCCCCCTTTTTGCCTACTTTTAGGGGAGCTGGTTTTTACCTCACATTAAAAACGGCCTTGTGCCTAATTTGCTCAGTGGGGGAGCAAATAAACACCATCTGTTCCGGCAGATACTGCAAGCTATGACTCGCAAAGACCAGATGTGGGGGAAACCCCACATGCCTGACCTTTAACCAGCTCCCATTTCCCACCTCTCGGGAGCTGGTCCCCTTTTTCCCTTCCCCCTCCCTTCACTCCTCACATTAAAAATCGGCCTTGTGCCTAATTTGCTCGGTGGGGGAGCAAATAAATAACATCTGTTCCGACAGATACTGCAAGCAAAGACCATATGTGGGGGCGACCCCACATATAAGACCTTGGTCAATGTAGGGGCAACCCTTCATACCAATTGTCACTATCAAACTCCCCTACTCCCCGGGGAGTTGGTCCCCATTTCCCCTTCACTCCTCACATTAAAAATCGGCCTTGTGCCTAATTTGCTCGGTGGGGGAGCAAATAAATACCATCTGTTCCGGCAGATGCTGCAAGCTATGACTAGCTATGACTAGCAAAGACCAGATGTGGGGGCAACCCCACATGCCTGACCTTTAACCAGCTCCCATTTCCCACCTCTCGGGAGCTGGTCCCCTTTTTCCCTTCCCCCTCCCTTCACTCCTCACATTAAAAATCGGCCTTGTACCAAATTTGCTCGGTGGGGGAGCAAATAAATACAATCTGTTCTTCAGATGCTGCACTTCCATTTCTTGTTCTCTTTCGGTGGAGGAGAAATCCTTCACGACTGAAACAATTTTTTTTATTTGTACCTTTTCTCCACGTTAAAAAACGACCCTGGTGTCTAACTCTGTCTCATGGGGAGGAATTGTAAATAGGTACAAAAAATTTTTTATTTTAAACTTAATTTCCCACGTCAACGAAAATGCTATTTCAAATTATAGTGTGACAGACCAAGTGAAAATGATATTTCAAATTTTAGTGTGACAGAACAACAAAAACGCTATTTCAAATTTTAGACTGACAGACCAACAAAAATGCTATTTCAAATTTTAGTGTGACAGAACAACAAAAACGCTATTTCAAATTTTATTGTGACAGACTAACGAAAATTCTATGTTAAATTTTAGTGTGTCAGACAAGCGAAAATGTTATTTCAAATTTTAGTATGACAGACCTACGAAAATGCTATTTCAAATTTTAGTCCAACAGACAAATGAGAATGCTATTTTACATTTTAGCGTGACAGACCAACGAAAATACTATTTCAAATAAAAGCATGACAGATTCCAGAAAATCTCATTTCAACTTTAAGCGAGACAGATTAGCGCATTATATCAAATTAAACATGGCGATGTTTTAAACTTAAGCGAGAGACAGGCTATCGATTTCAAAGTTACGCGTGATAGACTTACAAAATTGCTATTTTAATCAAAAACGAAAATTCAAACTTAAAGGTGTAGGATCGACAAAAATACTATTCTTCACTTAAGCCTGATAGACTCACGATAATATTTCAAGTTTTGACTTGAAAAACTAATGAAAATGCTATTCCAAATATACAACTGTCAGAACACTGAAAATGCTATTCCTAATTTAAGTGTAACAAATCAAAGAAAATGCTATTTGAAAATTGTGCATGACAGACCAGGTAAAAATGCTATTTCAAACATATTGTGACAGAACAACGAAAATATTATTTAAAATATAAACACGACAGACCAAAGAAAACGCTATTTCAAATATAATCCTGACAAAACAACAGAAATACTATTGCAAACAAAAGCATGCAAACTTCTTGGCCTAACATTTGCGGGCAATATGAACTGGAACAAATACATAGAGGACATTGCAAAGGCTGCTGCAAAGAAGGTGGTTCCCTCTATCGAGCTAGAAGACTACTCACACCTGAGAGTATCCTGTACCTTTACATGGCTACCATTCGCGCATGCATGGAGTATTGTTGCCACATCTGGGCTGGTGCATCTTTCCCTCTTAGATAAAGTCCAAAAAAGAGTTGTCAATCTAATCCGTCCCACTTTATCAACTAAGCTCCAGTCCCTGTCTCATCGCCGCAATGTTGCATCACTGTGCCTGTTTTACAAATATTTTAATGGAATGAAGTTCTGATGAACTTGTTTCACTTGTACCCCCTCGACATGCATATTCCCGACAAACCCGCTTAGCAATAAGATCTCACCCTTTTATATTGATGTCCTTTAATGCCATAAAGCTTTCTATTCTAATAGTTGCTTCTCTCGAACAGCTAGACTTTGGAATTCCCTTGCTGTTGCCTGCTTCCCTGGCTGTACTGATATGCAGAAGTTTAAATGTAAGATAAACAAATATCTTTTTATATTTCCTAGAAATTGCCTCAAATAGTAGCCTCTTACACCCAAATGGCGATATGCTTTGTAAGAGGTGAACATGAGTAAATAAAATTAAAAAGAAAAAACGAAAATACTATTTCAATTTTAAGCATGGTAGACCAACGAAAATGCTGTGTATTTAAATAAGCATGACAGACCGGGGAAAACGTTGCTTCAAATTTTAGCGTGACAGACAGATAAAAATGTTATTTAAGACAAGAAAACGAACAGAGCCTACAATTAAGGTGCAAGTATGTGTGTAAAAATAGTTTCCTTTAGCAATAAGCATGAAGAATCCAACATGGATTCCATATCGGAGAATTCGTGCATAAAGAAAAGGAACAGAGAATAGAGAGAAGAAATATCACCGGCATTATAGTGCATGTGAATAGAATCTGCATGTGAACGTGGACAATGTTAGACGATTGGACACGACGAACGAAAGAAGTGATGAAAAGATTTGGAAAAAAATCAAGACTTCATCAGCTATATTTAAAGTCACGTGTGCAAACTACAGTGGAAACATTATGAGATAACTTCATGTGGGTGTGATTTCCCCCTTGTCTGAGTATTATTTTGTTAGTTAAGTACAACAGAGAAATATTGTTCAGTCGGTTATAGTTTACTTGAATATCAGCTCGACTTTCTATGTGTAAGGGAGTGATTTTTTTTTAAAAACTCTTTTCACTCTAAATAAAGCATATTGACACTTTCAAAGGAGTCTCCAATTATCAAAGCCCAGAGGACACTCGAGGATAAGGGTTAATAAGTGTAAAGTGGTCAAAGGGAACACGTCGTAGTCATAGTTGGTAGTGTAAATTTGATGAATTGGATTATTTAATAGGGTGGCTCATCAAGAAATTGTTCATGTTTTACTTGAAGGCAACCTTATTGTAGTCATTTGGAAAGCTGATATACGAACCAAGATTCCGCAAGCGTCGAATTCTAATATTCTTTGTTTATGAAATCTACGTTGGGGTTTAGGCGCAGATAAAGAGTGGGAGAATTTTTTTATAGCGGTTTCAGTTAGACTAGTGTTCTTCGTAAAAGTCAGAACAGGGGGGACCATAGATGGGAGCTCGGATGAGCACTTGCCATGAAAAAAACGATAAAGCAGGGACGGGTTCGCAACATCCCTTCTGTGGGAAAAAGGTTGCAGAGAAGAGAAAAATGCATCCCTCACTAGGCTACGAAGTCTCTTTTGAACTCTGTCAATGCAGGGTGAGCTGCTTCTAGCAGCTCTTGCCCAGATGTGACAACAATACTCCATCCTTGGACGTACTTGACTCTGAGACAAGAGAATTGCATCAGCGATGAGATATCTACTGGGACGGTCGAACGATTTCACAATTTTTCCAGCAGGCTTGACAACGGATTTGATGTACGTGTTCCATCTACGATCATGAGTAAAGATCAGACATAGAAGTTTGTCAAAACATGGATCATCCCCAAGAAGAGTCATTCATTTTGATTGGACCGTAAAGAGTTACTATTTGAGATCATGTCTAGCAGGGGACTGTAGAGTTAAACGGCGAGATGTCTGTTCACATTACATCTAAACTTCTGCAGGTTAGTACAGTTAGAGAAGCAAGAAACAGAAAGGATATTCCAAAGATTAGCAACCCGAACGAATACACTGTTAAAGTAGAAGTACGAGGGATCTCAATAGAAAAGGAGTGGTATTGTGTTGTTTCTCGGATTAGTCAGTTGTATGTACGTCGAAGAGGCACATGTGCTACGATGTCATCAAAGCATATTCCATGTGACCTAAGGAGATAGAGAGTGAAAGAGAAACTCGTCAGTTATCTTGGAAGCACCAACGTGTAGACTTGATATGTTTAGTAATTACCGATCTTTCCTTTCTACACCATTCAAGCTCCACTAATCTATGTTTTAACAAACGATCCCAGAGCAATAAATCTTTTTTTTCTTTTTTCTTTTTTTTTCTTTTTTTTTTTTTTTTGCTTTCAACCATTGTCTCTTCTTTGTCCTTCTTTCGTATATGAACGACCATGTATGAAGGTGCGAATTTCTCAGTCGTTCAAGATCACATAAAGGACGCGTGCTAGTGTTACAAGAAAGGTCCCCCTTTTATTGTAAGAAAAACATTAGATAAGTGAAAATGAGATTAGGATAAACCGAGATTTGAACTTTGTAAGCAAGGTTCAGAAATGGAATTTCGCATTGTTCAGTTTCACATAAAATAGCTTAGATATGTTGTTGTAAAAGGAATTTTAATTGTTCAATTCTTTTTATGAAAACTGAATTAAAATAAGGTCAGCTAGAGAATAACGAACAATAGCAATTTAAAAACATATTAAAAAATAAGTTTGGTCGAAATATAGGTTAGTGAGAATTCTTTGTCTGCAGAAATGGTTTGGGAACATGTGCGAACTACGTATGTTTAGGCCAGGAGAGTTCCCCACGTGGCATGTTTTGAAGCCATACATGACGTCACAGCAGAAATAAATTCTCAATATAGGAACTAGAGTCAAAGATCAGGAGACAGTTGGAGACGAAGATCGGAAGCAGTCGAGTCCGGATCGAAGTCAGACAGTCAGCCGGACAGAACTGACATGAGGAGGGTCTCCCTTTAGAAGCGAAGGGTTAGAACATTAAACATGTAGAAACGACTTTGAATTCCTGGCTGTCATCATCATTTCGACCGGTCAAATAGAGTAAAAGAACATCTCATATTTTTGTAAATGCCGTCTTCGTTTCATCATTCTACCAAATTGAAGGTAATGTGAAATCATTGTTATTAATGAACTTTGTATAACCCATCAAAAGTAATGTGTCCCCAAACTTCATCATTAGTAATGACTGTCTCCTCTTCTGTGTTAAAAGAACTGATCACCCTCCCTCCTCACTGTATTATAAGAAGAAACACTTCACAGTTCTCTCTTCTATCCCCCTCTCACTGTTATATATATATATATATATATATATATATATATATATATATATATATATATATATATATATAAATATATATATATATATATCAAGGAGTAAAAATTAAGTTACAAGCCAAAACTTCAAATAACAAATTTCAATTATTGAGATTGTCGGACTGACTTCCTCATCTTGGGGTTGTTATAGTCACAATTGGGATGAAGTAAAAATAATACACAGAGAGACCCACTGGAAAGTGAGAAAACTTAAAGAAACAGCTCACATGCTCGGACATAACAACCTACTGAGCAAACCAAGCGTAGAGCTGAATGCAATTTTGACACCTTTAATAGAGAGAGAAAACCTTGAATAACAACATAGATTTAACATTTTAAAAAAAAAACAACTAAGAATTGTCCTAGTGACATATGGTCGAGTGGTCCTAGACGTTGTATCAAAGTTTACAGCTACCCAAAGGTGCGGAGTTCCATCCTGAACGAAGGCAGTGAAAAGTGACATTCAAAACAGAGAATCAGCAACTATGTCACAGAGCCTAGCTAGAGTCTGAACACGGTACTCCCGTAATAATAATAAAGGGTTGGGTTCGAGACTCCTAACAAACGGTTCCCTAGTTAACATAAAAAACACCTGATGAAGGCCGGAGGGCAAAACGATCGAAATGTTGTGACTATAACAACCAAGATGAGGAAGTCAGTCCGATAATCTCAATAAATGAAAACACCTCATCTCAAAAATACAGACAATTACTAACAAATTTCAAGCTCCTATTTTGATGTTCCACCATGCCATGGAGCCCTAAAATATGTATATCCAATAATTTTATACAGGGAATAAAAGAGGATTGAAAGAGGAACGGCTTATTTCTATAGACTAAAGAAAAGATAATACACGGGTTCTTATCCCCACCTCGATGACTTTATATATATACTAGCAGGGGTGCCCGGCGTTGCTCGGGTGTTTGGAGGTGTATGCTGTGCAAAAAAAAGCAAAAATAAAACAAAAAAATGGTTAATTTTTTTAAACTTTGACCCCTATTATGACCCCTTAAAATTTATTGTTTCGGGCTCAAATCACTTTATTAAGTTAGATCCATGTTCAAGGAACCTATATCTAAAATTTCAAGTGTCTAGACCCAAAATTGTCGGAGGAGTTTGGTAGAGTTCTTAAAGGTCAAATCGTTGAAATTTGACCCCTTAACAGCCAAATTTCTGGCTGACACCCGTCATATCGATTTTCCCAAATCTCAGTACCCGGTATTTCAAATTTCGAGTCTATAGACCAAAAATTGACAGAATTATTGCGTAGGGAAATGTACACAGACACACAGACACACAGACAGACAGACAGACACGTTCACTTTTATAGATATATAGATATATATATGTCCGCCGTCTATCCTGTATATGAATGTCCCCCATCTCTCTTTAAAATGTATCCGATATATGTCTCCACATGTCGGCAATACAACACTAGAGCGAAACGATCAGTTATGTATGTTATGGACGCTCATCTATTTTAATTGATTGTGAATTGTAAGGGATTAAACCTCTCCTAAGAAATACAAGACGTTTCTTTTTTCAAAAACAGACAGAAAGGATGAATAAGAAAGGCGAGGAGGAAAGAAAGAACACGAAAACGGAAGAAGAAAATCAAGTATAATAAAACGAATTTTTAAATAACTTAAAAGGGAGAAAAAAAGAAAGAAAAAGAAAAGAACAGATTTAAAGAAGAAATAATGTTTGTTAGAAATCAGAGAATAATGGAAGAAAGAAAGGCAAGGAAAAATAAAGCGAGTAAATGATAAAAGAAAGTCCAAATAGGGTAAATGTAGTAGAAGAGGATATAAAAGAAGAGGAAACGAATAAAAAGAGGGAAGAGGAAATGAAAGAAAGAAAGAAAAAGTAAGAAAGTAGAATTAAAGAAGGAGAAAGAAAGAAAGAAAGAAAGCAATAAAATTAAAAAAAAATAAATAAATAAAAATGAACGAATAAAAAAGAATTAAAATAAAGAAGAAAATTAAAGAATGAATTTTTAATCAAAACCAATGGTCAGCAACATAGGACCTCTGGACCGGATCATGCCCGCAAAAGCCGTTTTGCACGGCCCGCAAGCCTCATTACCAATGACTCTATTTTTAACATGAGAAACAAGGCTTTCGAATTCAATAAAAGATCTTCTGTTATTTTCCTCTGATCCACCTGACTCAATCTGAATACTATGACCGTTAAAACACGATATAAATTCAATCACCCCCATTTCTGCGCTAAAAAAGTTAGGCGTGGACAGCTTCAAAATGACAATATTGTCTCAGTCGGCTTTCTCTTTCATTAACCTCAACAGTGACTTTCATGTAGCTTATTCCTCTACCTACCCTACGTAAGTTGCTAAGATCTTTCAATGGACCATCATTTTATTATTTTAATAGCAGTTTCACACATATACGTCATTATTTTATCCATTTTTATTCGGGTGATTGTTTTTCACTTTGAATTATTTTGACGTCATTTAAGGAAAACTAATTTTTTTAGGTGTATTTTTTTTAATTTTAGACATTATTTTGTCTTTCTAATTTGTCAATGTTTATTTTATTGTGGTTTTAATTTAATTTTAATGGTTTCCTTAATTTTTACATTAATGGCCTTTATCCGGCCGCGACCCATTATTATAAAATTATCTGACCCACAGAGTCAAATGAGTTACAGGCTTCGGATCTAAGCTAACGATCACTTGCTACTTACCTGTCTCCCACCGCGAAGGAATGTGAGACAAAGTCTGAAAGTGGGATTAATGAGCTAGCATCTTAAAAAGAGGGAGCTCATTGACCCTGCAAAAATAAGTTTAAGTGCGCCTATCGTCATTCCCAGGTGGGGCGAGCTCAGGCAATACACGATAAACTTGCTCCACCCGAAAGCCGGCTGACAATGTCTGGGAGGGTGTACCTACTAGGGTCACCCATAATAATTGGCACAGTCCGACAGTTAAAAGGCCACCGAAATAGGCCAGTTTCTTTCGAACAGATTGTTGACAGTGTACAGCATAATCACGTTGACACACCGGTTCCCGTTGGATCACCGAAGTTAAGCAACGTTGAACCTGGTCAGTACTAAATGGGTGACCATTTGGAACTTCCAGGTGCTGTATGTTCTCTCCGCTTATCTCCGCATTGTTTCCAGTCGTCATGGACTTTTCCTTGCGACTGGACTCAAACAGTGCCGATTCAGGAGAGGTGTGGTTGGTGACTGCGCAACCCTTGCCGCACAATTACACGCGCAACTGCCCCTTGAAGGGGTATCCTTTGCCTTTCGAGACTGAACGGGTGCATCGGATTGTGGACATTGGAATCTCGACTGGACTTATACAAGTGGTGCAACTTTATGGATTGCAATCCCTTTCTTTCTATTAAAAGCTTTTTCTTGTACTATCTAATGGGAACATGGTATTGTAAACATGTCAACCATTTTAATTCATTATTAATTATGAAAAAGAGAATAAATTATTTCGTGATATCCCGAAAATTAAAAAGCATTTAACCTGACGAATTGGAAGTCACTCCTGGTCTTAATCTTTTTACGTCATTCTGATCAAAAGTTTGAAGGTTTATGCAATAATTATATAGAGAAGAATATATAGCACAGTAAGAAAACAGTTATACAATTTGAGTTACTGAAAGATGTTATTTTCACAACGTTTCAGCCTATAAACCCTAACCCTAACCTTCTTCAGATGTACCCCGTCGAACTCAGAATCTGTACAAAATTTCGAACAGAACCGTTTATTTAATCCAGGGGTGTAGCGTGCTTTCGTTTCGTCAATCATAACCGGGTAGAAGTCTTAAGTAATTTTTACCTTGATTAAAAGTGTCATGTTAAATATGATGAAACAAGATGCGAACAGCAGTTAATACAATAAAAACAAGTGAACCATGCATGGTCCCTCGTGAGTGCAAAGTGAACGAGGCATAGACAAGTGACTAAGTTCAGCATTTGCAATCCCCTCATTAAGCCCCAAAAGTCCCCAGGGGGCGTCAAATCCTGGTGAAAATGAACAAACAGTGCAATTTTAGGCCTTAACATATGTAAATTTGAGTTCTGCACTATGCAAAAAAGAAATGATTAAGTCCATCATTTGCCTCCTCCCCCATTTATCCCCAAAAGTCCCAAAGGCCTTAACATGTTTCAATTTGCGTTCAGCCCCATGCAAAACTGCTAAATAGACATACACAGAAAATTTCGGACAAATATGGTAAAATAGTCCCAAAAATGGAGTGTTTTTATTAGCCTTAAAAGAGCCCCTGAGGCACACCCAAGAGTTATCGTGAAGTCTAGACAAACAAAATTATATAGAAATCAGTTAGTTACAACTTTTCAGAAAGTTTTATAAAAATCCAAGGCATTAATTGCTTTTATAAGCACAAAAGTGTCAATTTTAGCCATTTTAACACGAAAGGCACCTCTAGGGAAGGACAGGGAGATTAACCGGAGTTTTTCTGGAAAATGCGTTTTGTTACTTTTTTACTCATATCATGTTTAATGTTTGTGCAAAATTTCCAAAAAATTTCAAGGCTTAGTTATTGAGACATAGACGAACGGACGAACGGACGAACGGACGAACGATGAATTTACAGGTTCACCCTCCTTTTGTCGGGGGACCAAAATAAATTATCGATATCCATCTCTAACCTTTCGTGACAAATTAGTTTTACTTTTATAAATAATTTAATTGAAAAATAAGGGCGTGATAATAAAAATAAAAATCCCGGGCAACGTAGTATTTTTTTGAAATGTTATTTCACCCAAAGTAAATGATATATAGGGGTATTCTAAAGTGAGAATGTTTTCAGCAAGCGATTTGTACACATCACATTGAAATTGTTTGCATGTCGGTAAAGTCAGCGAAATTGGCCATGGGCAGGGAATTTCAAAGGCAAAGGGTTCGAGGAAGAGCAAGGGAACTCCCCGGAGAAACTCGGCAATTTTTCTTCTGAACTCGTAAATTTACACGAAATTTCGAACGGATCCGTTTATTTCATCCACGGGGCTCGTTAGTCAGAAATTACATTTTTACTGTCGTCCGCAATGAGAATTGTATTTTTAAGCTCTAGAAAGTGTAAATTACAACTGAATTTACCCAGTATTTTATCCTGAGTCCAAGTGCTTACCGGCAAAGGATGTTGGAGATTATGTAAGTCAAAATGTTCCGATATGTGTGTGGAATTATACTGCTCGACCACGTCTACAACAGGAGACTTCGAAGACGCTACAGCATTGCACCGATTGAAGGCTAAATAAGGAAATGGCGGCTTAGATGTTTTGGAGTTGGTCTGAGGGCTAACAACACCGACACGAAACTTGCTTTTGCAGTAGAAGTCGCCCTAAAATATGGAGAGTAAAAGTAATTATTAGATGGGTATACCAGAGGTCTTCACTCAAACCACGCCTGTGATTGTGTTAATTTTTATTTTTAAAAAATAAGCCCATCATTACTAAATCCAGCTTAACTCGGGATTAATAAAGAAGAAGAAGAAAGAGGAGGAGGAGCAGGAGGATGATGAGGAGGAGAAAATACAAAACGAAGAATAGATAAATGAGGAGAAAGAAGAAAAAGGAACACGGGAGAAGTAAGGAAAAGAAGAAGAAACGAAAACAGAAGAAGAGAGAGAGAAGAAAAAGGAGAAAGAAAAAAGAATAGAAAAAAAGAATAGAGTGACAAAGAAACCAAAGAATTAGGAAGAAAGATGGGAACGTACACATGAGAGATGAGTGAAGAAAAAAGAAAAAGAAAAACGATGAAAAGTACAAGAAGAAATAAATGAGAATAAGAAGAAGAAAGAGAATAGAAATGAAGAAAAAAGGAAAAGAAAAGAAGTATGGGGTGATATGAAAAAAAGGACGAAGAATGGAGCGACGAAGAAAAGACAATCAAATGATGAAAAGGACAATAAGGAGACAAAGAAGAAGAAAACGAAAAAGATAATGAACAGAAATAAGGAGAAACATAATAGACAAAGAGAGAGGTAAGAAAAATTTAAAAAAAGAATAAGATTGGAAAAAAGAAAGCGAAGAAGAAAAAAAGAAGAAAAACAAAAATAAGAAAGATGGTGAAAGTACAAGAAGAAGACTAAGAGGAAGGAAAACCAAAGGAAAGAGAAACGAGGAAAAGTTCAAAAAAGGAGAACGAGGTAAAATAAAAAAAAGAACACAAAAAGGAAAGGGGAAGAAGAAAAAAAGAGAGAGAAAAAAGAGTACAAGAAGAATAGAAATAAGAACAGGAGAAGAAATAATAGAAGGTAAAGAAGAAGAAAAATGATGAACAGGGAGAAGAGGAAGACGAAAAATAAAAAGAAGGAAAAGAAACAAGGAAAAGTGCGAGAAGAAAGAAAGAAATGGAAATAAATCTGGAAGAAGAAAAAGAATAAAATAGTAAGAGAAGAAGAAGAAGAAAATGAAAAAAGAAGAAAGCGAAGGAAACGAAGAACAAGATGAGGATGAAGAAGAAGAAAAAAGAAGAAGCGATGACTCATCAGTAAACGAATTAGAAGGAAAAGAAAAAGGAAAAGAAGAAGAAAGAAAATGAAACGACAGAGGAAGAAGAGAATGAGGAAAAGAAGAAAGGAAAAACAAGAAGAAGAAGAAAAGGAAAAAGAAGACGAAAAAAGGAAAATAAAAGAAAGTGGACGAAGAAGAAGAAGAAGAAGAAAAAGAAAAGGAAAAAGAAGAAGAAAAGAAGAAAGCGAAGAAAGGGACGAACAAGACGATGAATAAAAAGAAAAAGAAGAAAAAGAAGCGATGACTCATCAGTAAACAAAACAGTAAATCATCGTTTTAAGTAGTCGATACTTTTTGAAAAGAATTGTAACAATAAAAAAATTACATTATATAATGAAAGACACGAAAAACGGTTTATTGACAAACAACTCAAATTGAAGAAATCAAAAAATTTTATTATTAAAGTTCAACTTTCTTTTACGTCAGACTTGCAATTGCATTTTTTTAATGTTTCATTGCTTTGGAGAGTTTTTCATCCATTATTTTGCTGTCGTCTGCTCTTTTCATTCGTCTCCATTTTATTTTGTTCCATCCGTCATTCTTTCTTTATTAGTTTTAGCAGATGCCACCGTCTCTATTATTTTAAACTCTTTGAAAAAAAAAACTATTAAAAAATAAATGATCCTTAAACATTTTTGTTAAAAAGGAGGAAATTAAACTCGTGTAAAAAAAATAAACATATTAAAAAAAATGGTGACTCCGTATCCTTCTTATTATCATAATAACGACATTCCATTATACTTGTAAAAAATTATACAAATAAAAAAACATAAATAGAAACGATTGTAAAAGACGTAAAAACATTTTAAATATTTAAATATATATTTTTAATTTGTTTTTAATTTGAATTTTATTTTTTAAATTCCAAAATGATCGTCACTTAATATCAGTATTAAGGTGCAACAGAAAATTGTTCGTTAAAGTGATATTATTTTTTATATTATTTTTTTTGTTTGTTTGTTTTTGAAAAAAAAAAATTCAAAAAAAGCAAATTGATAAAGACGAGGGTGTGGAGATTTAATTTAATGAGGGTTGGGCCTGTAAATGCTTCATATAAAATATCTCCCGATTTCACTAATAATTTATTTTTTATTTATTACGTTTTTGTTTCTTGTTTTTTTGTTTTTTTAATTTACGAATACATTCATTATTTTTTATTTTATTTTATTTATTTATTTATTTATTTATTTTTGCGCGCGCGTTTCTGCATGATTGTGTTCTTAATGATTTCTTTTCGTTTTGATTTGTGTCGGGTTTTTGAAGCAACCCTTTTAACACCGGAAGTAGAACTTTCCGAAATTCCAATGATATCATAACGTCTCGCTCGACTCATCAAGTGATTCACTTGATGAAAAATCTGTTGCTTAGACCTGTGGGATTCTCTTTGGTTTCGTTTTTCGTTACATCTCATTACGTTTTGTTTGATTTCTTTTATTTGATTGTGTATATATTTTTTGTTGTTTTCTTCTTTTTATTATAGCTCCGTTGGTGTTGCTCTATCAGTTGTGAAGTGTATGGGGAATATCATGATTAATTTTCACATTCTTCGTGAAATGAGTTATGTTTCAGGTGTTTTTTTTTTCATATTGCATTGTAGGTATGTATGGGAGGGAATCCGTTTAAATTATTTGATTGGAATTTTTAAGATTCGTCAGAATTCATTCCCGGCATAGAAAAAGCTAAAATATAATCTAGCTAGCAATGTGTGTGTTTTTTTTTTGTTTTTTTGTTTTTTTTGCATCATGCACATACACATATACATAAACAAATTGAGTCTCACACACATACATCCACACATACACACAAGCATATATATATATATATATATATATATATATATATATATATATATATATATTATAATTTTTAGAGGGAATTAGACCTGGAGTCTAAAGAGCAAAGTTTGTGTTAACGTATTATTTAATGTATTAATTGCAATAAAATAAACATCGTTTCTGAAACGATCGTACAATCGAGTTAATTTTTTTGTCTTTCCTTTTGAAACTGATTTTTAATTCACAATTATGAATCGTTTTACTCTATATATATATATATATATATATATATATATATATATACTGTGTAACCCGGATATAAGAGACTTCCTGTCAGACCTTACAGCTCTTTTATATCAGGTTACCCTTATATCCGGGGTTCTTATATCCGGATTACACTGTACATTGACACAGGCTCTAATTTGGGACCAGAGAAATTCTTTCTTATATCTGTTTTTTTTTCTATTTGGTCTCTTATATCCGGTTTACACTATATATATATATATATATATATATATATATATATATACCTGACGATGATTCGTGGACAAATCGAAAGCGCTCGTGACAGTAACAACTATGGAACTTTTAT
>NC_136518.1:18265303-18375303 GCF_053919585.1 Euprymna scolopes | reverse complement strand
ATGAGATATGCCCCATCCTCCCTACACTGCTGACTTTGCACCCTCTGACTTTTACCTCTTCCCAGCCATGAAGTTGTTTTTGAAAGGAAAGCGTTTCCCAGATGATGCAGCCTTGATTTCTGAAGTCATGTCGTGGTTGGACCAACCTGGGGTGTTCTACAAAAACAGTCTCGAGAGCTGCATCAAACGATGGGAGAAATACATAACTCTGGGTGGTTCCTATGTAGAGAAAGACTAATAACTGTGCCAAGTTTCGTTGCTCTACTTCTATGGGAAGTGTGTCAGGGGCATTACTTATTGTACGCCCCTCGTAAATACGAAATCTGCAGTAATCAAAATATCATATAAGCGTAATTTACGACCGGTTAATGCCGGGGTCGCTCTACTAGTATATATATATATATATATATATATATATATATAGGGGGGGAGATAATAGATTGTTTTCATTAAAACTAGGGATGAGATTTCTGTATATAACTTCTAGTTCGAATAATATTTACATTTTCATTCGAGGATTTTTCTGCCAAGAAGCGTCATAATTTTCTTTATTTTGCGGTATTTTACGTCGTGGTCTAATTGCCTACGTACGTGGGTGGTTTCAACGGAATGTTTATATAGAATGAATGGTGATAGATTCGAAGTCAGGAAGGTTAATCTCTTCTGTCGCGGAAGTCTGAGACGATAAAAGACTCGCCGGAAAATACTCATCATTTTTGCATCCAATAAACATCGATCCTCGTCTGAAATTCTTTATGTTGTATCAAAGGTCAGCTCGGTCAAAAGAGATAAATGTTTTGTCGTGGTCAGCAAGTTAAGTTTTGCTCGATAACAATTACGACTGAAAATTCGACCCGTACGACAGTAAGTGTTAGGCAAGATTATCATAGATTCTGTCGGTTTGTACGTCTCTCTCACTCTCTTTCTCTCTCTCTCTCTCTCTCTCTCTCTCTCTCTCTCTCATATATATATATATATATATATCTTTCCTTCTATCTATCTCTTTATTTCTCTCTCTCTATATATATATATATATATCCATATATTTACATATATATATATATATAATGTATATATCCACATATTTACATATATATATATATATATATATATATATATAAATGTATGTATATAGAAGATAGATAGATAGATAATTGACGAAGAAAATTTGTTTCTTTTCTGCACGTTATGTTGTATATTAATTGAAACTTGAATAAATCCGTATTTAAAAAGGTACATTTGGAAAGCTCTAAGCAACGCAGTTTTTTAAATAAACAAAATCATTTGTTTATATCATTGTGATAAAAAATCAAATTTGTTTATTTAAAAAAAATGTGTTGTTTTGGACTTCCAACCGTATCAATTTTAATACGTAATTTTTTACAATATATATATATATATATATATATATATATATATATATATATATATATATTAAGCTGAATGCGCGTGTGTGTGTGTGTGTGTGTGTGGTCACGAATAGGATCCTATATGGTTGACTATTTTAAAAAACTGATTACATATAATGATAGAAGATGTATCGACACACAGGAATGAGTATGTTTGATCTGGCAGAACGGTTGTTTATTAAAATTGTGGCGTCTGCGTTCGCGCTTGGTCCACAAAGTATGGATATAAAAAATTTATAAATTAAAAAAAAACGTTTACAAGTGTTTTTCATATAGATGTACAATAGAATACTTTGATAAGTATGTTTTAACTTAAATAGGGGTGGTATGATAAAATTGTGGGGTCTGCGTTCGCGCCTGGCCTCCATAGAATGGAAATAGGCACAAACTTTAATAAAGACTTTTCATATCTATCTGCGTAAGTATACTTTAATAATTATGTTTCAGTTTGAAGAAATACGGTATAATAAAATTATGGGGTTTTCGTTCGCACCTAACCTCCATAGAGTGGAGATATGTCACAAAGTTTAACAAGGTTTTTTAATATAGATCCACAGAATATTGTGATAAGTGTTTCAATGTAAACAAGTATGGTATAATAAATCATGGGGTTTATTTTTATTTTTATTTTTTTTTACTTTCATCATATTTTGCTTTGGTTTTGATAACCCCAAATTTGAAGCTATCTCTTTACAACCCTTCCTTTTCATAACCTATCATACTTTCATAAATCAGTCTATTTTCTGTAGGCTGTTTTTGAATCCAGTCAACGACGGGTACTTTTCATTTTATACTAGTATACGAGACTACCCGTGACTCGTTCGGTCAGTATGTTATATTAGTATGAGCGGGACACATGTGACGTAAAGAAAATAGTTTTTGTCGCATAACAGAAAATTTTCTATGAAAGTATATTAAAAAGAAAATGAATATATATAGATTTCTGTGTGTTGTTCTGTTTAGCTACCAGTCAACAACCCCATCCTTGTCACAGAATATTTGACTAAGCTGGGCATCAAGACAGTACTTCAGCCTCCATATAGTCGACACCTTGCCCCCTTTGACTTTTGGTTATGCCTAAGCTCAAGGAAAAGTTTAGAAGCCGTTGTTATGAAATAATTGAGGAGATAAAAGCTGTGATGAGGGTCATTGACACGCTAACACAAGAGAACTCCAGGCGGCCTTCCAGACGTTGTTGGAACGTTACAACGATGGAATTTAAGCTGGATTACTTCAGAGAGACTAGAGCTTCATGTGCGTACTATCAATAAAACGTATGGGAATTTATTTAAGACACCTCGTATATCTATCTATCTATCTATCTATCTATCTTTCTCTCTCTCTCTCTCTCTCTCTCTCTCTATATATATATATATATATATATATATATATATATATATATAAGCGATACCTATGCCAATTCCATTTGATATGTAATTTATTGATGTTGGCATTATCTATCTATCTATCTATATATATATATATATATATATATATATATATATATATATACACACACACATATATATGTATATATATATATAGATAGATAGATAGATAATGCCAACATCAATAAATTACATATCAACATCAATAAATTACATATCAATAAATTACATATCAACATCAATAAATTACATATCAAATGGAATTGGCATAGGTCTCGCTTATATATATATATATATATATATATATATAATATATATATATATATAATATATATGTATATATATATATATATATATATATATATATATATATATATATAAGTGAACGTGTCTGTGTGTTTTGGGTGTCTGCCTGTGTGTCTGTGTACATTTTCCAACGCAAAAACTCTGGCAATTTTCAGTCTACGAACTCAAAATTTGATATACAAAGTATTGAGATTCAGGAAAATATTTGTAATCCGTTTTCGACCAGAAATTTGGCTGTTAAGGGGTCAAAGTTTAACGATTTGACCTTTGAAACCCCTAGCAAACTCCTCCGCCAATTTTTGGTATAAACAATTGGAATTTTAGTTATAGGTTCCTTGGACATGGATCTAACTTAATGACTTGATTTGAGCCCAAAACAATAAATGTTAAGGGGTCATAATAAGTTAAAAACAAATGGACCTCTGCGGTCTCTACCAAATTACTCAGACAATTTCTGGTCTAAACATTTGAAATTTTACATAAAGGGTATTCAGAGATAGGGCAAGCTTTATAATCGGTTTGGGTCGAAAATTTGTAGTTACCAATGTATAAATGTATGTATGTATGTATGTTTTCATGTCTGCCTTAAAATTTCGACAGAGGCAACGGATTTTACCAAAATCAGTATCGTTTTGAAGTTCAGCCTTTCAGACGACAAATATCGAAAAATTGGCTAAAATCATTAATATCTTCACCTTCAACTCGGCATTTTTACTACAGATGGAGTCGCTTTTTCACCGAAAATTTTGAAAGTCATCCTCTCCTTTCGATTGTTTATCCTTAATTTAAACATATCACTTCCGGTTTGGCAGTGGTCGTAACAGCAAAGACGTCAGGGTTTTCCCTCGTTCTTTTCCTCCTTCGCGGTAATTGTTCGAGCCTGCTTCCTACTATACTTGTTTTTGCTCAACATACACATCCAAACACCCGGGCAACGCCGGGATGAAATGCTGGTATATCTATAAAGTGAAAATGTCTGTCTGTGTGTATGTCTGTGTACATTTCCCTACCAAAGTACTCTGTCAATTTTCAGTCTACAGACTCGAGATTTCACATAAGGGGCATTTAGATTTGGGATAATCTTTTTTATCCGTTTTCGGACAGAAATGTGGCTGTCAAGAGGTCAAAGTTTAACGACGTAACCTATGAAAACTCTACCAAACTCCTCCGCTAATTTTGGGTCTAAACACTTGAAATTTTGGATGTAGGTTACTTGGACATGAATCAAGCTTTTTAATTTGATTTGATTTAAAGGTGTCAAAATTGGGGAAAAATTTAAAAATATTTGACTCTGCGATCTCTGCCAAATTACTCAGCCAGTTTTTGGTCTAAACATTTGATACTTTACATAAAGTGTATTCAGACATAGGGCAAGCTTTTTAATCGGGTTTTGACCGAAAATTTGGCTGCCAAGGGGTCAAAGTTCAAAAGATTTGACCTTTGCTGTCTCTTGAAAAGTATTCAGCCAATTTTGGGTCTAAACACTTAAAATTTTAGATGTAGGTTACTTGGACACGAGTCTATGTTAGCATTCAATGTTACCATCCATTTATATCCCCAATTCACTACAGATATGAAGAGTAGACAACTCACAATATTACCATCGATTTATGTCCCCATTCAATTACAAATAATAACACGTTATTCAAATTTCTATTTCAGTGGTTATGCGCCGCCTAGTGAACAAAAATATCAAAATTACAACCGCTTCAGTCACACTTATCGTTTCTGTAAATATGATTTTTTTTTTAAGAAACGTACAATTTCGTTTGGTTTTATTTGTTTTTCATATTCTCTGAGACATTTCACTTTCAATTTTAATAAAAGTCTTTGCAAGGAATATCATCAGTAAAGCAATTGAGATTTATCTTAATCTTCAAAAGCGAAACTATTTATGCATTGATTTTTACTTCGTATCTTTAAAAAGAATGAATTTAAATTTAAAAACGGAACTCACCAAATAAATTCTATGAAGTTTGTTTTTTTTTACTTGAAATTTTAAAAGTATCGTTTGAATTAACCGTCCTATTTTAATTACTTTGCTTATTTTATAAATAAATTACAGATAGCAAAAGAAAAAAATGCAATATTGTTTACAATTTAAATTTCAATCTTACTTTATGGAGTTCAATTTAAGACAAAATATAATTTTTTGCTTCTAGTATATGCGTAGGAATATACTATTTCAGTTTTACTATCCAGTTACTATTTCACTATTATATAAATAAATAATTCAATAAAATAATAGATATAAATAAGTAAAAAAGTAAATAAACTAATCTGTGATATATATATATATATATATATATATATATATATATATATATATATAAAATGCGAAAGGTATAAAAGCTTATAACTTTTCTTTATTCGTTTTTAATTGGTGACGTGCAGGATTACAAAATAATAATATTATGAAAAAAAATTAAAAAACTTTTTTTTATAAGTACATAATTTTCGACCGATCCTTCAGTCTTCATCGATGTAGTGAAAGTATGAGGATGCATGGGGAAAAGGGGAATGGAAAAGGAAGGAAGGTAGAGGAGGAGGAGGAGGAGAAGAAGGAGGAGGAGAAGGGGGTATAGCCAATGAGGTGCCACGTCAGTCTTAAATATATAAACATATAAGTACGCACATACAAACATGCACACAGTACATATATACATACAAACGGAAAATTAAAAATTAAACACACACACACACATATATATATATATATATATATATATATATATATAAACTTTGTTGAATTACAAAGACTTACATTTTTTCTTTTTTGTTACTTTTGTATATTTCATCTTGGCTTTCTTCATTACAGCCATTTCATTAATGCGATGGAAATTTTATGATTTTATGTGTGCATCAGTCTCTTATTCTAATTAATTTGTCAGATATTATTTCCATTCGATGTTACCAAAAAAAGTTGATTTTGTACATGATAAACTTGGTGTTTTCGTTTGGGAAAAAGACATTCCATCCCCCCCACACACACACATATATATATATGTGTGTGTGTGTGTGTGTGTGTATGTGTGTGTGATATATTAGTTAGCATATATATATATGTATATATATATATATGTTTGTATTAAATTATAATATTTATGCGTATTTTACGACCAGACAACATCGTGCGGGCTGCTAGTATATATATATATATATATATATATATATATATATATATATATATATATATATATATATATATGAATGGAAATGTATAAAAATGAATACGAAAATTATAAAAGTTTATAACTTTTCTTTATTCGTTTTCAATTGGTAACGAGCATGAATACAAAATGATATTATGAAAAAAAATTAAAATACTTTTTTACAAGTACATAATTTTCGATCGATCCTTCAGTCTTCATCGGTGTAGTGAAAGTATATATATATATGTATATATATATATATATATATATGTATATATATATATATATATATATATATATATATATATATATTCCTTTTATATAAGATTGCACGTACGAAAAGTGGAGATACCCACAGAAGTTGATTTTGTATCCTGCCATGGCAGGAGGAAGTGCTACTGGCTTCACTTTCCCAGATTTGGCAACAGTACTCTATCTTATGTTGTTTTTGGACATTACTTGGACGGAGGATTGAATCAGAAAAAGGATATTTTCTGGAGCGGTAGAATGATGAAACCATTTAACAATTTAATTTTTACTTTCCAACTGAAATTTAACTCTAATATTTCATAGAAAGAAATATTACATGTATGTATGCGTGCGTGTGCGCGTGTGTGTGCGCATGTGTGTGCGTGCGCGCGTATGTGTGTGCGAGTTCGTGCGTGTGATTGTGCGTGTTGAAAGTTATTGCTTAGGCCAGTCTGGTTGAATACTGCGCGTTTTTCAAGTGTCTTTGTAATATTTTCGTAAATTAAAAAAACGCGAATGTTCTTTGAAACCGAACGACTATTTATATATATATATATATATATATATATATATATATATATATATATATATATATATATATATATATACTAGCATGAGTTCCTGGCGTTGCCTGGGCGTTTTGAGGTGCATGCTGAGCAAAACAAAACAAAAAAACGGTAATTTTTTTTAAACTTTGACCCCTATTATGACCCCTTAAAATTTATTGTTTAGAGCTCAAATCAAGTTATTAAGTTAGATCCATGTTCAAGGAATTTATATTTAAAATTTCACGTGTTAAGACCCAAAATTGTAGGAGGAGTTTGGTAGAGTTCTCAAAGGTCAAATCGTTGAACTTTGGCCCCTTAATCGCCAAATTTCTGTCCGAAACAAATCACATCGTTTTTTCCAAATCTCAGTACGTTGTATATTAAATTTCGAATCTGTAGGCTTAAAAGTGACAGAGTTATTGGGTAGGGAAATGTACACAGACACACAGACACACACACAGATACTTTCACTTATTATTTATCATAGAAATCCGGAGTTCAGGGAGCGATGAAGTCATTGAAGGCCGATTCGGCATTATCTCTGCTTTTGAAGCATTTTTCACGCAGGAAGTTTTCGAGATTCTTGAAAAAGTGATAATCGGTAGGCGAGAGGTCCGGTGAATATGACGGATGGGGTGGAATCCGGTAGCCCAATTTGGTCAGCTTTTGCAGGGTCAGTTGGGCAACATACAGGTGAACGTTGTCACAGAGGAGTTGGTCTCTTCATATTGACCAATCTCGAGCACATATGTTGGAGCTTCTGGCGCATTTCTTTAATTTGTCAGCAGTACTTTTTGGCCCGGATTAAAGAAACTTGTTGAAGACCACTAAACATTCGCCATAACCTTTTTTGTGTGTGCAATTTCGGCCTTGGGAAGTGTTGTGGAGCTTCTCCGGCATCTAACCACTGTGCGGGACGTCGGTGGTTGTCGTTGAGGATCCACTTCTCATCATTCATCACAATACGCTCGAGAAATAGGTCCTTTGTGTCGCGCAGAATGGGCGTAGAAACACCTCAAAACGACGATTTTTTAAAAATTATTATCGCTTAATTCATGCGGTACACATTTACCCAACTTTTTTTACTTTCCCATTTGCTTTAAACAGCGAACGACTATTGAGTGGTCGACCCTGAGTTCAACAGCAACTTCTTATGTGGTTTTGCGAGGATCGGCTTCAACGAAGGCTTCAAATGTTCGTTATCAATCGCAGTCGGCCGGCCGGCCGCGACCGTCTTTATCTTCAAGGCTCTCGTCACCATTGCGAAATTTCTGGAACCACCGTTGTGTCACACTTTCGTTAGTGGTTCCGTGGGCCAAACACATCATTTATATCACGAGCTGTCTCGACAGTTTTTCGGCCTAGTTTGAACTGGAACAAGAAAATCGTGCGGATTTGAATTTTGTCCATGCTGTCAAAAAGCTTGCAAAAATGAAAGAATAGATTGGGAATGTTAACGAATAACACAATTCGATAGCGCATCAAAATGATATATAATATGACTATATATATATATATATATATATATATATATATATATCAATGACTTATTCAGAAATCTATATATAAAAGCGAAAATGTGTGTGTATGTATATATGTATGTTCGCTTTTTGTTTATGTCTGTAAAAGGCTTTTTTCACTGTGATTCTCTGTCGGCTCACTCCTACTTAAAACTTTTATATCACGTCTAAATGATAATATCTAAGAGTTACGAACGGGGTTCGCGTGTGTATTTAATTTGCCCGACTTTTACCAGCTCGCCGCGTCTTCGAAAAGCGAATGGTCTGGCTTGCAGCGCAAAACTAGGTCAGACATCACACAACTTCCTCGCACCTGTTTATTTCGCGTTATAAATCTTCACTTAACGCGCTTATGTGTTCCTCTCCCTCGTGGCCGAGATGGTTTGGTGTCTGGGTTTTTTTCCCCGTTTCGTTTCCATCTTCCTACTAAAACTTTTTTTTTCTTTTACCCGGCCAACTTTTTTTTTAACACACGCACACTTCCAAATACCCAGGCAACGCCGGTACCTCCAGCTAGTCATATATAAAAGTAACATATGTGACAAAACGATAGTTTTGCACCAACGTATATATATATATATATATATATATATATATATATATATGTGTGTGTGTGTGTGTGTGTGTGTGTGTGTGTGTGTGTGTGTGTGTGATGAAGTTATCAAATAATAAATATTTAACAAAGCAAACTCATCAAGACAGAGAAAGCTCAACACTGTTAAGAATAGCGATCAAATGTATTTAATAAAAGATGAGAAATAAAAGTTACAAATAACTTTATCATATCATCATATCAATAAGGAAAAAGCAATAAGAAAAACCTCTTTAGGCCATAACATTTAGAAGATAAATGCTTTTTATCAGAAGAGCCTGAATCATGTAAAACTGACTTAAGAATATTTCGAGTGAAAATGAAGCAAGTATATAGAAAGATATTAATGAATTAAGAAGATATAAAGTACAAGAACAAGTATTTAAAAATATAAAAGTATTAAAATATATCTGCGAGAAAAGAGTTGAATAGGATGACAGGTTTTTTTATGATTTTATTATAAACTAGCAGTTCAGCTTGGCTTTGCTCGGGCCCTATGTACTATTCATTACTTTATGTGCATGTATATATATATATATATATATATATATATATATATATATATATTAAAAAGTTTGACTTACGCCCAGATAACCTATATCTAAAATTTACAGTGTTTAGACCCAAAATTGACGGTGGAGTTTGGTAGAGTCTGCAAAAATTACCTCTTTGAACTTTGACCTCTTGGCAGCCAAATTTTCACCTCAAAGCTGATTAAAAAGCTTGCTGCATGTCTGAATATCCTTTATGTAAAATTTACAATTTTTACACCCAAAATTGGCTAAATAATTTGCTAGAGACCGCAAAGGTCAAATCTTTTGAACTTTGGCCCCTTGTCAAGCAAATGTTCTGGCCAAAACCGATTAAAAAGCTTGCCCTATATCTGAGTACACTTTATGTAAAATTTCAAATGTTTACACTAAAAATTGGCTTAGTAATTTGGTAGAGAGCCCAGTGGTCAAATCTTTTTAACGTTGACCCCAATTTTGCCCCTTTAACATTTATTGTTTTGGGCTCAAATCAAATTTAAATGTTTGATCTATGTCCAAGTAACATACATCTAAAATTTCTCGTGTGTGTATACCTAAAACTGGCGGAGGAGTTTGATAGAGTGTTCCAAGGTCAAATCGTTGAACTTTGACCTCTTGACTGCGTAATTTGTGGCCGAAAACCGATTAAAAAGATGATCTATATCTCACTGCCCCTTATGTGAAATCTCGAGTCTGTAGACTGAAAATTAACAGAGTAGTTTGGTAGGGAAATGTACACACATAGACACAAACCAACAAACAACACAGACAGACAATTTCACTTTTATAGATAGATAGATAGATAGATAGATAGATAGATAGATGAGTGTTTCATCTTCCTACAGTCGAAGTTCTCAGAAATCACGTGTCCCTGCTTTCTGGGACTAATACTTGATCTCTATATGAGATACATAGATATTCAAATGTCCCATTAAAGTTCTTCTTTACCCTTCAAACATTGAATTAGTAAAGAAGTTAAGAACATAATTGTCCTCTTCACAATTAAGCATTACAATAACGACCCTGGTGTCTAACTCTGTCCCGTGGGGAGGCATAGTAAATAGGTACAATATGTTATAGTATACATTTCTTAGGGTCTCTTTGTTTTAATTGGATTTCAGGACAAGAATTCATGTTGTCTGATGGAACATCCAGCTACGTGCTGTTACTTGAGGTAACAATACTTGGAGAAAATAAACCATTCCTCGTAAAAGCCAGTTTTGGCTAAACATACTGAGAAATTTTACTTGGGCTGCGAATACTATTTGATTTTTAATATTTAGTCAGGGTTTACTTGCACTGGAAAATTATCTTCATGCCAGGTTGCCCTGAAAATAAAAACCTGCACAGAGAAACGTTAGACACTCGAGGATAGTGTCAAGTAAGCATGCAAGTTCTTTCCATGTAGGCATTCAAATTCTTTCCATGTAGGCATTCAAATTCTTTCCATGTAGGCATTCAAATTCTTTCCATGTAGGCATTCAAATTCTTTCCATATAGGCATTCAAATTCTTTCCATGTAGGCATTCAAATTCTTTCCATGTAGGCATTCAAATTCTTTCCATATAGGAATTCAAATTCTTTCCATGTAGGCATTCAAATTCTTTCCATGTAGGCATTCAAATTCTTTCCATGTAGGCATTCAAATTCTTTCCATATAGGCATTCAAATTCTTTCCATGTAGGCATTCAAATTCTTTTCATGTAGGCATTCAAATTCTTTCCATATAGGCATTCAAATTCTTTCCATGTAGGCATTCAAATTCTTTCCATGTAGGCATTCAAATTCTTTCCATATAGGCATTCAAATTCTTTCCATATAGGCATTCAAATTCTTTCCATGTAGGCATTCAAATTCATTCCATGTAGGCATTCAAATTCTTTCCATGTAGGCATTCAAATTCATTCCATGTAGGCATTCAAATTCTTTCCATGTAGGCATTCAAATTCTTTCCATGTAGGCATTCAAATTCTTTCCATGTAGGCATTCAAATTCATTCCATGTAGGCATTCAAATTCTTTCCATGTAGGCATTCAAATTCTTTCCATGTAGGCATTCAAATTCTTTCCATGTAGGCATTCAAATTCTTTCCATATAGGCATTCAAATTCTTTCCATGTAGGCATTCAAATTCTTTCCATGTAGGCATTCAAATTCTTTCCATATAGGAATTCAAATTCTTTCCATGTAGGCATTCAAATTCTTTCCATGTAGGCATTCAAATTCTTTCCATGTAGGCATTCAAATTCATTCCATGTAGGCATTCAAATTCTTTCCATGTAGGCATTCAAATTCTTTCCATGTAGGCATTCAAATTCTTTCCATATAGGCATTCAAATTCTTTCCATGTAGGCATTCAAATTCTTTCCATGTAGGCATTCAAATTCATTCCATATAGGCATTCAAATTCTTTCCATGTAGGCATTCAAATTCTTTCCATGTAGGCATTCAAATTCATTCCATGTAGGCATTCAAATTCTTTCCATGTAGGCATTCAAATTCTTTCCATGTAGGCATTCAAATTCATTCCATGTAGGCATTCAAATTCTTTCCATGTAGGCATTCAAATTCATTCCATGTAGGCATTCAAATTCTTTCCATGTAGGCATTCAAATTCTTTCCATGTAGGCATTCAAATTCTTTCCATGTAGGCATTCAAATTCTTTCCATGTAGGAATTCAAATTCTTTCCATGTAGGCATTCAAATTCATTCCATGTAGGCATTCAAATTCTTTCCATGTAGGCATTCAAATTCTTTCCATGTAGGCATTCAAATTCTTTCTATGTAGGCATTCAAATTCATTCCATGTAGGCATTCAAATTCTTTCCATGTAGGCATTCAAATTCTTTCTATGTAGGCATTCAAATTCTTTCCATGTAGGCATTCAAATTCTTTCCATGTAGGCATTCAAATTCTTTCCATGTAGGTATTCAAATTCTTTCCGTGTAGGCATTCAAATTCTCTCCCGTAGCCATTGAAGTTCTCCTCATGTATACATTCAAGTTCTCTCCAGTAGGCATTTTAGTTCTCTCCAGTAAGCATTCAAGTTTTCTCCAGTAATTATTCAAGTTTTCTCCAGTAATCATTCAAGTTTTCTCCAGTAAGCATTCAAGTTTTCTTCAGTAAGCATTCTATTCAGTAGGCATTTACGCTCTCTCCAGTAGGTGTTCAAAGTTCTTTTTATGTATGGATTATCTCCGGTAGCCATTCAAGTTCTGCTCATGTAAGCATAAAAGTTACCTCCATTAAGCATTTAAGTTCTCTCCAGTGGGTATTAAAGTTCTCTCCAGTGAGTATTCAAGTTCTCTCCAGTAGGTATTCAAGTTCTCTCCAGTAGATATTCAAGTTCTCTCCAATAGGCATTAAAGTTCTCTCCAGTAGGCATTAAAGTTTTCTCCAGTAGGCATTCAAGTTCTCTCCAGTAGGAATTCAAGTTCTCTCCAATAAGCATTAAAGTTCTCTCCAATAGGCATTAAAGTTTTCTCGAATAGGAATTCAAGTTCTCTCCAATAGGCATTCAAGTTATCTCCAATAAGCATTCAAGTTCTCTCCAATAGGCATTCCAGTTCTCCTCAGTAAGAATTCAAGTTCTCTCCAGTAGGCATTCAAGTTCTCTCCAATAGGCATTCAAGTTCTCCCCAGTAACAATTCAAGTTCTCTCCAGTAGGCATTCAAGTTCTCTCCGGTAGGCATTCAAGTTCTCTCCAATAGGCATTCAAGTTCTCTCCAATAGGCATTCAAGTTCTCTCCAATAGGCATTCAAGTTCTCTTCAATAGGCATTCAAGTTCTCTCCAGTAGGCATTCAAGTTCTCTCCAATAGGCATTCAAGTTCTCTCCAATACGCATTCAAGTTCTCTCCAGTAGGCATTCAAGTTCTCTCCAATAGGCATTCAAGTTCTCTCCAGTAGGCATTCAAGTTCTCTCCAATAGGCATTCAAGTTCTCTCCAATAGACATTCAAGTTCTCTCCAGTAGGCATTCAAGTTCTCTCCAAAAGCATTCAAGTTCTCTCCAATAGGCATTCAAGTTCTCTCCAGTAGGCATTCAAGTGTGTGTGAACACGTTTGTACCCAGGTGTTCTATTTCTCACCTTTTGATAATTCTAATGTACGATAACTATATGAATCTTCATTTGTTACGTAATTGTAAAGGCCGCAATTGATAAGTCATGAATGTAGAAAATATAAAATCAAACAGCATTCTTTTCCATAGTAAAAATATGTGTCCTCATCTATCTTACGCAACCGTGTTTACAAAAATAAGCTAAGTTTCTTTTACGGAAGTTGTAAAGTTGTATAGTAATAGGTTTGTTGGCGTTCGCAATGGTACACACCCCTCGTTGCCTGTTTATTTGTTAAACGGAAACAATTTTCTGCAGGTAATGTGAGTTTTTAAAAATATAGAACAATATAAAACAAAACAAAAAAGATTAATTAAAAAGTTTCAAATTTTTTCAAATGTAAAAAAAATAAAAGTCGAAAGATATTTGACATTTTTGTCTTGTCCCCACCCCGCACTCGTCTTTTCATCGAATCAAAATGATGCTCTTGTAAATTGTAATTGAGATTATTTTAGCTGTTTATTTTCTTTTCTGGGTTTTTTTTTTTTTTTTTTTTTTGGTTTAGGGAGGGTGGGGGCTGAAATTCCGAAATTTAAACATTAATAAAAAAAAAATAATAATAATAACAATACAAATTTCAGGTTGATTGATAATCGTTACGTCTTTAAATTGCATTCTCTTTTTTTTTCTAATTTAAATTTTAAAAAAGTGTTTTGACTCCCCCCCCTCCCCCGATTCGATTCTTTTCTTTTCTGAAATGCTTAGCTTCTCTGGGATCGGAAATTCTTACAATTCCCCACACATTAAAAAAAATAAAAACAACAGCACAAGGTTTAAGTATTCTTCCTTGGTTACCTCCCCTTTATTTTATTTTCGTTCTGCTTTCCCTTATTTAAATTGTATGTTTTTGGGTTTTTTTTTTTTTTTTTTTTTTTTTTTTGTAAAATAAATTGCTGTCTTCATACGCACCTTCTTAATTTCCCATTCGCTTTCTTCCTCACCATTTACCGACCTCCCCACGATTTCCCAACTCCCTTTTATTTTTATTTTTTTCTTTCATTTAAACATACGTGTTAACCCCTTTATTCTATTAGTAACTCTATTTAACTTTGGCCTTCGGGACAAGATCAAAGTGTAGTATCTGTTCTGCAGATGCTGCAAGCTATGACTAGCTATGACTAGCAAAGACCAGATGTGGGGGCAACCCCACATGTCTGATCTTTAACCAGCTCCCATTTCCCACCTCTCGGGAGCTGGTCCCCTTTTTCCCTTCCCCCTCCCTTCACTCCTCACATTAAAAATCGGCCTTGTGCCTAATTTGCTCGGTGGGGGAGCAAATAAATACCATCTGTTCCGGCAGATACTGCAAGCTATGACTAGCAAAGACCAGATGTGGGGGCAACCCCACATGCCTGACCTTTAACCAGCTCTCATTTCCCACCTCTCGGGAGCTGGTCCCCTTTTTCCCTTCCCCCTCCCTTCACTCCTCACATTAAAAATCGGCCTTGTGCCTAATTTGCTCGGTGGGGGAGCAAATAAATACCATCTGTTCCGGCAGATACTGCAAGCAAAGACCATATGTGGGAGCAATCCCACATATAAGACCTTGGTCAATGTAGGAGCAATCCTTCATAGCAATTGTCATTGTCCAGCTCCCCTACTCCCTGGGAAGTTGGTCCCCATTTCCCCTTCACTCCTCACTTTAAAAATCGGCCTTGTGCCTAATTTGCCAAGTGGGGGAGCAAATAAATACCTAAAAGTGTAGTATCTGTTCATCAGATGCTGCACTTCAATTTCTTCTCTGTCAGTGGTGGAGAAATCCTTCACGACTGAGACAATTTTTATTTTTGCTCCTTTTATCCACATTAAAAAACGACCCTGGTGTCTAACTCTGTCCCGTGGGGGAGGCATTGTAAATAGGAACTCTATTTACCCAGCGTTGGCCGAGCTATTTTTTTCTTTCATGGTTTTATTTATTCCAATGGTTCTTCTGTTCAAATGAACAAATACTTCCGAGTGTTTACCTTCGATTTTAGTTTATAAATACAAGTAGATTGTTTATTTTGGGACTAGTATATTATATTTGATTAAAAAAAAAAATATATATATATAATTTACAAACAGAACGCTTATGCATTATTGTCATCTTCCGTTACAAAAATGCAAATTAATGTATAAATAACTATTAATTATTTTTACCTACTGATACTAAATTTTCATGCTTAAGCAATCATCAGTATAAGAATGTCATTCGAAGGATTCAAACTGACTCGCAAGTCATCTTTACGCTGCATCCAGGATTCTAAAACCCTAAGCTACCAAGAGTTATTACAGGAAAAGAAAAAAGAAATAAGTTCAATCTATATATATAACACTAGCAGGAAGACCTGACGTTGCCCGGGATTCAAACATGAATGCTTCACACTTCCATATTTTTATTGTCATCCAAATTGGTGAAATTAACCATTTTTCAATCAAGTCGATTGATTGCCTACTCTAGTTGGGGACCCATTACGGTCCACTGGAAAAACCTTCACATGCCCCCCCCTCGCAGTCATTTAGCATGCAATAGTTGGGTTTGTATTATTATACACATAGATTCGAAAAAGTTGTGAAAAAATAAATATATAACAAACAAATGTTATCAAAGGCAAGATAAGGTACTTTTCTACCTAACTGGATACGTTTTTAGTGTTTTTATTTAATGTAACATGTTTATTCAGCTCACACATACATACACATACAGTGTTTACCGATGTATTGGAAAATTTAAAATGGAGCCCGACTCTCTCTCTTGAACACGGTAGTTTTGGGAAACTGAGTTAAAAATAAAGAAAAATTATACAAAATACTGTTAGAAACTCACCGAATATGCCAGCCTATGTTACGGTAACACATATTGAGTGAGCTTCTAACAGTATTTTGTATGGATTTTCATTTCTAACCCATTTTCCAAAACTTACTCTATTCAAATGATCGTTGGACGCCATTAAAACTTTTCCAATACATCGGTAAACACTGTATATTTTTCGAGCTGAATAAACATGTTACATTAAATAAAAATACTAAAAAAAAGTATCCAGTTATGTAGAAGAGTAACTTATCTTGCGTTTGATAACATTTATTTCTTATATATTTGTTTTTTGAAAATGTTTTCGAATCTATGCTATAGTAATACAACCCCCATTAGTCTATATTGCATTGTAGAGAAACTGCTGTGGATTTTATGAAATTATTTTTATATACAATGGAATGAATTGAAGTTTCAAATGCAAAGGTCAATGCTTCCATTGGGCTCTAAATCAGAACATTTATTTTGAACGCGCCCCTGTCATATAAAGACCCTGGTGTTGCTTTTATATGCCGACCTTGCTGGCTGTGCGATGATAATGGCCTGAATTTAAGTTTAAAATGAAAAAGTCAAAAATCATGGTGTAATTGTGCTTTAAACAGAAGCATTTATTTCGAATGCGTCCCTGTCATATCAAAGAACCCACTGTGTATTAAACATTTTTGATCACTTGTAGTGTTAAGCGATATATATATATATATATATATATGTGTGTGTGTGTGTGTGTGTGTGTGTGTGTGTGTGTGTATGTGTGTGTGTGTGTGTGTATAAAAAATTATAGTGATTCAATGAAATTAAAAAACCTTTATTTACATCAAGGATTTTTTATTATTCCAAGTAAGACAAAGAATACTTTATAAATTTTTATCTCCTCATCCTATAGGGTTTCGATGACTACCATCTCTTCAGAGGAGAAAATATAAGCAAATAGATATAACGGTATTCACCCTATTTGCTAATGTCATAAAGTATATATAATTGTGCATTTATATGTGTGTGAATGTATATATGTATGTGTCTATGCATGTATCTATATATATAGGTATGTGTATGGGAAAATATATGTGTGTATATACATATATGTATGTATATGTATATGCATATATATATATATATATATATACGCATATACATATATGTATGTGTGTATATGTATATGTATATGCATATATATACGCATGTACATATGTATGTATATGTATATGCATATATATATATGATTTTCAGAATGTGAGAGATTGTATATAATAAATTCCACAGCCAAACAACGTCGCAGCCCACAAGAGCCATGACAGTCAACGAACCGGAAGTTTCGCCCTCATTTGGGTTCATCAGTTAGACACATCCGAACTCAGGATTCGAAACCCGAGCCTCTTGCATGCAAGGCAAGCACACTACCAACTGAGCAAACGCCCTGAACACAAGAATTTCAATTAACCAACACAGATCAAGCAAACTGCGCCGAAATCCGACTGTGAAATGAACCTACTTCGTCTCAACAAGGGACGCGGTCATCCAACCAGCTAATAACCCCAAGCTGATGTCTCACAAGTAGGAGTTTTAACTCGAAAGGACGATGCCATCCAGCAATGCTAACCAAGCGAGCAATTTATGATAGGATTTTCAGAATGTGAGAGATTGTATATAATAAATTTCACAGCCAAACATCATCGTAGCCCACAAGAGCCATGACAGTCAAAGAACCGGAAGTCCAAGACTCGATTTTCGCCCTCATTTGGGCTCATCAGTTAGACACATCCGAACTCAGGATTCGAAACCCGAGCCTCTTGCATGCAAGGCAAGCACTCTACCAACGGAGCAAACGCCCTGCACACAAGAATTTCAATTAACCAACACAGATCAAGCAAACAGCGCCGAAATCCGACTGTGAAATGAACCTATTTCGTCTCAACAACAACATATATATATATATATATATATATATATATATATATATATATATATATATATATATATATATATATATATATACATAAATATATTGAGGGTAAAGAAATTAATGTTTTTTTCGGTATTTGTCGTCTGAAGGGTCGAGCTTCAAAACAATACTGACTATGTGAAAATCCGTCGCCTCTGTCGAAAGTTTTAGGCAGACATACAAACATACACACATACATTTATATATTGGTAGCTCACATTTTCGATACAAACCGATTAAAAAGATTGCCTGTCTCTGGATACCCTTTATATAAAATTTCAAATGTTTAGACCAGAAATTGTCTGAGTAATTTGGTAGCGACCGCAGAGGTCAAATTTATTAAACTTTGACCCCTATTATGACCCTTTAACATTTATTGTTTTTGGGCTCAAATCAAGTTATAAAGTTAGATCCATGCCCAAGCAACCTATATCAAAAATTTTAAGTGTTTCGACCCAAAATTGTCGGAGGAGTTTGGTAGAGTACAAAGGTCAAATCGTTGAACTTTGCCCCCTTAATCGCCAAATTTCTGGCCGAAAACCAATCATATTGATTTTGCCAAATCTCAATACCCTGTATATCAAATTTCGAGTCTGTCGACTTAAAATTGACGGAGTTATTGCGTAGGGAAATGTATATACAGACACACAGACAGACAGATACACAGACAGACAGATACAGATACACGTTCACTTATATATATATATATATATATATATATATATATATATATATATATATATATATATATATATATCATATATATATATTAGTGACGGGAGGATTCCAATGTTTTTCCCGGTTCCGATATAATTACCGATTCCGGTTCTGATTCTTTATAAATCTCTAAATATTTTACTATGAAATTGTTATTGCTGTAAAAAAAAATCATCTTAAATGTGGATGTATTGTCTCAAACATAAAAATATACTTGTGACGGGGTGATCTAGAGATTTTAGTCTCACAGGAAGTTGAAATTAATAAATATTTATTATTTTTTTATTACTATCAGCAGAGAAAGATTATTTATAAAAAAAAAATCAAATAAAATAGATAATTTTAAGGAAGCGGTTTTGGCATCAGAAAATAGGTACATATTTTCACGATTCCGATACCCCCAAAAACTCCGACTTTTCCAATTCTCGATTCCAATTGCGATTAATCGTCCCAACACAAATATATATATATATATATATATATATATATATATATATATATATATATATATATAAAACACTCTTTGAAAATAACTTTAACCGGACATTGTGAACACTTACAGTTGGAGACAGAATGCCTGAACACAGGCATCACTCTGAAAAACATATTTAATATCAGCGGAGGTAACTCTACAAACTCCCATTTTAAAGAAAAACTTTTTACGAAAATATCTGAAGAGAGCACACCCTAAGCTCGAAACGCGTTATAAAAATATTTTAAAATAAAAATATGATGAAAACCTTTTAAAAAAAAACACAATTGTTGATGGCTACACTCTTTTAGATATACATTTTTTCTCTCGTTGGAACTACACAACCATCACTTTAAATATAAATAACTACAACGACAGAATGCCAGCAACAAGAAAAAAATCTCTGGAGGACCTGATGGATTCGCAGACAAACCTCTCCATCGAACACAAACATCTCGAGGACGGATTGCAGCAACTAAATGAGAAAATGGACAGAATAATCCAGCTCATTTCCAACCAACAGGATAAGAAAGAGATCCAATTTGAGGAAATCATTAACCAACTCAAAGCACAACAAGAATACCTGGAATACTTTAGAAGACCATACATACAGAATGAATTACTAAAAACCAAGAAACAGAATCTCCAAAACTGGAACATCCTCCTTAAACAAAGAAAAATGGCTTTTTACCTCAGTAAAATTCAGCGACACCGCAACAACATACGAGACATTTCTAACGATGGAGAACCAATTCATTCCATATAAATTCCGGGAAAAAATTACACCACAAGATACAGAGGAACAAGTGAAAATCAAAAAAGACCTAAGTAGTTCAAAACTTCAGGCCGATATCGACATACGAGAAGACAAAAAAAGTACACTCTACGGAGAAGTGCACAGAAATTGACAATAAAATATTTAAAAAAATCAAGGAACTTTTCCCCAAGGAAACACACCAACCCCTCTTGAAACTCTGGGATTCTGAATGCAAAAAAGAGGAGGAAAAATCCAGGGAAATCATTGGACGGAAAATAACCTGGCTAAAAAACCTGCCGGAAAAAGAAAGAACCAAACAATCGACAAACACATACAAGGACAACCAGGAACAGAACACTCTTACACGATATCCGCAAACACAGAGATCACATAACAAAGGTAAGAAACGAAACATACACCATACACAAACACATCCACACAACAGATACAACTACACACAAAGAATCAACCACAATATATCCACGTCATACACAAATTCCCAACAACTGACCCAGCCAAAACGCACACTAATAACACCTCAAAATTACACAAGAACCCGCACCCTTAACAAACACAACACACCAGACAACATACCACACAATACATCTCCACAAAAATACCCACTTATATACAATCCTAAGCAATACAAACCAAACTATTACCACCCAATTCAGCAAACACAATCAAAATTCCATTCCCACAGACACTACATCGCTAACACAAACAACGAAAAAATACCTTTACTAAACAACCCCTACCAAAACATCCCCACAATGCAACACAACTACCTGAGACATCACATAATTCAAAACACTACCTACAACTCTCACCCCTCATATCCCACACAAAGAAACAAACCCCTAAGGCACCTCCCCCATCAACGGGAACAATCAGAATATCCCATGCAACACCAATCCCAACAAACAGACCTTCCCTACAACAAACCCCGACAACACAACCCTATACAATAATGCATGTATCCTCAACAGCAACACCAATTCCAACTGAAACACAACTATCCAACACAAAAAACATATAACGACAACCCATTCAATCATTTATCACTGAACCCTCACAATATTGTACACAACACTCATTTTACAAGGAGACATCACATCACCCTAAAACACACCACTCCTCGAAACAAGGAAACAAACAACTCCCACCATTTTTTAGGAAGCCCCCAGGGAACAACAATTCCAGGTTAGAAAAAATTAGACCCAAAATCATCAATTTATCCACATACTCCTTATCAAAGAACGAAATGGAAATACTGAAGCTGGGCCTCAAATTCTGCCCCACCCCTAACAGCAATATCGCAGAACTAAAAAAGGACCTTAAAGAATTCGAACGGAAATTTAGACTAATAGAAACACTAGATAACAAAGGGGACAAAGATGATTCTTTAGTAAAAAACAAATCAACATATTTCCCTAATAAACAGAACAACACAAAAGAACTAAACAGCTACTTCGAAAATCTCTGGAACCTTAACCTCCAAAAAAACCACAAAACCACAAGCAACCTCACACATAAGCAAAAACAAGCACTCGAAAAGATCCGTAATAATAATGACATAATAATAAAAGAAGCAGACAAAGGCAGTGCCGTAGTAATCATGGGCAAAACGTATTATGAAACAAAAATTACAGAATTACTGGATGACAAACACTACTATAAACCCATTAGTACCAACATAGATAGCACCACCATCTCAAAAATCACAAAACTTTGTACAACACACAACAAAATATTAAAAAAGAAAGAAAAGGACTTCCTCACAAATTTCATTACAAAGACCAACAACTTCTACGGACTGCCTAAAATACACAAATCTGGCACAATAGAACTTGCCATCGATACACAAAACTCAGAATATATTAGCGCTCCAAACCCTAGTGACCTTACATTTAGACCAATTGTGGCAGGACCAGCCTGTCCGACAAGCAGACTTAGCAACTTAATAGACATCTTATTACAACCTTTCACAGATCAAGTTAAGAGCTACATAAGGGACGACATCCTTACTACTTTACCACATACAGTAGAAAACGGGTCACTATTATTTACATTTGACGTTAGCAGTTTATATAGTAATATACCCCATGAATTAGGAAAAGAAGCAATAATATTTTGGATCAACGGACACGCACAAACACTACATCCCAGATTCACAAAGCAATTCATTATCGATAGTATAGACATAATTCTAAATAATAATTCCTTCGAATTCACCAATACCAACTACATCCAAACACTAGGTACAGCAATGGGAACGAAAACGGCACCGACTTACGCAACCCTTACATTAGCCTACCTAGAAGAAACCTTATATAAAAAAAATAGAACAAAAATTTGGCCACGGCACTAAAATACTGTTTGTAGAATCATGGAAAAGGTACTTAGATGACTGTTTCATCCTATGGAAACCCACATGGGGGGACATCACAGACTTACACACCATACTCCAGAACCTACACCCAAAAATTAAATTCATCATAGAACAAAGCTCTACAGAATTACCTTTCCTAGACATACTGATAAAGATTAAAGACAATAACATTATCACAGACATTTACCGCAAACCTACAGACACCCAACAATACCTACACTTTAAAAGTCACCACCCTAAAAGCTGCATAAAACCAATTCCCTACACCCTAGCACGTAGAATCTGCACCATAATCACGGACAATAACCTTCGGAAAATCCGACTCAAGGAACTACGAATAAATTTAAGAAAAAGAAAATACCCATCACAACTTATAGACAAAGGGATCCAACTTGCGACAAATATACCAGTAGAAGATTTGAAAACCCCTAAAGAACGAAACAAAGAACAAATCCTAACATACGTCTCCACACACAACACAAACAACCCAAAGCTTTTCACAGAGATAACGAAAAACCTCGTCCTACTTAACCAAAACAGCAAACTAAACAACTTCCTTAAAACAACAAAAATAATAAAAAGCAAACGCCCACCCAAAAACCTAAAACGCATTCTTACCTCATCCAAACTCAATCAAGACGCAACAAAAGGAGTCACAAAATGCAACAAACAACGATGTGGAGTCTGCAACATAATATTAGAGGGAAACACATACACATTTACGAACCCCATACAAACATTCAAAATTTTTAAAAAACCTAGATTGCACCTCAAAAAACGTGATCTATGTAATAAAATGCCCAGCATGCGATAAATCCTACATAGGCGCTACAAAAAACCTTAGTAATAGAGTAGCCCTACACCGATCCAACATCAAAATCGCGGAAAATAGACACCCACATGTATCACAACATATACACACATGCAGTGGAGGCAGATTCGAGATAATGCCCATCTTCCAAACTGACAACTACTTCTACTTGCTAACACAAGAAAAAAATTTCATAGCAAAGTTTAACCCCGCCTTAAACATCTCTCCATAATTATACACATAAATAGGCAAAACACAAAATACACTTACACGCATGCATGCTTGGGTAGGTGTGCACCCTCACACACGAAACAACAAAAAAAGCATAATAAGGCACACGCACACTTTCGCGGGTGCGCGCGCCCATACCCAGTACAGTACCATTTCTCTTAACTAAACAAACAACTAGAAATTGTACGTATGTATGTGTATGTGCGCGCATGTGTGCGTGTGTATATGTGTGTGTGCGTGGGTGTGCACATATGATTGTGTATGCGTGTGTGTATATGTATATATCATCTGTTATCTATGCTACATCTTGTTTGTATGTATACGTGCACTTATGTTTGGGTGACCGAATCCATGTATGCATATGTGCTTGGATTGGAAAGGAAACTTCAACCAATATATACATAAGGTGGGATGTATGAATATGTATGTGTGTGTGTGATTGTGAGTGCATGTGCCCATATATATATATATATGTATATATATATATATATATATATATGGGTGGATGAGTGTATACACATCCGTATGTATGTGTGTATATATATATATATATATATCCATATGTATGCACATGTATGAGTGGGTAAATGTGTTCGTGTGGATATGGATATACGCGTATGTGTGAGCCCCTGCATATGTCTGTGTGTGTGCATGTGTGTGTGTATGTGTATGTGCCTACATAGTATGTGGATGTTTGTGAGTGTATGTGCACATACATATATCTGTGTACATATATGTGTGTATGTGCGTGTATGTGTGTGTATATATATCTTCTACCTATTCTCCATCTTACTTGTGTGTGTGTGGGTGCGTGTACGTATGTCTGAATGATTATGCGCATATATACATGCGTGTTTTGGTTGGGGAAAAAAGTATATATATATATATATATATATATATATATATATATATATATAAAATAAAAAAATAAAAATAATTGTTAGCGGTGGATGTATGCGAGTACGTGTGTGAGTGTGTAGGTGGATATGTATATATGTATATATGTATGCTCCTACATATATTTCTATGTATGTACGTGTGCGTATGTGCTTGTGCCTGCGTGCGTGTGCGTGTGCATGTGTACATGTACATGAATGTATATGTATGCGTGTGTGATTGTGTGTGAGTGTATGCTATACATGGGGAAAGAAAGTCTTTAAAAAGAACCCTAAAAAAACCATAAAAACCTTCACCATATGGACTAAAAAACACTCTTTGAAAATAACTTTGACCGGACACTGTGAACACTTACAGTTGGAGACAGAATGTCTGAACACACGCATCACTCTGAAAAACATATTTAATATCAGCGGAGGTAACTCTACAAACTCCCATTTTAAAGAAAAACTTTTTACGAAAATATCTGAAGAGAGCACACCCTAAGCTCGAAACGCGTTATAAAAATATTTTAAAATAAAAATATGATGAAAACCTTTAAAAAACCCCACAATTGTTGATGGCTACACTCTTTTAAATATATATATATATGTATACATGTATATATATATGTATATATATATATATATGTATATATATGTATGTATATATATATGTATGTATATGTATATATATGTATGTATATATATATATATGTATGTATATGTATATATATATATATGTATGTATATGTATATATATGTATATATATATATGTATATATAAGTGATGGGTCGAATCCAATATTTTCCCGATTCCGATACAATTACAGATTCCGTACTAAATCCCCGATTCCGATACAATTACTGGTTCAGATTCCAATTCTTTATAAATATCTAATTATTTAACTATAAGATTGTTATTTCCCCCGATTTTCATAAAAACATGGTAAATATGGATATATTTTCCTCAACGTCAAAATACACTTGTGGATGATGATCTGTCGTTTTTCGCTTCACTGGTAATTTAAAAATCAATAAATATTTATTATTTTATCATTATTAGCAGCAATGGAAGCTTTTGGTTTAAAAAAAAAAAAATAAAAAGATTAAACGAATCGTTTTGGTATGGAAAATAGGCACCAATTTTTTGCGATTCCGATACCCCCAAATCTACCGATTTTTCCGATTTCTTATTCCGATTCTGATTAAATATATATATATATATATATATATATATATATATATATGTATATATATATATATATATATATATATATAACTCTCTATCAAACCAAACTACTCTATCCAACTATATTTGGCAACTAAAAAATAGCAATATTTCTTTCAACTTAAAATGGCAAATAATTGAGACTTGCAAATCATATAAACCAGGAGATAAATTTTGTACACTATGTACAAAAGAAACCCTAAAAATTTTAAAATATGAAGATATAAAAAGCACAACCAAACTAGTAAATTCAAGACACGAGCTTCTATCATGTAATCATAAACGTTGGTTTAAATTTAATAAATATAAACCACCTTAAATCATTAAAAATTACTCATTAGTAAAAATAGATTACAATTTTTTTTTTTTTTTAATAAATTAACTTACACCAATTACCGCCCTTAGACTCGTAAATCAAATAATAAATAAAGCCAATAACACATGACAATTATCTCCCCTTAAAAACTTGCAAAATAAATATTCTCTCTATATATATTAACTGTAGCGTCTTTAAATCAAAATGCGCTAACGGAAACAATTTACTGCACGAGCGTCGCCCTTTTAAATTCATCATTCAATAAAATAAAAAGCTATAGCAAACATCTAAATGACTACTTTAAACACAGTTCCTGATTTCAAAAAAAGAAAAACTAAAAGGTAACTATCTCTATATATTTTTAAATCAAATTTATTATGTAAATTCAAAAAAATATATATATTTTTTCTACTCATTTCTATCTCTAACCTATACTAATTTTCTTATAAATTTTAAATCCAAACCTTTTATTTCAATTTTTCAGATTCATCTGCCTTACTTTTAATGCTAGGTTTATTTTTGGTGTCTTTTCAATTCAATAGAAATCCTCCTAAATTTGCTGATGAGGAGACCGTGCTTACCAAAAAAACTATGTATAATTGTTCTACGTGACTTCATGTATACCACAAATAAAAAGCACGGATTTCCGAAACGATCGTACAGATAATTGACTTTGTTGTTGTTCTTTCTTATGAAACTGATTTTTAATTTAATTAAAATTTGATTTTTAAATTTAAAAAATTTTTTTGAAATTTTTAAATTATAAATCACATTACTTAATATATATATGTATATATATTCTTCTATAATATAAAGCTGAATGCCTGTGTGTGTGTGTGTGTGTGTGTGTGTGTGTGTGTGTGTGTGTGTGTGTGTGTGTGTGTGTGTGTGTGGTCACAAATAGGATCCTATATGGTTGACTATTTAAAAAAAATGATTACATATGATAGAAGATTATCGAGGATCAGGAATGGGTACGTTTGACCTGGTAAAGCGGTGGTTCATAAAAATTGTGGGGTCTGCGTTCGCGCCTGGCCCCTAAAGTATGGAAATAAAAAATGAAAAAAAAACGTTTACAAGTGTTTTTGATATAGATGTACATGAGAATACTTTGATAAGTATGTTTCAAATTTAATAGGGATGGTATAATAAAATTTTGGGGTCTGCGTTCGCGCCTGTACTCCATGGAAATATGGCACAAACTTTAACAAAGACTTTTTATATCTATTTGCGTAAGTATACTTTAATAATTATGTTTCAGTTTGAAGAAATACGGTATAATAAAATTATGGGGTGTTCGTTCATGCCTGACCTCCATAGAATGGAAATATGTCACAAAGTTTAACAAGGTTTTTTAAAAGGGGTGAGGGTCCACAATAACACCTTAACTTTAATCTTGATTCACGTTAGCTTTTATTTATTTTTTTAGATGAATCATATTTGGTCGAATAAATTCACATCATAAATTCACGTTCTTTTTAAAGTTAAAGCAAAAAAAAGTCGGAACTTTAGACAATTCTCGACACACATTTAACATAACTCTGCTTTTTTTTCCTACTCTACTTGCACATGGCAATCTTTCGAAAATAGATAAATAGATAAATCATAAAATATAAGAACGTTACTTGTTATCGTGTCAAAAGAAGGAAAAAATCCTGCTCACGTGATTACGTGTCTTTTTAAAAACATTTAAATAAGTTTTTTTTATTTTTATTTATATATCTATTTAAGCTTTTTTGTCAGTGTACTAGAAGGAATTCAGTTGATTACAACCCTTTCTGCGTTTTTTTTTACATTACAATAGTACAACCCTGAATCCGACGGCGACATACTACACCGTTCAATACTGTAAAATTGAAACGAAGCTGTTCTGCTTGAAAAGGGTGCCATTTTTCTTATTCATATTTATATCGATTCTTTGCTTTAAAAACTAAAGTAATTACGTGTTTACTTTTTTAATATCCCATTTTGCTGTTTCGTATTATTTTACTAAAGTAAGTAAAGCTTCATTATTTTTCAAAACTGTTTTTGTTTCTTTGTTTTTCAATATTTCGTCGATATTATTTAGTAAGAGTGTTTAGCAGAAAAGCCAACCAACGACTACCTGAAAAATAAATATACAAGAAATAAATGTTATCATAGTCAATAAAGATTCAGTACATTTTGTTTTGTGTTGTTTTGTTTTGAAATAGTTTTTAATGCTCTTTACTTGAAATAATTTCATCGGACGGGAATTAAAACGAAATTTGAGGCGATATCTACTTAAATTAATTTTTATATAAACTACACATGCCATAATCGAATATTCCTCAAGCACAAAATAAGGGAAACCATGAAAATATGTTTATAAATATTCCTTACGTTGACGGAACTCTCTTAAATTGTTAATTGAATGCTCAGGTGCCCCTCCCTTAAATTGAAAACGGGGCTCTCCATTTCAAAGTCGCTGCCATATATATATATATATATATATATATATATATATATATATATTTAAACCGGTTCCTGAATTAAACAATTATTTTTTTTTTTACAAACTACTTAAAAATACAAACCAATGAACTTTTCTACCATAAATGTAACTTTTATTTACTATGGTAACATATATTTCTTGTATATTTATATTATTATATATATAATATTTTCTCTTTGTAAGGAAACATCATTTTGTTGGTCACTCTTGGCTACGAATGGAAACAAAGTTGAAATAATAAAATATATTTTCGCAAAAATTGTCTTTTTTTTCATCATATGTTGCTTAGGGTAAAATTTTTGAGTATCAAAACCTATCTCTTTACAGCCCCTCCTTTTCATAATCTATCATACTTTCATCAATCACAGTCCATTTTCTGTAGGCTGTTTTTGAACCCAGTAAACAGCGGGTACCTCTGCTAATATATATATATATATATATATATATATATATATATATATATATAATATGTATATGCATATTGTATTTTCTTTCTTTTACTGTTTCGTAGTCTGGCCGATTTCTCTGATTTACTGAATTCTGCGATCATTTTTCACATTTTTCATTCAATTAACGCTTATCTTGTCGCCGCCATCTTGCTGTAGAACCGCCATATAAACACCAAAAAGAAAAATCACGTAAATATGCACAAGACAAAGAGCGCACAATCATATATTATTAAATACCCTTACAGAGATTGGCCTAAAAGTCACGATCCATTCTCTTGCGAACTGACATTTATAATCCAGTATGTGATGTTAATCCATTCGGATTATGTTCTGCATTTATCGCACGAGCTGCTGCAAGAATTCTCCTGAGGACAAAGATCTAGTAATAGAAGCTCTAATTGTAGACACCCGGCTTTGGATTAAAGTGTAATAACTGTTCCGTTTTTGGTTAGAAGAGTGAAAATACTCTTTGACTAGTGCAATTTAATTTTTTTTCCAAATCCCAAGTGCATGTTTTTATCCACATTAAAACGATTTTATATCGAAGTTTTCTCTCTCTTTGGGAGACAAGTAAATAGGGTCTTTGTTTAACGTTTTATAGACTTTAATTTATATTCTTCCTGCAAAACATTACCAGCAAAACATCTTTCTGTGGTAATTGAAAATATCAAATTTACAAACGGCCTCTAATCGTATGTATAACTCGGTCAAAAAAAAACTATGTTGACCATGTTGAGATCCGTATATTTTTATGAGAAGCGCTCGGTTTTCCCAAATTATTAAGTATATGGCGGAGATTAGGCTCAATGCTTCTTACTCCTCCGTGATCTTACAAGCACTGGTGTGTCAGTATTAATATGCCGTATGATGTCCTAACTCACATAGAATAGATCATTAATGTCTGTTTGTAAAGAAGATATTAGATAAAATATCTCTAGGTCTTTCATTTCCAGCTAGGGAATAGCTGGAAATGCCCTCTCATTTATTAAATCATTCTCTCGATCAGCAGGAATCAGAAGCTCATAGTATCAATTCTCGCGTCCCTCGGGGTTCCATCCTGGGCCTAACTCTCTTCCTAATATTTATCAATGATCTCCCAAATCACATTTTTAGATTATTCGTAGATATTTATACAGGAGACATAACAATCTATTGCAACACTTCAAACGCCGGCAATGATCAAGTTTTTTCTGACTCTCTCTCTTCTGATCTTGATCACGTTATGCAATGGGAAAATATGTTTGGTTTATTTTAATACATTTAAAACCAATCTTCCTTCCTTTCATCATAACCGCTCTGACCCCATCAAGCCGCAATTGAAATTAATGGCTATAGTCAAGGGGAAGCACGATGTCTTGACAAACTTATGGGACTACCCTTAATTCCTGATCTAAAACGGAGCACATATATCAAATCTGTTGCCAATATCGCTGGAAAAATGGGTGAATCATCATTCCACTCTAGTAGTTATCTCACTAACGATGCAATCCTCTATTTGTATAAGAGCTAAGTATGTATTAAAATCCAGTACTGTTGCCACATTTGGGTAGGAACTGCTCGGCGCGCCCTACTCTACCTTGATAGAGTTCAAATCCGGCTTCGCCATCTAGTAGGTAATGCATTTTTCTCTTCCATACAACCGTTTTCTCACAGAAATGACTATGTGAGCTTGTCTCTGCTCTATAGTTATTTTCATGACAAGTGCTTGGCTGAACACCAATCTATTGTCATCTCTTGCAAAACTTTCACAAAAAGTACTCGACTAGCTACAGCTACTATCAACAATTCCCCCCCGCTCTCTATATGTGCCTTGTTTGTACATTGTTTAATCTTTTCCCCAGTTCACCCGCCTACAAATTATGAATTGAACTTTGTTTGCAACTTAAGTCTTCAATAGGATATAGCCAAAAAATGAATTTACAGAATGAAACGATAAAATGTTTGTTCTAAATAAAACAATATTGAAACTTAATTTTAAAACTTTTATTTAAAAAATCAATTCAGGTAAATTGATCGTGTAGTAGAATGTTGCCGCGTTCAACCTTAATCAGCGTCTCGATACGGGTCCGGAACTGGGAGCATGCCTTTTCCATAACCGCCGGCGGAAGCCCGGCGAATACTCGGTGGATGGTGGAGATCAGGTTGGCTTTGATGTTGTGGGAGGTCATGTTGGTGATGTTCTCGACGTATGACTAAACGAAGTAGTCCAGCGGGTTCAGAGCGGAGGAGAAGGGGGTAGTGAGAAAAGAGTACAGAATTGTAGCACTCCTTCTGAAACCAAGCCTGGGTCTATTTTGACTTGTGGGTTGGCGCCGAGTCCTGCTGCCACACCCAGGATCTGCCAGTGGCCACCTGATTGCACAAGGGAATTTCCACATACTTCAGCACATCCAGTTACACGTTGGCTTTAAAACCGATATCGCAGATGTGAGGTGGCATGATGTGGTCTTCACTTGAAACCACACCAAAGACCATAATTCTAGAAGTATAAGCCATTTTGAGTTTCAGAACAGTTTCAGATGGTTCGCTGTTACACACAAGACCTGGGAGGTGACTTGTTTGTAGTAGACAGTTCCACAGAACAAAATATTCTTACCGTGTCGAAACCCGGGAAAAGAATATGTGAAATTGCTTCAGAAAAAGTTTAATATTTATGAAGCAATTCTGGTTTCTGATTGGTTGGTAGCAGAACGTGAATTTATTTGATTCGTCAGTTCTTAGCAGCATCGTTTATAAATAGAATCGTCCGATTGTGTGGGATCATACCCCATTACCACTCTGTGATGGGAAGTGTCTCCTAGCGGCTTCAGCTGCAGGGAGACAGGGTAGTACCAGTCAAGGATTCGTCACTTGACACTCAGCCCAACAGGTGAGGGGCCGGGAACCGGCCCAGCACCTGTTGGACTGAGGTACACCGCCTGGGTAATACCTAGGAGGTCCTCCCTCCCAGGCCTTGCCACCGGGCTTTCCGGTGGGGCAAGTTTATTGCTTGCTGCCTGAGGCGCCCCGACCGGGGAATACCGACGGGGTTACTCAGGCAATTTTTAAAATTGCAGGAGTGCCCCTCCTTTAGGGGAGCCTGCGGGTATCCCACTTTCCGGCCTTGTGCCACATTTTGCTGAGGTGGGCAGCAAATAAATATCTACCCCATTACCACTCTGTGATGGGAAGTGTCTCCTAGCGGCTTCAGCTGCAGGGAGACAGGGTAGTACCAGTCAAGGATTCGTCACTTGACACTCAGCCCAACAGGTGAGGGGCCGGGAACCGGCCCAGCACCTGTTGGACTGAGGTACACCGCCTGGGTAATACCTAGGAGGTCCTCCCTCCCAGGCCTTGCCACCGGGCTTTCCGGTGGGGCAAGTTTATTGTTTGCTGCCTGAGGCGCCCTGACCGGGGAATGCCGACGGGGTTACTCAGGCAATTTTTAAAATTGCAGGAGTGCGCCTCCTTTAGGGGAGCCTGCGGGTATCCCACTTTCCAGGCCTTGTGCCAAATATTGCCGATGTGGGCGGCAATTAAATATATACCCCATTACCACTCTGTGATGGGAAGTGTCTCCTAGCGGCTTCAGCTGCAGGGAGATAGGGTAGTACCAGTCAAGGATTCGTCACTTGACACTCAGCCCAACAGGTGAGGGGCCGGGAACCGGCCCAGCACCTGTTGGACTGAGGTACACCGCCTGGGTAATACCTAGGAGGTCCACCCTCCCAGGCCTTGCCACCGGGCTTTCCGGTGGGGCAAGTTTATTGCTTGCTGCCTGAGGCGCCCTGGCCGGGGAATGCCGACGCGGTTACTCAGGCAATTTTTAAAATTGCAGGAGTGCCCCTCCTTTAGGGGAGCCTGCGGGTATCCCACTTTCGAGGCCTTGTGCCAAATATTGCCGATGTGGGCGGCAATTAAATATATACCCCATTACCACTCTGTGATGGGAAGTGTCTCCTAGCGGCTTCAGCTGCAGGGAGACAGGGTAGTACCAGTCAAGGATTCGTCACTTGACACTCAGCCCAACAGGTGAGGGGCCGGGAACCGGCCCAGCACCTGTTGGACTGAGGTACACCGCCTGGGTAATACCTAGGAGGTCCACCCTCCCAGCCCTTTCCACCCGGCTTTCTGGTGGGGCAGGTTTATTGCTTGCTGCCTGAGGCGCCCCGACTGGGGAATGCCGACGGGGTTACTCGGGCAATTTTTAAAATTGCAGGAGTGCCTCTCCTTTAGGGGAGCCTGCGGGTATCCCACTTTCCAGGCCTTGTGCCAAATATTGCCGATGTGGGCGGCAATTAAATATATACCCCATTACCACTCTGTGATGGGAAGTGTCTCCTAGCGGCTTCAGCTGCAGGGAGACAGGGTAGTACCAGTCAAGGATTCGTCACTTGACACTCAGCCCAACAGGTGAGGGGCCGGGAACCGGCCCAGCACCTGTTGGACTGAGGTACACCGCCTGGGTAATACCTAGGAGGTCCACCCTCCCAGGCCTTGCCACCGGGCTTTCCGGTGGGGCAAGTTTATTGCTTGCTGCCTGAGGCGCCCTGACCGGGGAATGCCGACGGGGTTACTCAGGCAATTTTTAAAATTGCAGGAGTGCCCCTCCTTTAGGGGAGCCTGCGGGGTTCCCACTTTCCAGGCCTTGTGCCAAATATTGCCGATGTGGGCGGCATATAAATAACTACCCTATTATCACTCCAAAATATTGCAGCAATAACCGTGGCCGGAAACTTTGTTTTCTTCAACTCGGCCACGTCTCTGCTATTTGTTGCAATCCAGTGATGTATTTTGAGTTTGCTGGATCGATAGGGAGTAGTAGTTGTACAGCGGCGCATCTCCGATCTCGCTCGGTGAACATTGTGTCACTTTCAGACATGATAAGTTATTCCTACCGCTCTTGGAATTTGTATACAACTAGGCAACTAGTAGATGGTCTGCAACAAAGCCGGTTTTGATCAAATGGAAATGGAATCATATCTTCTTTTCTAATGCGACAATTTTATTTTTCCACTCTGCTGTAGAATGAACTCAAAATTTGATAGTTACATTCAATGTTATGTATAAGTAGTTTATACAAGCTGATCATTTCCTACGTTAGGTTACAAGGCCTCTCAATCTTAACGGATCTTTCATTATTCTTAACCAAATCTCATTTCTAAGTTTCTCCCCGTGACGTTATATAATCGCACTTGACTTGTAATAGAATATTCTACCACGACTTAATTAGAACTTTACGTAGAAAATACTGTTTTTTAGGCGCTTCTACAGTATTGGGACGAGATTTTTTAGTCTATAAATGTAGGTTTTAGATAAAGAAAACAATGGTTTCAACTGATCTTTTGTCAATTCTAATAAGTTACAATAGTAGCTTCCAAATTATGCAGTCGAAATTACCTGAATATTGGTGAATTATTTTTAAAAAATCTTTAATCGTGTTAGCAAGTGAAACATTTACGCCATTTTGTTTAAATTAAAACGGAAATTACTTCCCTTTCGAATTCCCCTGTGTTTTACGATCGTTTTCATCAAATTCAATTTTTTTAATTTTCTTCAATAATTTTCTACCTCATCGATTTTAGTAATATTTGGATATAATCATCTTAAAATTTTAAGGAATACGTAAATACTATTGTTTTCATGCGAAATTCAGTATTCCGATTTCCGAAATTTGGTTCCAATAGTGTAGAAGCACCACCGTTTTTAACATCATTTTCACACGCATGCATGCATATAATAGTGTTACGTATGTTATTGTTACGCCTTAATATTTGCAACTTCCCCGGGAAACGTATTGAGCAGAGATGATTTGGAATGTTTGGTAACCAAGTAACTGTCTTTATTTGCAAAATATAAAATAAAAGGAATGAAACTAAAAACATCTTTGGTTGTCCGGGACAAAAGAAAAACTGATAAAACCACAAATGATGTCGATTCGATTGGATAAATATTTAGACAAAATGGCGTCGTTTTTCACGCTCTTATTTTTCAAAGGATGAGAAAAATATCGCCTTATTTATGTGAAAGAAGCGGGAATAATTGATGACCTCAAAAGTTATTGGAGAATCATTCTTTATTTAAAAGCTTCAGTATAGTCACAGGAAATTGCAAATATTTGATTAGAACAAATACACGATGATATATAAATAAACACACACAAACACGCACACACACAAACACACACACACACACATATATATATATGATAAAAATAATGGAAATAGTATTCCGACGAAATAGAGAAATAAAAAGGAACAAACCGAGTTATGTGTACGTCAACGTTTCGTCTTTATTTTCATCCAGAGGAAGTCTTGAAATAAAGACGTAACATTGATGAACACATAGCTCGATTTGTTCCATATATACCCAGTGTATCGCAAAAGTTAGTACACACCTCACATTTCTTCAAATATTTAAATATATCTTTTCATGGAACAATAATGAAAAGTTGTCTGTCTGCAACATATACAACAGAGTTCATTTATTTTCCCCTCAAAATAACTCAGAATATAGTCATTAAAAGCTAAATCCCTGGCAACAAAAGTGAGTTCACCCCTTACGAATAGTTGTCAATATTAACATACAACATGTCAGCTCTCAATAATATTTTGTGTTGCCACCATCATTATCCAAAACTACCTTTATACTCCTGGGCATGGAGTTTACCAGAGCTTCAGACGTAGTCACTGGAATGCTCTTCCACTCTTCAATTACGACGTCGCGGAGTTAGCGGAGCTGGAGAATATTTGAGACTTTGCGCACCTTCACCTTCTGCTTGAGGATACCCCAAAGATGTTCGAATGTGTTCATATCTGTAGACATGCTTGAGCGGTCTATCACCTTTACCTTTAACCTCTTGAGTAAAGCAGTCGTTTTTTTGAATGTGTGTTTTGGGTCATTGTCATGCTGGAACACTGCTCTGCGGCCCAGTTTCTGGAGGGAGGGGATCATGCTCTGCTGCAGTATTTGACAGTAGATGTTGGAGGTCATGTTTCCCTCAATGAAAAGTAACTCTCCAATAACTGCAGCACTCATGCAGCCCCAGGCCATGACATTCCCACCACCATGCTTGACTGCAGGCATGACACACTTATCTTGGTACTCCTCAAATTGGTGTGCATGGCTGTCACCCCAGGGGGAAGTCTCTTCTGACGGGAATAACAAGAAATCCTGCAAACAGTTTGCTAAAGACATGTAAATAAAGCCCATAGATTACTGAAATCACGTCCTATGGCCTGATGAGACGAAATTAAATTTGTTTGGTTTTGATGGCCTAAAGCATGTATGGAGTATGTTATTATGGATGATAACGACGACCAGTTGTCAAAATTTCAGCTTTTCACAGTTGTTATTTCTAACAAATATTAGGTTTTAAAATTTTGTCCCATAATTTTGGACGCTACTGTAGAATATTTATGCGCATTTTACGACCGGGAAACGCCGGGTGACCTGCTAGTATACTATATTGATAACATGAAGTCGATTTTCCTCTAAAGAAATCTATTATTTTAGTAATGCTTGAAATTGTTCTAAACAGATATTCGGTTTGTAAACTTGGACACAATTTCACCGACCGCAACCCATACATAGGAGTAAGCTGAAAACGCTGCCACTTGCAAACCGTTAATGGGGACCAATTATGCTCAGAACGAGATTCTGATGAGTTAACTATTATTTCACTTCGGTATTTACTTCAATTAGACGGTAGATCGGAGCCCGATCGAATCAATTGGTTGGTTATATCATATCCTAGTATCTAGTATAAATTCATCCCCAACCGTGTTTTCCAATCTGATTCTTCCAAAAATCGTCTTCCCAAATAGATACTTAAAGGCGGTGGCTGAGGAGCAACCATGGTAAGAACAACGCAGATTACCAATAGGAAGGAGTATTGTTTTCAAAGAGTAATTTATTTAAACTATAGTCTCTACTGTTATATAAAAGGTGTTTTGTTTATGTGTGTGCGTGTGAGTTCGTTCCTATAAACTTGGAAACGGCTGGGCCGATTTTATTTTAAATTTTACACGAAACTACTTGATAAGTCTGGAAGTGTTCTCACCTAGGTTTTCTATCGGAACCCGTCTATTTAGTATCAAAAATCAATAATCGAAAAAATACAATTAAAAAGAATCTCCGATTTTGACCAAGATTATCATTTTTATACAGCTTAACATAACAAGTGCATTTGAGAAGTTATAACACCGCACAAGCAGAAAGGCCCGAACTATAAAATCAACTGTGGATTCCTTTATAATATAGGGACGCGTTCGAAATGAATGTTTTTGTATAGAGCACAATCGAATGAGGATACTTGACTTTTGCATTTTAAACTTTAAGTGAAACCATTATCTACATATAATTTTATAAAATAAACAGTAAATTCTCTGCAATGCAATGTAGACTACAATGTATTGTGGATTAAGTCACTGCGAGGAGGCATGTGTAGCTTTCCCCTGGCACGCTGTGGAAAGGGGGTTCCAAACTAGAGCAGGCAATAAATCGATTTGATAAAAAAACTGGGCGATTTTATCAATTCAATGACAATTAAAGGATGGAAGCGTAGAGCATTCGATGATCTTAGTCGTGGACCCACCGCGGTGCTCAGGGAGGAAGTTTCACTCGCCTCCTCACAGTTACTTAGTCTGCAATACATTGCAGTCTACACGGGACTATGAAAAACTTGCTGTTGATTTTATGCAATGGTTTGAATTAAAGTTAAAAAATGCAAAAGTCAAGTATCATGCTTTAATTGTGCTCTAAACAGAAACATTCATTTCAGACGCGTTCCTGTCGTATCAAAGACCCCCTTGTTGATTTTATACCCGGAGCTTTTCTGCTTCTTCTATGATGAAACTTCTCAAATGCACGTGTGATGTTACGTTGTATAAAAGTGTTAACTTTGGTCAAAATCGAAGTGTTTCCTCTTTAATTGATCGATTTTCGACATATATATCGGAGGCATTACGATACAAAACCTATCTAAAAACAGTTCCAGACACAAATTAGATACATTTGTGTAAAATTTAAAAAAAAGATCGTACCAGCTGTTTCTGAGTCTATAGGGAACAAACATACACGCACAGACACTCACACGAAATGATTTTTATATATAAGCTGAGATCTTTTTTCTTTGTTTTCCTTTTAAATTCAAAAACGACCAAACAGTTTTGCTGAAGGAATGAAAATGCTATTCGCAAAACAATAAAATATTATCAAAATCGAAAAAGACATTGTTCTTGAATTTTATTGTTAAAAGATAAAATCAAAAATAATCTGGATGATTATTGGGGAAAGCTTTATTTTGGAATCATCATTTTCGTCAAATGTACATATTGATTTTTTCTCTCTAACTACCTCGTTCATTTATCTTTCTCTCTATTTCACTCTCTACCTCTCTCGCTCTCTAACTACATGGTAGCCTTTTCGTTCTTTCTCTTCTACCTTTGTCTCTAATCAGCGCAAATTTAACTTGTCTTTTGAAACGGCCGCGCGATGTGTTGCGCCCACAGCGATAATTTGCGGCAATGGCGCTTGTCTTGTTCCGTGCCGATAGCAGTTGTTTAATCGAAGCGGGGTGATTCGTTTCCGGCGCTAAGCGAAAAGGGCGGAAAGCGATGATTAACGTGTTAGGCGCTACAAGAATAAAGAAAGAAATAATGAAATTTTCGCGGCGCGTTTTGTTCTTTTGTCAGTCGCCATTTTGTTTTATTGCGGCATTTTGGTCGGCGACCACAGGTGCAATATGGCGCTTCGTTAAGAAATGCAACTGGAAAATGTGAGACTAAATAATCGGTTTGCGATATTTATTCTTGCTTTATGCTTAGTTTATTTTTTATGTGCGTCAGTTTTATTATTATCAGATGTAGCAACCCGGCGTAGCCCAGGATACAAGTATGCCGTTTTAGGTTCAATGTTAAATTTTAAAAAATAATAACAAGTCATTAATATATGAGAAAAAATCTAAAAATGTAAGTGGAATCATTTATATTCTAGCCTGTAATTTAAAATAAAAGTGATTGCACTTTCATGTTGATCTTTACGGATTATTATTTAAAATTATCTTCATTGTAATAATCTTTTTGCCAGGCTAATTATTTCATGAAAGAGAATGTAGCGAATTACAGTTTACTCTTAAGATTATGCCGCATGTATACAAATAAAGAAATATTGATTTTTCAGATCCATTGTTATTTAAGTTTGGATATAAACAAGGCGAGAAGATAATAGAAATCATCATCATCATCATCATCATCATCATCAATATATATTAATAGGATAGCGAGTTTGTTATTTATTTTGTGTTTCACGCTTACATCCGAGTGACTGTCGTTTAATTCTTATAGACTTCCATTTCTTGTAATAAATAATTTTACCAAGAGTTTTAGTCTTGGTTTCGATTATAGCTGATGGCACTCAAGTCATATATTTTTTATAAATAATTTTTCCACGTTTTGGTTTCGGTTTCGGTTTCGATTATAGCTGATGGCACTTTTTTAATATAATTTTATTAAGAATTCTTCATAATTTTTTTTTTATTTCGGTTTCGATTATATCTGAAAGAACTCAAGTTATATATATATATATATATATATATATATATATATATATATATATATATATATCATGAGTTTTGGTTTTTGTTTTGGTTTCGATTATAGCTGATGCACCTAAGTTATATGGATATATATATATTTTTTTTTATCACAATTTTATAATATATAAGAATCGATAGAAAATTAATTCTATAATAATATATACGAAATCTGCAAGGATTAAAATATCATATTTAAGCGTACTTTACGACCGGGATACGCCGGGCGTCCCTGCTACCTTAGATAAATATTTTTGCAGTTTTAACAAAAGAGCTACAATATCATCAGAGGGCCTCCATTTACGCTGAACATCTACAGAATGCCAACATCAATATATTACGTATGAATGAGTCCCCTATGGTATTTCCACAGATCCTGCTAGTTATTATTATTGTTGGTATAGTTAATTCACTAGGAGTTTCACACAGGTTTACAGCAGAGTTTTTTTTTTACAACAACCTGTTGCGTTCACTGAAGTCTGAGTGACAACAAGACTCTTCATATATCCAGTACTCGCCACCTCTTTCAGTAAACTTTGCAAATCATTTTTCTTGCTACTTTGATTTTTTTCATCTGTTTGACTTTTCACGACTATTTGCTATGATGCCAAGAGAAGTTGATGGCAAGATATTTGTGTATTTTATGGAGGGTGGAGATCTGATATAATTATAGTTCTGTCTGTTTCAGTTCTATTGGTCTCGCTTAATGTGTTTTATTTTACAATAGATTTTGTCCTGTTGCTATTCTCCAATTTGTATGTGATAGATTTGCGCGCGTTACTTATATGCATTGATTCAAGCATTCGAGAATTTGTAAACCTTCCCTTCGATTCCAATTTTCCTTGTTGCACAGGAGACCATATTAGAGAGAGAGGCGGATGATGACATTACTCCCCTCCCCAATCCAATGGAATTTCCAAACAGATTCGAAGAAGTATTTACGACTGCTTCAATTCGGTGTCCTTGCGTTTGGTACATACTACGAGACCTGCTTTTCCGTCTTTCCGCAAAGATAGTTTGCCTTACATCCAAAATAGTAATATTGTATATCAGTTTAGATGCCAGTGCGATGCTGGTTATGTTGGGCGAACATCCTTGCATCTTTTGACTCGTATAAACCAGCATGTTCCATCGAAAATCAGACAAGGGAGGATGGGGTCTGGTGGTCTCCCTCCTTCTGTAGCCTTGGACTCTGCTATTGGCCAGCATATTGTTGACAACCCGTGCTGTGCCGATAGATATAAAATAGATTGGTTCGAGGTGCTACATAGAGCGGACTCCAAAAACCATTTAAAGTTTTTGTAGGCCGTCTCTATCGCGGTGCGTCAACCTTCTTTGTGCCGGCAAAAAGAAACATCAAACGCATTGTTTCTATTTGGGAACTTTGAATTTTTTCTCCCGCTCTTTTTTTCTCCCTCGTTGTGCCAATATTTTAATCGTTTTTAAACGTAAATAAATTTAATTAGTGTCCCCGTACGTTTGGCACATTTGATAAGTTTCCCAATAGAACTCTTTATTTTCGTTACAATATTATTTAGGTTGCTATCGATTTACTCCTGACGAAATGATAGCCGAAAGAACTCTCGAGAAACTTCCGCCTATTATTTTTTAAAACTATATACAAATTCTGTACCTCTAAACATTTATTTAAATATTTTCGGAAGAGGTACACACACCAACAAATATATATATATATATATATATATATATATATATATATGGTTGACTCTTGTCCAGGTAACCTGTATCTAAAATTTCAAGTGTTTAGACCCAAAATGGGCAGTTGAATTTGGTAGAGTTTGCAATGGTCTCATCTTTAAACTGTGACCTCTTGGAAGCCAAACTCTCGCCAAAAATATGAGTAAAAAGCTTGCTGCATGTCTAAATATCCTTTATGCAAAATTTCAATTGTGTAGACCCAAAATTGGCTGAATAGTTTGCTAGAGACAGCAATAGTTAATGCTTTAGAACATTGACCCCTGGGCAGCCAAATTTTCGGCCAAAGCCCAATTAAAATCTTGCCCTATGTCTGAATACAATTTACGTAAAATTTTCAAATGTTTAGATCAAATATTTAAGTAATTGGGCAGAGACCGCAGAGATCAAATTGTTTTTAACTTTGACCCCAATTTTGACCCTTTAACATTTATTGTTTTATGCTCAAATCAAATTAAAATGTTTGATCCATGAGGTCTAAAATTTCAAGTGTTTAGACCCAAAATTAACGAAGGAGTTTGGTAGAGTTTTCCAAGGTCAAATCGTTGAACTTTGACCCCTTGACAGCCAAATTTCTAGCCGAAAACTGATTAAAACGAGTTTCCCAAATATCAATGCCCCTTATGTTAAATCTCGAGTCTGTAGACTGAAAATTGACAGAGTAGTTTAGTAAAGAAATGTACACACAGTGGCACACACATACAGATAATTTCACTTGTATAGATATATAGATATAGATATGGATACATTGATATATATATAAATATATATATATATATATATATATATATATAAATCAAATTATAATTAAATTAAAAATCCGTTTCATAAGAAGGAACGACAACAAAATCAATTATCTATACGATCGTTTCGGAAAACAATGCTTTTTATTGTGGTAGACATCAAGTTACGTACAATAATTACATATAGTTTTTTAATAAGCAAGGTCTCCTCGTCAGCAAATTTAATTATAATTTGATTTTTAAATTTTAAATTATCAATAACATTACTTAATATTGAATTAGCTCTAGGATATTTACCTATCGAGCTTATTATATATCTAAATTACAACGAGCACTTTCTCTTTCCTATATTTTAATTAAACTAGTAATGTCACTGTTACATTGAAATACACGCTGCTCTTTAGACTATTGTTCTAATCTCCTTTAAATTATATATATATATATATAATTCCTAATGTATCTCTTCTTCTATCATTCTCTATCTCTGTCGTTCTCAATTCCGATTTCTTCATCGATTTCTTATCAGCCCTTTAAATTATCGATTAATCAAATTAAAACGATTTGTTTGACCTCGCTTCGTAATCAGGTCATCAATACCTCGAGCAAGCGAAAGTCATGCAGTAAGAAAGGCATAACATGCAAATAAAAACTATTCATAAAAACACACATCAATAACCATAATATCTAGTTATTTTAAATATATCTTTAAACAGAAGTTAAAATGTTGATTTGGCTCTTAAGTTAAAAATCGTGTAACCCGAAAAACAATACCCTTTATGTAAAATCTCAAATGTTTAGACCCAAAATTGGCTGAATAGTTTGCTAGAGACAGCAATAGTCAATGCTTTAGAATATTGACTTCTTGGCAGCCAAATTTTCGGCCAAAGCCTAATTAAAATCTTACCCTATGTCTGAAGACACTTTACGTAAAATTTCAAATTTTTAGATAAAAAATTTAAGTAATTTGGCAGAGACCGCAGAGATCAAATTGTTTTTAACTTTGACACCAATTTTGACCCCCTTGACGTTTATTGTTTTGTGCTCAAATCAAATTAAAAAAGTTTGATCCATGAGATCTACAAATTTCAAGTGTTCTTTCACGCTGGTGATTCCTAGTAAAAGATGAAACACATTTTTATGTAGATAAGAAAGAAAAAATATTCATCATTATATTGTATATAGCCCTTTTAATGCTAGGGAGAACCCTTGAAAAGAATTTTTCTTAGGCTTTCAAATTGAATGTGTAAAATTCTGCCAAGTCGATTCGCTGAACACTGCTTATAACAATTTCTACGTATTCTCGCTTATATAGACATAAATATGAATTTATTGTCTTCCTTTCTCCGTTGTTGATCAGGGCCACGTTGGTCTAGGTGTTCAGTTAAAAGGTAAAATGTTGATTTTTGTCTGTGGTTTCAAATCCTGTGACTGGCAGAACACTCATTATCGGCATTAAGGATTCTCGGAAATATAGGAATTGAATAAGAAAATGTGGATGAGAAAATTTTAAACATCTACTGCATCACACACACATGCACACACACATATAATTAATGATAATAGCACACACATACACACATATATTTGCATCAATCTTCTTTATCCGTTTATACAGACATGAACAGACATTAATTCTCTTATATATATTTTTCACATACCCGTCTTAGCAGAAGTGTAACCTAGGAGGCCGAGTTTCAATCCTGGATTGACGCAGTTGCTAGCCTAGCCGCACTGAAGAACTGTGATATAGCGAAACATACTCTTTGTGCATGGCTATATATATATATATATATATATATATATATATATTATATATATATATAATATATATATAATATACATATATATATATATATAATAGGATATACGTGCCAAACGCACTAGTATATTTTTCCAACGACCGATCTGATTTAAGAAAATGAGTTTTTTAAATAATATTTCTAATCTTCATTGAAAACTCGCTTTTACTATTCATGTAAGTCACGTAGTGTCGAGATACACATAGCTTTCGTCATATAGAAATGTACAGACACGATAACCCCATTGTAGAATTGAAATGTATCTATTGTTTACTACTACTACTGCTACTGCTACTACTACTACTACTACTACTACTACTACTACTACTAACAGTATTATTATTACTGTTAATACACGTGCCGCCGCCGCATGTCTACATCCGGGTAACTACGACATGCGCGCTTCTGGCATATTGCGCCGCGCATTTGCGTTGCTGTTTTGATGTTTTCTGGATTACTGAGATCCAGGGTTCTAAACCAAGAAAATAATCCGAATTAATCCGCTTAGTGTGAGAATATTTTTTGTATCGGATTATCTAGCAACCCAGTGATTCTCAATTTCTTCTTTGAGAACAATGTTTCATTTTTTTTTTATCTTTCATTATTTATTTTTTCGAGAAATATTATTTAAAAAAAATGGATTCTGAAATTGAAAATCAGACTCGTACGCATCAAAATGAAGTTTTCAACTGCGCATTTCAGTTTGATGGTGGCAAGTCTTTAGCGATCCAGACTATGGAATCGGTAGAATGGGTTCAAATCGTACCAAATGCATTGCACTTTACTAATTTTAGTATACTGTAATGTATTCAGCTACGTCGGCTCAGCTCGAAAGCATTTTATAATATTACTAACCTGGGTACCTGGCGTTGCCCGGGTGTTTGGAGGTGCGTGTTGAGCAAAAAAAATAAATAAATAGTAGGCAGACAGGCTCGAACCGGTAACGCGAAGGAGGAAAAGCACATGAAAAAAATGTGACTTCTTTGCAGCTGCGTCCATCGCCAAACCAGAAGTGACGAATTAAGGCTAGCCAATCGAAAAGAGGTGATAAGTTTCGAAAATATCCGCGAAAATAGCGACTCGCTTCTGTAGAAAAGTGCCCAGAATAAGGTGAAGGAATTACTGTTTTAGCCAATTTTTCGATATTTGTCGCCCGAAGGGTCGGGCTTCAAAGCGATACCAATATTGTGAAAATCAGTCGCCTCTGACGAAAGTTTTAGGAAGATATACAAACATAGATACATACATACATACATTTAAACAGACAGATGAGATTTATATTATAGATAAAAAAAAAGAAAAACTTTTGAAATAATTAAGGTGGGAGATTGGAAATAAAACATTCCTTTATCAATCAAGCAATAAGTGTTTTATCACCCAATGAGAAAGTCCTCTCCGAACTTTAGCCATCTAACTCTGTCCCGAGCTATCCGGTGCCGTGTGGCACCCATGTGTTGTAACATGTCATCCCTCCATTTCGTTATTGATCTTCCCTTTAGCCTCTTATCTTCATGCGGTGTCCATCAGGACAACGGAATGGGCAACGGAATGGACTTCTTTTATACGCGAATTCAATAAGGTTAAACAACAAGGAAATATGGTTTCATAATTCAATTTCAATTGCCTTTAATTTAATATATCATTCAGTGTAAGGCGGAACAATGACTGAAACAATGTACTAAGAACTAATGTGACGTCATATGGTATAAAGTAAGTGCTTGACGGAGAAGACAGTTCGAAGAAGGGTTCAGTACGTTCTTGTTATACATCTTATGAGATGACTGGCCAATTTTTATGATTTCAAAAGAACAGCTACTACATGAATTGGAATACCATATACTAAAGCCTGATTGGCACAGCTGGTGAATTTCAAAAAATGCAATTTGGATGTGCGGACACTTTAGAAGATAGATATGCAAAAATTCCATTTTAAACTTGAGAAAAAAATGCAACAGAAATGTCTGGAATGCTTCACACTGCTTTTGGATCACCTTGCATGAATCGAGCATCAGTTTCTAAGTGGCATAAGAGATTCAAGAAAGGAATGGAGTCTACGAGGGATGATGAGAAATGTGGGAGGAGTAAGGAAGTCAGAACACCAGAGTTGATTGGCCAAATAAAGAACTTCATGGATGAGGACCGGTGTGTGTCTATAGAGATAATAAATGCACAGTTTGATGACCGTGTGTGAACTGTACACACAATTATTTGCGAGAAACTGAAGATGATCACTTTTTTACTTCACGAGTATGATCTACATGGAATGGGTTCCTACTCGACAGACATTCAATAATGAATATTGTGTTGAGGTTTTAAGAGAGTGCAGGAAGAGATTCTATCAGAAAAGGCCAGCACACTCCAAATCGAGTCAGTGGCATTTTTATCAGAAAAATGCACCAGCTCATAACTCCATCTTTGTCACAGACTATTTGACCAACATGGGCATCAAGACAGTTCTTCACCCTCTTTATAGTCCAGACTTTGCTCCCTGTAACTCCTGGTTATTTCCTAGCCAAGAAAAAGTGTAGAGGCTGTCATTATGAGATAGTTGAGGAGATGAAAGATTATGACGAAAGTCATTGACACGCTCACAAAAGAGGACTTCCACGGGAACCTTCCAGAAGTTGTTGGAACAATACAACATGTGCATTGTAGCCGGGGAAGATTACTTCGAAGGGGACTAGAGTTGCATGTGTGTACTATCAATAAAAGTGCGCATACTTAAATTCTGGAAACTTATTAAAAAAATACCTCATGCATAATGTTTATATGTCGTTAAAACTATTTATTTTGTTTACGGTTACGTTACATTATATGCTCTTGCACAAATTGGGGTTCTACATTTTTTGAACCCATTTTATTTACTAGTTAGAGCAACTGTGAAATATGTGGGCGTGTGATGTACTTTTTTTTCACTCTCTTTTCTTTCGTTTTGCGAACGTCCCTTGAGTTGACTTACAACTGCACCACTGTTCTACCGATTCATGTTTTGTAAATGGAAGCCTTTTCGCAATATAGTAATAATGGAAACACTAAGTCTCTGTGTTTCTTGATACAGTTGGGTTTATTCGATTTCACGCTGCAGTCTGCAGACGCATCGCAAAATTCATCGTTAGTCCTATATCTTAACGGAGGAGTCTTAAACTCGCTGGCTACATCCTAAGGCCCGTGTGTTCTATTTCCGCTCCCAAGAGCAATTCTGGCATGTGTTCTTGTAGCTTTCTCAAGAACAACTGTCCAAACAACTTTTCAAATCTTAAGCTAGAACATGATTTAGCGAATCTTGACAGATCATGTTCCCACGAAACGAAGCCCCGTTGCAGGAGGCTGTACTCGTTAAACTTCTCAGTGTAACCTCATAACACCTTTACTTTCACTCAGCCGTCTGCGGTTGTGTTCGACAGGTTTTGTAATCAGTGACTTTCAAACTACAAAATGAGGCTCGTTACTAAAATCTATGTCTATGTACTAGCTAAAACTTCTATTTTTCTCACGTAAGGTCTCATTATATAACATAAGGAAGAAGAAAAACGTGATTATGAGAGAAGGCGGTGACGACGGTGAGGGGGACGAGGAAAACAAAAGAACAGAAACGAAAAGAAAAAACGGCTGTGTAGAAACAATGGAAGAAAATAAGAGAAAGCGAATACAGGAGAAGAAGAAGAAGAAGAAGAAGAAGAAGAAGAAGAAGACGATCGCTAGCATAAGGAAAACTAAAGCATAGAAATAACAGAAATTTAATAAAAGATATAGAAGAAATAAGAATAAAAATAAATAAGTAAAACAACAAAAATGATATCATTAAAAAGAGAAGGACTGAAGGGGGAATGAAAGAATATCGACAATCGGAAAGAAGAAGAAGAAGAAGAAGAAGAAGAAGAAAAAGAAGAAGAAGAAGAAGAAGAAAAAGAACAACAACAACAACAACAACAACAACAAAAAGAAATTAGATAAAAAAGAGATGTCGAAAGTAAGTCCAAATCGGACAATCCCATGGTAATATCAAAAAGCATAAGAGCACGTGTTTTGTTTCGGAAGCCCACGAAATAACCGTCAGGTAAAAAGTAATCACATGAAAGGATGGCATATGGATTCACGTTTTTTATTTATTTGCCTTATTTGCCTTTTTCTATTTGTCATTGTCGTTCATATTTGACAAATGTTCTTTCTGCTGTTGTACGAAATGTCATCAATTGTTGTCTCAAGTACAGGTTGACAGTTTAGAAGAATCCTTTCTTTTTTTGTTTTCGAAAGCGAAACATGTATGAGAGTCAAAGCGATGCTTGTTCAAGGGCAATGGAGAGTCCAATGGCAATGGAAGGAAATCGAAGCCAACGAGAATAGATCAACACGAGAAAACATCATATTAGTACCCTGAGTTCAATTGATATTTGTAACGCGTGTGTATCGTAGATTTTACACGGACACAAATACATTAAACACTCTATAACTTGTACATGGATCCATATGAATACAAGATGTATTCGTGACCCGTTGGGTCACAACAGCTACCACTTTTTATAAGGATTTGATTCCATTAAATAATTAAGAAATTGTGACATATTCCTTAAGATATTTTTCTTGCATCACTAAAAAGCTGTTTCTTCACTTCTATATTGTCATTTTTATTATTATTTGTACTCACTAGGAGTTCTCACATGAGCTATCATCAGTAATTACTCGCTGACAATAATTGGTGTTTTACGCTGGAGTTTGGGTGATAACAAGTTTCCACCTCTTTCCATATTTGCAAATGACTTGGCGTTATCACAACTGCTTACCATTGATTTCTCACTGGCAACTATCATTAGTCTTACCTGGTATTTGGGTAGTAAAAGCCTCCATCAGTTCACTACTTTCTGGTGAAGGTTTTTTTTTAGAATTTTCACTCTTCCTTACTTCCATCCTCCATGACACTTCACGGCTATTTTGTGTAGCATCAGCTGCAGATGCTGTTTTATTACTATTTATATTTTTTATATAAGATAAGATGTAGTGCAATTTCTATGCCTTTGCGATGTTTTTCTGCCATTTTGTCTATTTCTGTTGCAGTTTCCTTGTATTAGATTCATACTTTATGTCAGCTGGTTTCCGAATTCGATGATTTTCCGTGCGGTTTCAACTGTACAGTTCTCATTATGTATTATTATTATTATTATTATTATTATTATTATTATTATTATTATTATTATTATTGGCTCACAAGGAGCTTTCACGCAGCCCATCAAAGATCTCCCATTGAAAACCTGTGGTTTTCCTTGGAAGCTGAGTGACAACAAATCTCCCCATATTTCGAGCACTCTCCACCTCCTTCGATAACATTTGCAAATAAATTTGCCTTATCACAACAGCTTCTCACCATTGATTTCTCGCTGGCAGCGGCCATTGGTCTCCACTGAAATTTGAGTGGCAATAAGCCTCGCCAAGGTCCCAGTTCTATTCGCGCTTGTCCAGCGGAGGTAGGAGTTTTAAAAGTTTGGGCGCACTGCCAGCAACCTTTCATGACGTGTCCCTTCCAACAAACAAATGTTGCAACAATAACCGCAAATTTCTTGGATAAAATCCCATGCGACTGCTAGTTTCAGTTCGGAGATTGTTGGATACGTATCCTCTATTGATGCAACTGTTGTCTTGATATCAGTTTTGATGAGTTTGGGTGCAATTTGAATTGCTCGTTTCTATGCTTCCTCGGCGTTTCCCCGAGGTCAATTGTAGTATTCACAGAGAAAGTCATACGATTTTTCCTAAATGTCACAATGTTTTGATGCCACAATTGGCTTCAGTCACGAATGTAGAGTTTCCCTATGGACTTAGCAGCTTCCTTTAAAGGTATTAATTTCCGCATGCCGTGGATTTACATAAATCAGTTATTCTCCCATTTTAGTGACACGATCCCTTATCGTTAGCTGTTCTTTATCGTTTTCCTCAAGGAACTCACAAACGCTCTCGAATGCCTCGTTCGGATCGCTATCCTTTAGTCTTTCACTTTTTCGTAGTTTAGTAGATTACGCTACATTACAAACAGTCTGCGCATGATCACCACTAAAATATTCTCTCCGGCATTGAACAGCAGCGGTCCACTAATTCCCTCTGGTTTTGCAATAGATCAATATAGTTTGAATAAATGCATCTATCTTAGCATAGAAACTCCTTTTTCATTCTGGGACATTATCCATAGTAACAGTTCCACATAATAAGCAATAATAAGCAATGTATGCTGTTGTCATTTGGTCCCAGAGAAACACGAGCGCACTTTTCCACTGGCCGGAGGCAATATCAATGTGTTTTTGTTGATGTGGTTTACCCGAGACGTTTTTGTGAACACGAGATGGTGTCTTCACCGTCCAAAACTCATTTACATAAAGAACAGGTTTACCATGAAAATATATGCATATGGTGTATTATGGCCTGTATTTGAATCGGGTTGAGTGCACCACTACATGTGTGGCCAAAAAAAAAAAAAACATAATATCTTCTTTTTATCTTCAAAGGTTCAGGTTTTAATTGCAAAAGCACATCGTATGAGCTCAAAATCTATCTGCAACGCACGATTGCTTCCTTTTCTCTGTCTTTCTTCTCTGTCTCCCTTGCGAGATTTTCGTCGCTTGTGGCCAGTAAGAGTGGAGGAGGGTAGAATCGGTGTGAGTGGAAGGGCTCATTCAGACTCAACTAGAGCGCTTGACTCAACTGATCAAATTCGCTCTCATATACCTTCTTATGGTAAGGGAGCGGAGAAAACGCTGACGAGGTCTGAAGTCGCAATCAGCCAATCGGATTGGCTTATTTCGTAAAATCATCTGTGCATATTAATTAATTAATTTTCCATCAAAAGCTTTGTTCGCCGAGCAAACTCTTGGGATAGATCTTCGGATCAATACTGTTTCCCAAGTTTCGACAAAAGTAACTTTACTACCATGCTCCCTAGATGAATGGTTTCATTAACAAAACAATATAAGTATCAAATAGTATTAAAAATCACCAAATCCGTTCAGCTCAAGTTATTTTCTTTATTTTGGTTTAAGTTATCAACTAAACAAATAGAGTCACCAGGGCAATTGGGAGTTGTTAGGGATTGTTCACATAATTAAAGCTTTTACTTTGCTCGATTTTAACCGTTATTAATGTAAAATTCGCCTACCACTTATTATGTGATTTACTGGTTCCTCTCTTTGTCCGATTATTATTATTATTATTATTATTATTATTATTATTATCATTATCATTATTATTATTATTATTATTATTATTATTATTATTATCATCATCATCATCATTATTATTATTATTATTATTATCATTATCATTATCATTATTATTATTATTATCATCATTAATATTATTATTATTATTATTATTATCATTATTATTATTATCATTATTATTATTATTATTATTATTATTATTATTATTATTATTGTTGGCTCACAAAGAGTTTTCACACAGGTTATCAGAGATCTTTCCCTGGAAACAGCCTGTGGTGTTCCCTGAAAGCTGAGTGACAACAAGTCTCCCCAGGTTTCCAGTACTCTCCACCTCTTTCGATACCATTTGCAAATAAATTTGCATTATCGCAACAGTTGCTTACCATTGATTTCTCGTTGGCATCAGTTTTTGATTTTTGCTGGGATTTGAGTAGCAATAAGACTCCCCAATGTCCCAGTTCTCCTCGCACTTATTCGGCTGAGGTCTGGTCAGTTCATTTGCCTTTCCTTCCTCCTTGACTATTTGATTATTTTGTCTCGCTCTTTTGGAGGGGGGCAGTGATGTGGCAATGGGAGTAGGGTTGGCTTAGAGAACTTATAGATATGCGGTTTGTCGTTTCCAAGTCCAATGTTAATAAATTTTTGTTGAGACTTTCTGCTAAATAATCAAATTCTGTTCAGTATTAATCATCGTTACAAATACCCCATTATCCTCAAGTGGCTGTTAGGCTTTGAAAAACGATGTCTCGTAAGAATATAAAAACCTTGCTTCTTTCTTTTATATAATTCTTTTAACATTATTTTCCTTTATTCCTTTCTTTTTTATCCCACATTTGCTAATTGTTACCAACTGTGGTCTAATTACCAGGTTTATCACACTCCGATGACAAAAGATTACTGAGATAGGTCATTGTTGAAAGAAGGCTTTCGATTCTTACTGTGTATTAATTTCATTTTTTGCTTATACTCAGTACTGTCTGCTCTTTTTTTTTTATTCCGGTTTTCTGCTCTTCAAACCGGACTACAGAGACAAGCAAGATATGGTCCCTTCTTCTTAATTGTCTTCTCAGATTATATAAAAGACCCCCATGTCCAATGGCTTTCTTGCTCGGTTGAACCGCCCCCTTAAGTAAACACTTCATTAAATCTCCACACTAAAGTACTGTACTTGCAATAACCCTTATCCCTGAGTGGCTTCCGGGCCTTGATAAGTGGTGACCACCGTGTAAAATAAAAAAAATGATCATATCTTAGCTAAATGGAGGTCAGAAACCGGAAGTGAAAAAGGGCAGACAATCTCGATTATTTTTAGTTGCTAATGAGACTTTTTAATCTGAACAAATATATTACTTAGTCCCAAGTTTTTTTTTACTGTTATTCTCTTTTGTTAGTAATAATAATCTAATTTTTTTAATAGTATAGAAAGTTGACCTTTGGTTTACTTTCGGTTGTCTTGTAACTCTTGCTTCCTTTATTTTACTCTTTTGTTCTTACCCCCCCTCATGAGCTTAGTATCTGACGAAAAGGAAACCTATTTATCTAATCTAAAAGGAAATCTGGTTTTGTTTTACTATACAGATTCGAAAAAATGGTCCAAAACATCGAATATATAACAAATAAATGCTATCAAAGGCAAGATAAGTTACTCTTCTACTTATCTGCAAAAGATTTTACTGGTTTTACTCACTTCGAACGTGAAATCGGTTCGAAAATCACAGTGTTTATCGATATATTTGAAAAAGGAAAAATGACGGCATGCTCGCTGTTAGACACGATAAGTTTGAGAAAATGAGTTAAAACAAGCAAATTATACAAAATAACCAAATATATGTCCGCCTATATCACGGTAACATATATTGAGTTTCTAACAGTATTTTGTATGATTTTTTTTGTTTAAACTCGTTTTCCCAAACAATGATTTAGGGAGCATGATAGTATCTTGCTTTTGATAACTTCTTCTTTTATTCCTCTTATTCTTACTTTTCCTCCTTCTCCGTCTTCTTCTTCTCCTCCTACCCCTCCACGTTTTCACCGCCCTCTTCCTCCTCATTATCTTCTTCTTTTCTGTCTTTTTTATTTATCTTTTTTCTTCTTCTTTCTTCTTATTTTTGTACTATAATTTTAAACTCCTTCGTCTTTGTTACTCCCTCTTCACCTCCCCCTTTTTCGTTTTTCTCTTATTTTCCTCCTGTTTTTTCTTTTTCTACTAATTATTTTATGTTTTTGTGATGTATAATTATTATTTTTTTTTATTCTTCGTATTACATTTCACACAACGTTTTGACCGATGTAACCCCCGGTCTTCTTCATTACTTTATTCAATGTGAATAAAGTATTAAGTAAAAAATCAGTTCTTAGTGATACTCTCCTGGAGCTTAAGGATGTGGTCAATTTTCTCAGATATCTTAAAGATAGTAACAGTGGGAAGGATACTAAGCAAGCAACTACGATTTACTTAAGACTTGTACTTTGTCATGGCTGACGGAATAGGAGTATGTTATTTTTGTAGATTAAACGATGTTTTCCGTTCGAAATTTCGTGCAGATTCTCGAGACATTTCGAAAAAAATTCTTGAGTTTGACAAGATACGTCTGAAGAAGGTCGGTGGTTACATCGGCTGAAACGTTGTCAGAATAACACTCAAGATGAGAACAGTAGTCCGAGTAATGTAAATCATTTAAGATATATTTTTATTTCATCCTTTTCTTCTTTTATCCTTTTCTTCTTTTCTTCTTTTCTTCTTTTATTCTGTTCTTTAGTCTTGTCGTTCATCTTCCTTTTCTTCTTCTTCTTCGTCTTTATCTACGATCTTTCTTTCTTTTTTTTTCTTGTGGTCATCAGTCTTTTTCTCCAAACATTTCTTTTCTTTCAAAAAATTATTAATTTTCTTCCATTCCGAACGCGATTTTGATTTTTGCCCCCCCCCCCAAAAAAAAAAATCGGTCAATTAATTCGGACCTCTCTCTCTCTCTCTCTCTCTCTCTCTCTCTCTCTCTCTCTCTCTCTCTCTCTCTCTCTCTCTCTCTTACTTCCATATCACTGTGCATCGGGGCCACATTTAGTTCCGAGGTGTCGATTCAGTCGACGCACAAAACATTTACAGATTCGGCGTGGGCGTCGAGGAAAAGAGGCGAGCTCTTTTTCGTCCATTTCTACTCATCTCGCCACCACAACCACCACCGTCACCGCCGCCGGACAGATGATTATAAGAGTTTTTGTAATCTTCGAGTAGAAACCGTGATTATGTTCCATTTTAAAAGTATCTGACAGTGGCAGATTGGACATTCTAAACTGCAGAAGGTGGCAATTAAGTTTTTAAAAGATTACGTTGATTGAAAGAAGCGCATACGCGCGCTCACTCGTGTGATACACGTGCGCTAAGGAAGGGCAGAGTGGATACGGGGAGCAGTCCTAAGAGCGTGATTTGAATGGCGAAATTGACAAGAACAAATAAGATAAAAGCATATATTTAAATGCTAGTACTCATGGGATGGTGTTAAGTGCATTTAAAACACGTGCACTTTTAGTGCACACACCTCCGCCAACTCACAGCTTAGTTGTGATATATAGCAGTAAATATGAGTGAATATAGCGGATGAAGATGCTCCGATAGATATCTTACATATGTTTTACTGTTGATTCCCTAGCAGTAAATTAAGGCGATAGCACTTTGAGAGGGCATACATCCACCAACGTGCAGCTTATTTATGAAAGGGGGTAAAAAGTAGGTCATTAGTTTATTTTTGTCAGCCCCGTAACTCTCGCATCCCTTGCTTTGTCCTTTAGTCCTAACGTTCAATAGGCGATGTTTCTCTAGAAGTGTAAGCCATTTTGAGTTTCAGAACAGTTTCAGATGGTTCGCTGTTACACACAAGTCCTGGGAGGTGACTTGTTTGTAGTAGACTGTTCCACAGAACAAAATATTCTTACCGTGTCGAAACCCGGGAAAGAACATGTGAAATTACTCCAGAAAAGGTTTAATATTTATGAAGCAATTCTGGTGTCTGATTGGTTCGTAGCAGAACGTCAATTTATTTGATTCGTCAGTTCTTAGCAGCATCGTTTATAAATAGAATCTTCCGACTGTGTGGGATCATACCCCATTAATCTTAAAATATTGCAACAGTTTCTGACAAAGGGAGAACAATTGCTGTTTTCTATTTCGAAATTTATCCATCTAATACCTATACTTGACTAGTTTTTGATGTATAATAGTATTTTCTAACACCTTACATAAAGTAGCATCAAGCAATGTCTGGGGCTATTTCTATATAAAAAGTAGAATAATATATAGGGTATGTCTACTATTCGTTAGTAGTAATTTAAGACAATAACACTTTGAAAGAATATGCATCCACAGAGGCCCAACTACGTCGTGTACTGTATAAGATAAATATTTAGATATAAATTAGATGTTTTGCTCATTTTTCTGAGGGGGATTATTGATTCTGTAAGCTAGCAGTAACTCAAAGAAATGGCACAATGAGAGCATATACATCCACTAAGGTTCAGTTACGTCGTGTAATATATTATAGGAATATACGGAAGATGATGTTCTGCGGGGAACCGGAAAATGCAACTCGTAAGGTAGGAGGTCAGAAGTTTCGCTGCGAAGATGTAATCAAAGCGGCACATGAAGGCAATGAACATACATGTCGAGAGTTGGGGGGAACAAACCAAAGAAAGGAACGGTCTCCGCGAAGGGAAGGAGGAAATAGAGAGAAAGATTGGAGAAGTCTTAGAGCTGAGACACCATAGAAGACACAAGCTCGGCCCTCACATATGCGGTGCTTGGGACCGGACGTTTCACACAGAAAGAGGACTACCCCAACACCAAGATATAAAGCATCGAGGCCCCGACTGATGATGATGATGATGATGATGATGATGATGATGATGATGATGATGATGATGATGATGATGATGATGATGATGATGATGATTATTCGACCAATTTTCTGTTGGTGAATATTGATTTTATAAGCTATCAGTAACTAAATCAATTAGCACTTTCAGAGCATATGCGTTCGCAAATATCCAGCTAACTTGTTCAATATATTAGGGGAATATATCGCAGAAACACATACTTCCGTCACGTTCATCTCTTGCATAGCTGATCCAAGCAATTTAAAACACTGGTGCTGTGTGAACGGATGTATTCGCCGCCAAACAGTTTGCTTGTGTGATAGCGTTGGGAATGGCATTGATAAATGTTTCAGTACTTTTCTGTTTTAAATTATTGATCACATTGGATAGCAAGCATTTAAAGCAAAAGCGCTTTGTATGCAGAAGCACCAAAGTCTAGCTTACCTATGTTAGGATGATATTGAGATTAGATACGGTGAGAAGATAGTTTTCATGTGTTGTGTTAGGATGAGAAAAATGTCAATTTATACACTGGCATATATATAAATATCCGTGTGTGTGTGCATGTGTGTGTGAGTGTGTATGTATACATGTATATATACATATATATGTATATATAATTAATTATATATATATTTATGTATATATAGATGTGTGTACATATATATATATATATATATAACATATATATATATACAGGGTGACCCAATAAAAACGGGCTCCAACTCTAATTAGGCCCCGTTTCTTAGTGTTTTTCCGAATGAAATGAAACTTTGGTCATAACTAGTTTATTATATTCAAAACATCCATCAAAACACTACGGTCTTTGGCCTTTTTTTCTCCGTTGACTGTAAAATGCTCAGAAAAAAAATTGAATGTCCTCTGCTTTTTGAGGTCATCCTGTATATATATATATATATATATATATATATATATATATAATTATTTCCACTGTCAAACAACGTCGCAACGCACACAAGGCATGAATGCTAACAAACCAAAGGTCCAAGATTCGAGTTTCTCTTTCATTTGGGCTCGTCAATTCAACACATACGAATTAGGGACCGAAACCAGAATTACATCAATTCTCACATTCTAAAAATGTATATATATATATATATATATATATATATAGAGAGAGAGAGAGAGAGAGAGAGAGAGAGAGAGAGAGAGAGATAGAGAGAGAGATAGAGAGAGAGAGAAAGAAAGAGAGAGAAAGAGTGAAAGCGAGAGGGAGTGACAGACAGGCAGACAGACAGATAAAGAGAGAGACAGAAAGGAATAGAGATAGAAATAAAGAGAGATAGAGAGAGAGATATGTGTATGTGCGTTTGTATATATATATATATATATATATATATATATATATATATATATATATATATATATATATATATATGTGTGTGTGTGTGTGTGCGTTTGTATATATATATATATATATATATATATATAGAGAGAGAGAGAGAGAGAGAGGGAGAGAGAGAGAAAGATCGGGGAAAGGAGAGTTTGGTTAGAGATTCAGACCAAGCGACAAGCTTATAAACAGATATACAAATATATAGATTGTAAAAGATCGAGAGAAATCGATACTAAGATAGACACACAGATCGATGTTCTTCTTCTTCTTCTTTTTCTTCTTCTTCTTCTTCTTCTTCTCCAAAGTTTATTTGTTAACTTTTTTTGGAGTGTTCATAGCGAACTTTTCTTGATGAGAAAACGCAGAGAAACACCGAAAGCCGACACAAATTGCAAATAGCACTCAACTGTATTAATTCAACGGTGTTTAAAAATGAAAATAGAAAAATGCGAATGAGGTCGAGAAGGGGGGGGTAAGAATGCGTCCATTCTATCTGCACGTTTAGTGATGCAAATCTTTATCATCAGCAACAGGCCTCCATCAGTCAGAATGAATCGAGATTGATGCATCAGTCTTGTTGTCTTTGATGTCTACTCGGCTGGTTGTGGCTGAAAAGACCAATACGAGAGCGGCAGTCTCTGTTGAAAAGGTCACAGACATGTGTGATTTCTGGACTGCTGACATCTCTGATCTCATTTCTGCGTGCACACTTCTATGTCATCGTGTTCATCGGCTTCCCCTCTCATAGTTTCAGGTATTGGACCAATTCCTCTCAATCTTGAGTCACCATCTCCATCGACGTCCCAGAATCCAATGTTGATGTCCATTTCCTTCAGGTTGCTCATAACATCATGTTTAAATCGAAGCTGGGGTGATCAGTTGACCTTTTCCCATATGCAAGCTCTCTACAACGCATGAAACGAAGAAAAAGGGGGGATACTAGTTCTTCGGGTTCGTCAGAACACTTGCCATTGAAATATTTGTAAAAAAAAAAAAAAAAAGCACAAGGATGCCACGTTTCGGGGATGGGAAAAAGTTTGTCCTTCAGTTAATAATTCATGATTTATAAAGTTGGCGATTTTTTTTAACCCTGTCTAGGAGCGAGAAATTAGTGACAGATGCACTAGTCTAAATAAAAAAGCATAACTAAGACTCAAGATTACATTTGAACGCTTTACTAAACTGTGACGGGGGCTTTATAGAGAGTGGATCAAATAAACATAATAGACGAGAAAATCTTTAATTTGAGTGTATATCAAAAGCTGAACTGCTGAATTCATAACCTCTAGGTCTTTTCTCTCTCTGTTGCAAATATTGGCGGTGCGAGGCGCACAGAATCTAGCCCCTGTCATAAACGTATGTCAGAAGCAGAGATGAGTCATTGAATTCCTCCATACAGAAATAATTTAATTGATCAATATGCACTGAACGTTTACGAAACTGATGCAGTTAATGTCAGCGCAGTTAGATGGGGTCATCGATTTCAGAAACCTTCTCAACCACTGACTGTCATGTGATTCTCACTAACATTGGATATAAGTAAAAAACTTAAAACGCACACACACACACATATGTTTATTGATGCAAACATTATTATTTACATATATGAACACATGTTTCAGATGCACCTAATTTAAAGATCTGATACACTACCTGAAATTACTTTCTCTTTAGCTCCTAGGGTTTGTATTCACAGACAACCTGAAATGGAACAGATACATTTAGCCAATTGCTAAGGTTGCTGCGAGGAAAATGGGCTCTCTCTTTTGTGCTAAAAGGCTACTCACACCCTAGAGTATTCTGTATCTCTACAAGGAAACGGTTCGTCCATGCATGGAGTATTGTTGCTACTGGTGCACCTCTCACTAGTCTCTCGCTCCAAGACAGAGTTAAAAAAAAAAAAAGTCGCCAACTTTATGTCATGAATTATCAACTTAACTCCAAACTTTTTCTCATCCCCGAAACGTGGCATCCTTGTGCTTTTTTTACAAGTATTTCAATGGTAAGTGTTCTGACGAACTCGGAGCACTAGTATCCCGTCTACGCAATATCCATGACAAACCCTACAAAAAGCAAAATCCCGGCCCTACACTGTAGAGATCCCTAGATGCTGTACAACCTTCTACTCGAATAACTTTTTCCCCTCAAACTGCTGCACTTTGAAATTCCTTCCCTGGCCCCTGCTTTCCAGACTGTACTGACATGCAGGAATTCAATGTAATGTGAACAGGCATCTCGCTGGCCAACTTCACAAGATCTCCAGTCATGGTATAGCTGGAAATGTATTCTCAACTATTAAAACATTTCTCTCTGATAGGTTCATAAGAGTAGTGGTTAATGGACAGAAATCAGCTTTCAGTATTAATGCTGGAGTCCCTCAGGAGTCCATCCTTGGTCCAACTCTCTTCCTGATCTACATCAATGATCTTCCAAACCACCTCCTTAGATCATTCGTAGACATTTATGCTGACGACACTAGCATCTACGGTAGCACTTCAAAGACCGTAACCGACCAAGTTCTCTATGACTCTCTCGTTCACTCTCCTCTGATCTTGAGCACGTGGTACAATGGGGAAAAAGTGGCTGGTTACTTTTAATGCATCTAAAACCAAGCTTCTATTTTTACATCATCAACGCTCTGTTGCCCAGCTGCCATCAATCGAAATGAATGGCTCCCGTCTTGGAGAGGCCTCATGTTTTGACAAGTTTCTGGACTCCCGATCTGAAATGGAACACGTATATCAAATCCATTGCCAAAGTCGCTGGAAAAATGGTGGGATCCTTCTACCGCTCCAGTAGATATCTCACTCCTGATGCAATTCTTTATCTATATAAATGCCAGGTTCGGCCAACGATGGAGTACTGTTACCACATCTGGGCAGGAGCTGCTAGAAGCAGCTTATCCTGTCTGGACAGAGTTCAAAATAGACTTCGTAGCTTAGTGGGGGGTGCCCTTTTCTTTTCCCTGCAACCTCTTTATCACAGAAGAGACGTAGCGAGCCTGTCCCTGTTGTATCGTTATTTTCATGGCAAGTGCTCATCTGAACTTCAATCTATGGTCCCCCCACCCTCGCCAAACTTTCACGAAAAACACTCGTCTTTCCAGAAACACTATCAACAATTACCCACACTCTTTATCTGTGCCTATACCTAAATGTACATTCCATGAACAGGGCTTCTTTCTTAGAAATGCTCGCCTGTGAAACTCTATTCCGTTTGCTTGCTTTCCAGCTGATTACAATCTGATTGTCTTCATGTCCAACGTGAACAAGTTCTTACTGAACCGCCCCTCTTAGTAACCCAAATTATAAAATTCCCACTAATGTTTGCTACGCTAAAATCACAATGACTAATGTATACCCATTAACCCTTATCCTCGAGTGGCCTCTGGACTATGTAAAAAACTCCATAAATAGTATCCTTGCAAATCTGGTCCCAAATAGTATCTCTTTACGATAAAGTGGCTTTGTTTGAGGTGAAGAGACAATACAAAAAAACTTCTCTGATCAATAAGAACACCAAGACGTAAGTGTTCGTTCGTCGGCAAAGCTATAGCTTTAAGAAAGCCTAATAGACTACTTCCTGTAGAGTTGAAATACATTTATTATAAAATATTTTTTACAGATTTTTTTTTGCGTCTTTTGACTTTTATTCTTGTCCTGTTACTCATTGAGTTCTCTTGAAATGTCCTACAGAAATTCCTTTATTATTTACGAACCCAACATATGTGTGTATGTATGTATGTATCACGGCTTACGGGAGCCCTCTCCACCCCAATACACATATACACACACACACACAAATATACACGGTGCCAGTTGGCCGTTGACCCAGAAAAAGAGTTCATTCGCCCTTTTGAAGGTCTTATAACCCAGTACTACCTGCCTCCTGGTCGGGTCACCAGCGACTAAACTGGTTCCCCCACCAGACTTGTTTGGTGAGGAGGGCGACTAGTCTCCCTGAAGGATTATATATATATATATACATATATATACATATATACATATATATATACATATATATACATATATATATATCAGTCCCTCTTCATATGCATTATATATCTTTACTAAGCACATATATCTACAAACACGTATACACATAAACATCCGCACGCCCACACACACACACCTGTATATATATGTGTGTGTGTGTGTGTATTTACACATATACATATGCAAACATATATATAAATCCCACGATATATATATAAATCCTACTATATACATGTATATCTATGCGCACATACACACACACAAACCTTGGCGATTTTGTGGGACTTTATACACAGCTCTGCAAAAGCTTGTTGCTTACAAATAAAAAATTAAGATAAAAAAAATAATATTTGACAATTCTATGGGCAAAGTATAAACCACGATTTACGTATATATAGACCTGTACTTTCATGTTTGTACACATAAGTCCCTATTATCATTTTTGCTAATTAGATGAATTATTTAAGCATATTATGTCAATATTAATTTGGAAAGAATCATAAATAAAATTAAACTACATAGGAAGTAAATGCTATATAAATGTGTGATTTAGGTATATGGTATTTGTTTTTGTTTTTGTGATACGTCTTGAATGAATATGTGTGCATATATATATATATATATATATATATATATATAAAGATATATATATATGTATATATATAAATTAATATATATATATGTATATATATATAATATAAAGCTGAATGTGTGTGTGTGCGTGTGTGTGTGGTCACGAATAGTCCAATTTGTGTAGGCTGTTTTTGAACCCAGTCAACGACGGGTACTTTTGCTAGTATATATATATAGGGTGTCCCAATAAGATGTATAAAGTCTTTATATAGCAATAAAACATTCATTTCATTCATCAAAATACTGTGAATAAATAAAGAAACCAGCTAATTATTGAAACTTCAAATTATTGGCCATTGTAGTCCATGAATAGCTGACAACGCTCACTGATTGAATCGAAAACGTTCCTAAGTACTAAAATGCACACGAACAGATCAATTGGTATGTTGACAGATCTTCTTTCAATGGTTATTTTTCACTCATATATTGAAGCTCGTTTTGTGGTGTAAACTCTGTGTTTAACATGCCCCTATCCCCCATCCCTCAAAAAGAGAAAAAAGAAAGAGGGCTCAAATCTGGTGAGCGTGGACAGTACTCGATATTTCCTCTTCGTCCTAACTATCTCTCTCGTAGATGACTATCAAGATATGTTCTGACGCCATGATGATAGTGGGGAAGTGCTCCATTCTGCTGGAAGTGCCATACTTTATTCCTAAACATCTCTAGGAAATGTGGCATAGCGTAGCAAGTTGAGAAAATGTTTAAAGTGTATATATATATATATATATATATATATATATATATATATATATATATATATATATATATATAAATGTTTAGAGGTACAGAATTTATATACAGTTTTGAAAATATTAAGCGGAAGTTTCTCAAGAGCTCTTTCGGCTATCATCTCATCAGGAGAAAATCGATAGCGTACAAAATAATATTATGTCGAAAATAAAGAGTTCTAATGGGGGACTTATTAAATGTGCCAAACGTACGGGGACACTAAAATAAATTTATTAACGTTTAAAAACGATTAAAATATTGGCACAACGAGGGAGAAAAAAAAACGGGAGAAATGATTCAAAGTTCCCCAAAGAGAAACAATACGTTGGATGTTTCTTTTTGCCGGCACAAAGAAGGTTGACGCACCGCAATAGAGACACACTCCAAAAATATTTAAATGGTTTTTGGAGTCCCCTCTATGTAGCACCTCGAACCATTCTATTTTATATTTATCGGCACAGCACGGGTTGTCAACCAAATGCTGGCCAATAGTAGAGTCCAAGGCTGCAGAAAGAGGGAGACCACCAGACCCCCCTCCCTTGTCTGATCTTCGATGGAACATGCTGGTTTATACGAGTCAAAAGGTGCAAGGGTGTTCGCCCAACATAACCAGCATCGCACTGGCATTTAAATTGATATACAATATTGCTATTTAGGATGTAAGGCAAACTATCCTGGCGAAAAGACGGAAAAGCAGGTCTCGTAGTATATACCAACCGCAAGGACACAGAATAATAGCAGTCGTAAATACTTCTGCGAATCTGTTTGGAAAGTCTATTACTCTTATATATATATATATATATATATATATATATATATATATATATATATATATATATATATGGTGTGTGGGGGGTTGATAGATAGACATGTAGATAGATAAAGATAGATATATATTTATACGTAGATATATGCATGTATATATATTGTTCTTTATTTATTATAGACGCGAAGATTAACCTTAAGCGTATATAAAATGAAATCCACGTGTTGAGTAATTACAATGCTGATTGAAACACCAACCACTGTTCGAAGGACAGAACCTCAAATATAGTTGCGTAGGTGCATTTGAAAAACGTCGTTACAAGTTACTCCTGAAACAAACAACTAATCTATATTTCGCACTGTTACATGTGCGTACGTTCGGATGTTAGTTTGGTACAGACTTATCCCCAAGACTTTCAGGAAGCGATTTTTCTATTCATTGAACCGTTTCCAATAACGACTGAATAAAACCAATCAGAAATCTTTGATTATTCTCCGCCGAAGTACCAAAATGCACACGAACGATAAAACACTGGTCTCTTTCATTCTTCGGTCTGCCTATTCAAGCCAATCCTCCACATTCACCAGACCCGACGCCATCGTGCACATTTTCCAAACCCTCTTAGTTCGTGTTCTTCCCGTTCTTTCAGTGCACGATCCGAATAAACACGAAATTTCCATAGGACATCTCCAACGGAATAAATATCTCCATTTGTTCGCTCGCTTCTTACAAATCCTCGCCAGTTTGCAGAGGAAGCGAACGGCGTATCGATTTGCAAAAACAATCTGACGGAGGACGATTCTACGCCGGCAGAGGCAGAGACAATGGCGATGCGGGACTTAATCCCTGGACCGGACACCAAGGAATTTGTCAGTGAACACGCCATGCTATCCGACATTGTTCGCGGCCAGCGTACGCATGAAACAGCCTCACTACAAATGGTTTATTTTCGATATTAACTACGTTTTCCGGTTTGTAGAATTCAATGATATTGAACACGGACTAATCCCTGCAATGATCAAGGAAATAAAAAGTGTGTTTATCGTATAAATAATTTTTATTCGGATAAATCCGCGAGGAAACGATTTATTACTGGCTTGGCTATATTGTACCAGAGTCGGCCTGAACTTGATTTAGACTTGAGGTTAAAAGAGAGAAAAGGTAATTTCCTTGGTGCACATTGTTGCGGAACTACTTTCTTGCAGATTTCAACATAGTCCTCTTGAAATCTACCGTCGACATATTACTATCATATACTATCCATACAAGTCAACAAACTTAGTCTTTTTCGTAATATTCACCCAAACAAGAGACATTGCTGCTGGGACGTGTTTGCGTTGACGCATGGGTAAAAACAAATTTAATTTTTGTAACACCGTCGACTGAGTACAACGTGATCTAACATTTCCCAAACTAAAAACAAGGTTCGAATTTCAGACCCCGCGCGTTATTTGCACCTAGTTGTCTTCAAATCCACCGTCAAAAGACTACAGTAGAACCCTGGGATGCGACATTCAAATTAGTAATAAAAAAACAGTACAGTTTATAGTACACATAATAATATAATAAAATTATAAATAGCACCGTAAGGCTGGGCAAATAGGGTAACCAGGGGCCGAAAAATATCGTATTCCACATCGTAATTTGAAAAAAAAATGTATCCTGAGGCATCGTATCCCGGGGTTCTATTGTACTAACCTACACGTCCACGAACTTCGTCTTTTTTACTAATATTCGCCAAAACAAGAGAAATTGTCACTGAAATGTTCACCATGCCTACAGGGACATTCAATGTAAGATGTTGAGCAGCGAGATGGCTGTTCACATTGCATTTAGTTTTCTGCATGTAAGTAAAATCAGGTAAGCCGGAAACTGGGGCAATTCCTAAGACTAGCAGTTCAAGATAAGAAACTATCAGAGTAGAAGGTTTTTTTTTGCAGGGAAGGCGTGGGATTATATTATTTTCGGATAAATTAGGCTATTGACCTCGAGGAGACATCAGTGCTACGAATTCGTCGGAATATATTTCTTTAAAGTACTTGTAAAACACGTACTCATGTGATATATTGCGACGATGGGATTGACGTTGATTCTTGTTTAACAGGCTGTAACGTAGTCGTTACATGTCAACACTCGGATGCAGATAGTTGCAAGAAAACAAAGACAAGAACAGAATTCAACTCACTTTTTCGGTTAAAAACAGACATTTATTTACAGGTATTTCCAGAATCACGCCTTCTCTCTTGTTCCAAAGTTTTCTTGTACTCCAATGTGCGTATCAAAACTCAGCCATGTCGAACACGCGGTACTCTGTCTTTGTTTAGCCATGTTTATGATGCCTCAGTTCAGTCTCGAAAGACAAAGGATACCCCCTGTAGGGGCAGCTACGCGTGTAATTGTGTGGCAAAGTTAGTGCAATCCCCAACCACACCTCTCCTGAGCCGGCACTGCTTGAGTCTAGTGGCAGGGAGAAGTTCAGGACGACTGGAAACAATGCTGAGATAAGCGGAGAGCACGGCACCTGGGAGTCCCAAATGGTCACCCATCTGATACTGACCAGGCTCATCGTTTCTTAACTTCGGTGATTTGACGGGAACCGATGTGTCACACTTGATTATGCCGTATTTGATGCCATGTTTAAGGCACGTCTTTTCCCGTCACTCTCGGGCTATGTGCGTAACACGTTTATTTTTGTCGTTCTCGGGACACGTTTTTTTTAATAATATTTTTCTTCTTCTTCGCTGTACGTCACCTCTTACATTGCTCTGTCATTTTCATACATTAGTTGTCGTAGAATTGCTGCTGCTACCATATGTGCGTTCGCGCTCTTTCACACAGACCTATTAAGCCGTTTAGTAGTTTATTTCCTTAGTCATCCCCGCTAGTCTAGTGATCTTCAACTTTTAACTAACTCTCTATGTGATTAATTATAGTTTTCGAGTGATCAGTAATGATCTTTCAGTTTCCATCGGCTCCAAATACGCAGAGTCTACCCCATTGTTGAGATGACCCGTTTTTTGTTGCCCGAGGTATTGTCCAGTACAGTTCTAGGGGATACACACATCCATGCTTTGCTTTTTCACCCTTTGAGGAAGGTTTAGCTTATTGCTAATCACCTGAGGCGGCCCTACCGGATAATGTTAACATTTAAGCGCAAACATTCTTTGCAGGCCCGAGTGCTCTTACTCTAGGACGCTGGCTTTTCAATCCCACTTTTCCGTCTTTGTGAAACATCTTCCCACCATGGGGAAAGATGAAACAGCATCTCTAACTCTATCATGACTTCTTCAACATTCAGCTATACTTCCATCTCATTAACCCTAATCATCGAATGATATTCACTCTTGATAAGTGATTATCTTTCGGTAAAAGAAAAAGACGTAGGAATATGTTTTATTTGTAAAGTTTGATTAATTATTTTGTTTATTCCCTGCATAAAAATTATGGGGGGTGTAAACATGTGACTATTCTAGGCTTAATTGGCAGGAACTACGGGAAGATAATGCGACAAATATATATCACCAAATTAATCGGCTAATAAAAGGTGATTAGCCGTTAAAACAGGGTTAACACTTTAAATCTTACAGAATTAATGTCCACTCTAAATAAGATCCTCTTAATTAATAAGAATTTTATGTACACGAAAAAGACAGACAGATATTGTCAAATAGGCTAACTGTTTGGTATAATTTAAATGACAATATACGTAAGTCTATCTTTCTATTTATCTATCTATCTCTATATATACAAGCAGGAAGACCAAATGTTGCACGGTATTGAATAATGATCAACAAATTTTTCACACTCTCGTATTTTATTGTTATCAGAATCGGCGAACTCGGCCACTTTTGGACCGGTGAACTAATTCGCAAAAAAAATGTTTAAATAATAATGTCGTTCATCGGATTCCGTCTTTGTTTGTTTACAATATCATGTCTGCTGATATACTGATCTGACGACCTTAAAAATAGTCTTTCCTTTCTTATAGATAAAAAAGAAGAATTTTACAGGGGAATATTTGACGTTACACCGGCCAAGGGAAATATTAAAATAATTTCCCTTGGCTGCTGCTGGACCGATTTCGCCGATTCTGATAACAATTAAATACGAGAGTGTAAAACATTTGTTGTAAAATATTTCCCTGTAATTTTTTTTATCTATCAGAAAGGAAAGACTATTTTTACAATTGAATTTTTTGGATTTTCAATACTTATCGGATGCATTTATGTACAAAACATATCTAAGAAATCTGCCGGACATACAAATTGCGTTATTATGAAATTCACAATCGTTTCGGAAACTATGGGAAAGGAACTCACAAAGAAAAAGACAAAATAACTTTTACAAGAATAAAAAAGCATTGGAAATGCAAAAGGATATAGGGATGGTATGCCAAAAAGTATACAAACAAGATAGCTATAAATGGCTAGGCACATGGAAATAGAATTGCATCCAAAGTATAGCCCTATAGCTTTTCTCCAATCTTCATTCCGTGCCATCATTACGGTTGTAAAACGCTATAGGGCTATACTTTGGATGCAATTGTATTTCCATGTGCCTAGCCATTCATAGCTATCTTGTTTGTATACTTTTTGGCATACCATCCCTATATCCTTTTGCATTTCCAATGCTTTTTTATTCTTGTTAATTAGTATTTTTACTTACAGTCTTATTTTTAAACTTACATTCATGATAGTATTGTCTTTTTTAGGAGGCGGCTCATTGCCGCCTCCATTAGTAGCAGGTCGCTTCCTGCTGGGTTTTAGGTCTTTGGCTTTGGGCCTTAGGAGTTGCCTCTTGGTCCTCCATCGGTTCTATATTACATAGAGAGTGCTACCGCCTCTCTGATAAAACAGTTAGAGTATTATAAAGTTCTAAAATGTTCATACCTTCACTATTAAATTTTTCTTGGTTCATTCTTTGGCGTTTTTGGCAAAGATTTGGCAGTTTTTGATATTTATATTTATAATAGTTTGTGCATGAGGCAGCTTTTTTCCCCTTGGGATCCCTGTTATATCGTGCTTTTGAGTCAGCACGTGAGGCAGCCTTCTTTTTTTCTGGTTCTTTGTTATAAAGAGCACGTGAGGCAGCTTTTTTCTCCTCAGAATCCCTGTTATACCGTGCTTTTGAGTCAGCACGTGAGGCAGCCTTCTTTTTTTCTGGTTCTTTGTTATAAAGAGCACGTGAGGCAGTTTTTTCCCCTCTGGATCCCTGTTATACCGTGCTTTTGCGTCAGCACGTGAGGCAGCCTTCTTTGCCTCAGGATTTGCATGATACTTAATTTTTATTATTTCAGCATTTTTCTGATAGTATTCTTTTTGCTCAGATAATACCTTGACTTTGTTTTTTTCATAGTCTATATTTCTCTGAGCTTTTTTACTACGTGCTGACTTTGGCATTTTTTATTAAATGTAAACATATAACACTTATGTGTATCTTACTATAATATCACTTATCTTATAGCAAGACAACTCTCGTAGAATTGAGATACTGCCCCGTCACCAATAGTTAAAGTGTGGAACGGTATATACACCAATAGTGTAGTTGTTATCTTTATATGAAGTCCTAATCAGTGACAGTGTGAGGTTACTTGGTTAATTTATTGTAGTTTATTTTAGAAAACTTACTTGTTTTTATTAGTAGATTATGTATAGTAGCCACAATATCTAGTTATTTTTGTGGCTAGGGCTTGGATTTTGATTCTTTTTGGTCAGCTTCCAGTGAGTTCTTAGAAGATGACTTTCTTGCAGTTTCTTTTGCGGTTAATTTAACTTATTTCCTTTGGCGTTTGGTGAGTTCTTAGAAGAACTGGTCTGATCTACTTTTCTTAGCGAGCGAAGAGATTCAGCTGCATTTAACAATGGTTGCTATAGTGTATTTTTGCGCATGCGTGAGAATTTCAAGTTTCCTCCTTATTTTTCAATAGTTTGACAGTAGTCATGTGTCTTTCTGCCAAGAGCGACAGACGTCAGTGTTAACCGTGATCGTCTAGAGGTTAGGACCCCACGTTGTGGCCGTGCTAACCTAGGTTCGAATCCTGGTCACATCATTGACATTTTGTACATATTTTACAGTCCAAAATCTGAAGAATTATTTGTTTTTATAACATTGTTTTTTGACGTCGTGCTTGCTGATAGGTTACTCTTATAACAATTTTGATCAACTAAGATAAAGATTTCGTGGTTTCATTAACGCTGGTGGGTTACTGTTTAAAGAAAAAACCTTAACGTTCACCTCAAATATTCAGCGTCCAAGAAATATAGGCCACTGGAAAACTGGAACGTCTGTGAGCATCCGGTGTATTATTTGGAGCTGTCCCTTTTGAGAGAAGTTCCGTGTTCGAAGTGGTTTGTCTACATTGGGTATATAGTGTTTAAAACTTGTTATTACACGTAATCTTATTTAATTATGGAGTTAGCTAAAAAGCGATGGATCACTGCACTTCTCCGTGTAAAGAGCAGTCGATTGATGCTTGAACTGTTGTCAGAGACCGTTCGTACACCGAGATACATCGTCTCAAAAGAAAGAAGAAAGCAGAAGAAGAAAGAAGAAAGAAGAACAATTGGCCATTTTTGTACCTTTTTTTTTTTTTTTTGCTCTCTTTTGACATTTTAACCGACGTTCTGACACTCGCTGGATTCGTAAGACGCTTCTCTGTAAGAATATGTGCTTTTTGAAACTTATAAGTTGATTTTAGTTGAGATTTGGATAGTTTTGTTTTGTAGGCGTATATAGGCGTGTACGGGCCATCCCTATATAGAGAGTGCTACCGCCTCTCTGATATTGGGAAACAAGAATTTACATGAACAGAGTCATACAGCAGTAAATTTATAAATTTATATATATATATATATATATATAATTACTTAATTTACTCACATAAAATCAATATACGAAAGTATAGATGCATGCGTAAACTTTAAGTATTTGCTTCAATAGTGCTCAATACGTAGGCAGAGCTAGTTAGTAAGTTATAAAATGTATATGGCGATTAAGCTACACTGAATATTCCGCGTTTCATCCACTCTAGGATTCTTCAGGCTTATGCGCATAAGCCTGAAGAATCCTAGAGTGGATGAAACGCGGGAATATTCAGTGTAGCTTAATTGCCATATACATTTTATAACTTACTATATATATATATATATATATATATATATATATATATATATAGTAAGTTATAAAATGTATATATGTATATATATGTATATAATGTATATAACTTACTATATATATACTACATATTGCCATATACATTTTATAACTTACTATATATATATATATATATATATATATATATATATATATATATATATATATATGGATAGATAGATAGATAGATAAATACATACATACATATAAATACATACATATATATGTGTGTGTGTGTGTGTGTGTGTGTGTGTGTGTGTGTGTGTGTGTGTGTGTGTGTGTGTGTGTGTGTGTGTGTGTGTGTGTGTGTGTATCTCTCTATATTTGGCAATACGCAGTTTGTGGATCCATATATATTTAAATGTGTAGATGGACATATATACGCTAATGGGAAGTCTGATCTTAGATGAACTACGAGATAATAACATAAAATAAATAAAAAAAAGAAAGATAAAATAAATTAATAAATAAATAAATTATCACGGATTGATCTCTCTTAATCCATATTGACCGGATTTTATGAATTTGATTTTAATAAATTAAGAGACGAGACAAAATACTGAAAAATTGATTCGAAACGGAACAGGGTGGAGGGAACTCGATCTCGAATTAATTCATCGAAATATGTATGGTGGTCTGGAACTATAGATTTTTATGAGGGTATATACGTTTGTGACTATATGCATATTTGTTACTATATATATATATATATATATATATATATATATATATATATATATATATATATATATATATCATCATATAGATTTTGTGAGGGTAACGTTTGTGACTATATACATATTTGTTACTATATATATATACATATATATATAGATATATATATATCATCATCATCATCATCATCATGCAGTCCGTCAGTCTTGACGATGACTAGTCGGGGCCTCAGTGATTTATCCTTCGGTGTTTGCGTAGTTCTCTTTCTTTGTGGAATTTTGCATCTCTCTTATCTGACGGTCGCCTTCTACATCGAAATATACGGTATATATATATATATATATATATATATATATATATATATATATATATATATATATATATATATACTAGACCACCCGTGACCCGTTGGGTCAGTACGTTATATTAGCTATGGAATTCATGTATGAGCGTGACACTTGTGGCATAAAGAAAATAGTTTTTTTTTACATAACAGAAGCATTTCTATGAAAGTATATTAAAATGAAAAAAGAATATAGATAGATTTCTATGAGTCGTTCTGTTTATTATAATTGTTATTATTTTTTTTTAAATTACAGTTACTGAATTATAAGTGGTTGGTCATACTTATAGGTAAATATGCACTGAACAGGTATCATAATCCTTATTATAGTTAAATTCAAATTTTGATATATCATCTTTTAAATGAAATTGTTAGTTGAAAGTACAGAATAATAAAAAAAACACTCTCCACATGTTAATAATGGCTTTTTAAATAGAAAATGAAAATAAAATGTAACTTTTTTCATTTAATTTAAGCAAACATTCAGTACCCATTGTGTAAAGGAAAACACTATTTAATGTAATAGAAATGTGTGCATTTACCGATTCAGCTTTCCGTTTGGAAATGTAAGCAGACGACTTTAAAAAACATGGGAAGAAGAAAAAGAAATTTTTTTTGTAATAACGCCCTCTAGTAACAAGGTCTGCATTAGTTAAGGGGGATAACTCTATCCAGTTTTACATCGTTCCCTTTTTCTCTCTCTCACACATACACGTAACTATTTCTCGCGTACGTAACGAAAACAGAGGGAGTAGGAGTGTTGAAATCTATTAGAGGGAAAGTGAGAGGTGTTTTCTTTCCATAAATTGTATAGGGTAATATTTCATATTATTAATAGATTCATAGATAAATAGATTTTATAATATATATTATAATTATCTATGAATCTATGTATTATTTGTATATATAAATAACTATTTGATCAAATTAAATGAAATTGTTTGTATTAAAAGCGATATAAAAATTCCGGAATTGGAATAACGGATTGAAGACGTTGCTATTTACGCATGCGCTACCGGATGTTGAAAACCGGAAATCTGATTGCAAACATACAAGATCCATAGACTTTTAGTATTATATAGATTATAATTATCTATGAATCTATGTATTATTTGTATATATAAATAACTATTTGATCAAATTAAATGAAATTGTTTGTATTAAAAGCGATATAAAAATTCCGGAATTGGAATAACGGATTGAAGACGTTGCTATTTACGCATGCGCAACCGGATGTTGAAAACCGGAAATCTGATTGCAAACATACAAGATCCATAGACTTTTAGTATTATATAGATATATATATCGGCAGTAGAGTGAAAAGCATATCTTATTTTTCTTTTATTAATATTATTGGAATTTTTCCCCTTTTTCTCCCTTGTACACATTTTTGTGAATTATTCCATGGATTTCTCCCTTTGGATTATTTTGGACCATCTTCCAATTACGGGATTTCCTTAGATTTTACTTTGCAAATGGAAATTCAATTAACTTTCTGGAAGTTATATATTTGGATTTTACCGTCACTGGATTATTTATCTTCGACCAGACTATCCATTCACGTGTAATCACCTTTTTCTTCACCACATTCCCTCTGCTTCACTTTTTTTTGTTTTCAAGTAAGATCTTTGACTTACTTGTTATTTCATCAAATACTTTTGCATGCAAAATCCGATCCCGCATTTTGCTAATTCCTACCTTCTGATGAGAAGGAAAGTATTTCTTCGAAACTCCGCGGATTAAGGAGTATCCACTTATACTGTGTTTCCTTTTAAGATTAAATATGTTTTTAACCCTTTTTCAAAGCGTTTTTTAACATGTTTTATTAACTGTTTGCTCGTATATATATATATATATATATGTGTGTGTGTGTGTGTGTGTGTGTGTGTGCGTATATTTTAATTTACACTCGAATAGGACGTTTGAATATTGGCTTGCCAAATAAAAAATGATAAACAGAAAGGAATTATCCCCGCTATTCAATGAAGCATGCATTTTAATATATATATATATATATATATATATATATATATATATATATATATGGGGGTATATAATTGTTTTGTGTGTGTATATGCGTATACGAGGGGATTATATAATTGTTTTGTGTGTGTATTACATGTACGTCTCAGTTAGAAATATAAACGTTTACTGCTGATTTAAATAGAATGAATTGGTGACACGCCAACAAGTATACATAGGTATTAAGGCCGGTGCGAGAGGTCGGGTGTACGGCAGGGGGTACTGATGCAAAGATAAAAAGATCATAGAGGACTCGAACCGTGTCTATTTACCGAAAGTATTATTATAATCAGAAAATGACACGATAAAATATTTATTTAAGACACATTTTCAAACAAATTAATGTACACTTATTCCCGAGTTTTCTATTTTCTCGATCTTTCTTCTCTTTCCTCTCTTTTTCCAATATATATATATATATATATATATATATATATATATTTTTGCAGAAATATATTTTCTTATAATATATACCAATCCTTACAATCCTTATTTAAGAAGCTCAATGTAATTACAGAGCAATATAGTGAATAAGTGACAAAATCTATATTCCATAATTCATGGTGTTGGCCAATCTTATAATTTATTCTTTTTATTTAGTTGTCATTTACAATTCTTGACAGTATCTGTTTCGTAGCACAAAATCAATCACTTAATTATTATATCAATCAGCGAATCTATCATGCCATTAACTCATCAAAAGAAATAACAATCAATCCGTCAAAAGGAAATAAAGTGTGATTTGACATGATTAAACCCCGAAAATTGGAGGAGAAGCTTCAAATACCTTTAATGTTTCCATTAAGCCATTTTGAATTTCAAAAAACAAGTCACTAGAACCAACTATTCGTACTAACATCCCATATTAGTTTATGAATATTCTACCAAAATATTCTATTAAAAAATTAGTAAATTTATTAATTCTAATTTATATATGCATAGATATTAAAATAAGATCATTAACTATAAACTATTATAGATATTTGCATATAAGAAACAAAACTATATATATATATATATATATATATATCAGAAAGATGATTCAAAAGGAAGGCCTCCTATCTTTCCTTCCTCTAAATGGGATTGCAAATTGTATGTAAATAATAACTGAGCTGATGCATCTATAAATAAACGTTTTATCTCTCTGTTGCACATATTGACGATGCGAGACTCTAAGAAAGCAACTCCTGTCATGGACGTGCGTCAGAAGTAGAAATGCGTTATTGAATCCGCGACAAAAGTCCATTGAAAATGATGGTGACTGTGTAGAAAAATATATTCTGGGACACAAAAGGTACCTCGTTTTAATAGTAATACTCCCGTCTTTATAGGTCTATAACTTTTTAATTACAAAATAGTAGACTTATATATATATATATATATATATATATATATATATATATATATATGGTTCTATAGTTTAATTTACTAGATGTAAATCTACTGAAATCATTCAGTTTATTAAAAAATGCTCGAATATATATATATATATATATATATATATATATATATATATATATATATATATATAATCAGTTTTCGGCCATAAGTTTGGTTGTTAAGGGGTCAAAGTTAAACGATTTTACCTTTGAAATTTTATCAAACTTCTCCGCCAATTTTGGGTCCAAACACTTGAACATTTAGATGTAAGTTACTTGGACATGGACCTAACTTTTAAATTCGATGTGCGCCCAAAACAATAAATGTTAAGGGGTTAAAATTGGGATCAAGTTTTTAAAAATTTTACCTCTTCGGTCTCTACCAAATTACTCAGCCAATTTTTGGTCTCAACATATCAAATTTTACACAAAGTGTATTCAGACATAGGAAAAACTTTTGGATTTGTTTTGAGGCGAGAATTTTGCTGCCAAGAGTCAAAGTTCAAAACATTTAGCCCTTACAATGTCTACCAAACAATTCAGCAAACTTTGGATCTAAACATTTGAAATTTTGCATAAACGGTATTCAGACATGCAGTAAGCATTTTTGACCGTTTTTTTGGGGGGTGGGCGAAAATTCGGCTGATAAGAGGTGAAGTTGAAAGATACCTTTGCTGACATTAGCAAACGTCGCCAATGTTGTGTCTAAACACTTGAAATTTTAGATGTAGTTTACCTGAACACATGTCGAACTTTTTAATATATATACATAGGCACACATGAAGTTATGAACAATACATAGTGCCCGAGCAAAGCCGGGCTGAACTGCTAGTATATATATATATATATATATATATATATATATATATATATATATATATATATATATATATAGTCTTTGAAGTTTCTTTTAAACTTTTAAAACTATTTTTTTTTTAAAGTGTCCGTCGCTGGAACATTATTTTGTCAGTAAGTCAATTAATCTCCAGTATCGCTTAATAGTTTTACTTACATGAACCAACAATAGTACCAATGTTCTTAGAGGGATCATCAGTTGTTTATCATAAAACACTGTTTCGAAGATTTAAAAACAAAACAGTATATTATATCATGGCTTCCCAGCACTATGATCAAATACACTCACTCTTAAAACACATTAACAAAATTCTTTTTAATACTAGATCTTGTTTTGGGATCCAGATAAATTTAATTCAGGCCATTAAAACAAAAATTCTTACTTGTGTCCTCCACCCTTTTTCTCCACAAATTTATCTACCCATATAAAAACTATTGTTTTTATATGGGTGGATTTAACCAAACACCATATAAAAACTATTGTTTTTATATGGTGTTTGGTTAAATCTATTCTACTACTTATCACTCCCTTTTTTGTTATTAGTATTATATCAATATATTTACATTTTTTTACTCGCACCATCTATATAATTATTTGTTAATAAAATATATAAAATACATGTAAAAATATGTATATAATTAAAAATAATATAAATAAATATTTTGTACGCATCATCCTATTTGTATTATTCAGATATATACATGTGGTTCTGTATGTTTTCTATCAATCCAATTATATAAATGCAAATTTGTCTGTGTGTAAGTTCGTTCTTTATAGACTCCGAAATGCCTGAACAGATTTTCTTTAAAATTTACAGAAATTTAATATATTAGTCTGCGTGTGATCTTACTTAAGTTTTGTCTCAGAATATCTCCTGATAATTACCCATAATCGATAATTGAAACTGTTATTTTAATTCATCTATCATCGGTAAAGCCATGTTTCCATGTCGTCGCTTAGCAACAATGCTAGAACAACAGACCATGAAAATTCTACTGTAGGTAAGTTGATAGCGTGTTTTCTTTTTGTTTTGTTTTGTTTTTGTTTTGTTTTTTGCATGACGTTATCTGTAGGTTCAAACTCCGCACGTAAACTTCTGATTTTTTTTCATTAACTGCAAAGAAGTTTATAGGACTTGAAAATTTTCTTTTTTTTTTCTTTGTTTTTTTTTGTGTGATTTTTTTTTTTTTTTTCATAATCTGGTATGTAGGTTCAACCCCCGCACGAAAATTCCTAATGTTTTTTTTTCGTTAACTCGAAAATAGTTTATATAAAATAATTTTATAAAAGAAACAGTAGGTTCTCTAGAGTGCAATATAGAACAACATATATTTTGGACTAAGTTACTGCATGGAGGCATGTGAAGCTTCCTCCCGGCGATTTACAGGATTTCGATGACAATAAAAATATAGGAGTATGAAATATTTGTTGATTATCATTTAATCCCGGGCAACGTCAAGTTCCGTGCTTTTATTTATATATATATATATATATATATATATATATATATATATATATATATCCTCCTTTTCTCTTCGTCGGACTATTTTCCGAACGTTTTTTCCGAGTGAAAAAAGAAATTTACCATAATCGCGTGCGTTTTTGACCTCCATTGGTCATCCTCATGCGAGTAATAAAAAATAAAAAATGAAATTGAAAAATGAAAGTAGCGAGATGATATAAAAAGACGATTAAAAGACGATTAAAAGAAGATTAAAATCTATTTTTTTATTTTTTACTACTCGCCTGAGGATGACCAATGGAGGTCGAAAACGTTCGCGATTATGGGAAAAGGAGGATTACAAGAAAAACAAGCAAGAGTTATCTGTGCTATTTAATGAAACGTGCATAAAAGAAAAAACGCTGCCTAAATATACTAATACATACATATATATATATATATATATATATATATATATATATATATATATATATATATATATATATATATATTATGCATTGTACGACTCGCAATTTCCAAGACGCTGGTTGACAGCTGACGGAAATAACCGGAAAAAGCCGAACGTTCTATTTCAATTTGTTATACGCTACAAAAAAGGTACATGTTTATCTTCTCATAAAACAAATAAAAATGCAAAAATAACATGAAAATACAATAAATAAAAATATAAAATGAACCTTTCGCAAAATTAATGACTAATATTTATATTTTATAAATAAAGTTTTACAATGTCTTTTTTCTCAAGAAAATTTGTAAAAACAGTTTTTAAGCAATGTTTTTTTAATTGTTAGGAAAACCATTCTTTTTTTTTTTAGTTTTTTCTCTAAAAGTTTTAAGGAATTTTTTTTATATTTTTAAAAGTTTTGCTTTCAAAAAAGATAATTATTTTTTGTTTTATAATAAAGGATTAAAATGGAAGAAAATTTGTAAAAGAGTTTTTTTTTCAAAAGTGTTTTTAACCCTAACCCAAACCCTAATTGCAAGCCTAACCTCATTCAACAGGTCCGGCATGTTAAATAAGTTGCTATCAACTTCCTTTCTTGGCAGAACGTTAACACTTCCTCCGGTGATGTCTGAATTCTTTCTTCCAGCGATGATAAATTCACACTTTTTCTTCGAGCAAGCTTGCTGTCTTCAGGCATTTACAAATTTTCAGTTAAGGCAAGAAACGTTTATGATTGTAAGCGTCAAATCTAAAAAGTAAAAAATTTGACCTGAATTTATTCATATATCTTTTAATTATTGCTTTACAACTATTCCTCTGGCCTTCATCAGGTGGTTACTGCCTTCCATAGTTGCTGTCGCTTACCCACGTCTTGGCCAAGTAAGCCTCTGACCGGCTTTGGGTAGGATTGAAACGGCTATCTTCAGACAATGCTAACCTGGAACCGTAGAGATTCAATGTCTCTATCCACTGCAACGTAGAGATTCAATGTCTCTATCCACTGCAACACGGGCCCCGAAGGGCGATAAGGTTGGCTTTTTTGATTCTGTAAATCCACGTTTATTTATTATCTGATCTTCCAATGTCGGGTCCGAATCAGATGGTATATATTATTTAATTAATTGGAATGGTTGTTGAGATGACTATTATTTATTCATTTATGTATTATAGACTATTATCCTCGTCTTTTAATTATTGTTTCACGACGTTTTGGTCAACTATTTCTCTGGCCTTCGTCAGGTGGTTATCACGACGGAATAGGAACTCCAAGACTTCTAACTGCATCCTCTGCAATTTCTGCCTTCCATAGTTGTTGTCGTCTCACCACGTTTTGGCCAACTAATCCTCTGGCCAACTATGGCTATGGTTTAAAATCGCTATCTTCAAACAATGCTTACCGTAGGAATTCAACATCTCTATATGCTCTTCGCAACGGGCCCAGAAACGTCATGAAACAACAACTAAAAGGTGAAGTCCGCAATAAATAAATGAATAAATAATACTCATCTCAATAAACATTCCAACTAATTAAATAATATGACCTGAACTTTTTAGAAATTATGACATAATTAAATATTGAAATTGCTTAAAAATTACTTTTCTAAAATATACAGTCTCTAAAAATGTCCTCACATTTCGAATGACGGCAAAAACATTTATGAACAAAAAATGAAATAGAATAACTTCGAATACACAAACAAACGTTGAAGTTTTTATCAGCTAAACAAACCAATGCGTGAATTTTGCGCCATCATATATATATATATATATATATATATATATATATATATATATATATATATATATATATGATACAAAACTTGGTTAAAATTCAAAGACTTACATTTTTTTTATAACTTTCATCTTGGATTTCTTCCTTACAGCCGTTTCGTTAATGGGATGGCAATTTTATGATTTTATGTGTTCATAAAAATCTCCTTTTCCTCACCAACTCGTCAGATGTTATTTCCATTCGATTGTACCAACAAAAAGTTAATTTTGTACATGATACAGCTGGTATTTTGGTTTGGGGAAAAAAATCCATCCCCACGTTATTACATGTCGGCCACATGTAAGACTTTGAATTTCAACATCGTGTTGTACTATATATGCTCTGCACCTATAAAATAGATGCATTGAGCTTTACTCTAAATTAACGGTGATACAGTTTTTATCATAACAATCTCCAACCGTTAAACTAAAACGGTATACATTGAAATTAATAATATTTCAAAAATAAACATTTATAAAATTATATATATGCACACACACACACACACATATATATATATATATATATATATATATATATATATATATATATATATATATATATATATATATATATATATAATTTTATGCACGTAGAAATATTTAAATAATAAATTAATTACAAATAATACGTCCCAAAAATGTGGAGCGAATAGTATATAAACAACCTGTAGATAACCTCTCCCTTTCGGGGAGTGAAAAAATACCACAGAATCGCTTATAAAAAAAAATAAATAAACAATATTAGATTTAAATGCGATTAAAAAAAAGTGCATAGAATTGTTGAGATCTCGTGGTCCGGTGTTAAGACATCAGATGACGTATCGAGCGAGGACGAGTTCGAGTCTCAATAAATTTAGCTATACTGACGAGAAGCGAAACTTCGAAACATGTCATGTCTATAGATAACTTAATTTTATGCACGTAGAAAATATTTAAATAAATATTTAAATCATAAATTTATTACAAATAGTACGTCCCAAAAATGTGGAGTGGCTAGAATATAAACAAAGGGCAGATAACCTCTCCCTTTAAAGCACTCAAGGAGTGAGAAAAAACATCACAGAATCGTTTATAAAAATAAATAAATAAAAATCATATATATATAAGTGTGTGTGTGTGTGTGTGTGTGTGTGTGTGTGTGTGTGTGTGTGTGTGTGTGTAGTAAGGTATTAATATATATTTGTCAATTTACCTAGACAAAATTTTCCACGTTTTATCATAATGGCCGCGTGAACCTAATTAGGTCATACGAAAATGTAAAGGTTGAACTTCTATGTGACTTAATTTCCACATATATGTTTATAACTCACTACCTTGCTTTACTCACATGTTGAGCACTGTTGAAGTCAATACTGAAAATGGATACATAAAATATATGTATCTACTTTGGAAATTGTACGTGGGTATATTTTTTTAATGTGTGTGTACATTGTTTCTATGTGGAGTTTTCTAAATACAGGCAATCAACTAAAAAAGCCAAAGAAAGCAACAACGCACACAAACAAAATAGAAACGAACAATGTCGTACAAAAGTAAAAAAAATAAAAATAAATAAAAAAAAACCTGCGTAGAAGATAGCTTTAGTATTTGACTGTATTTTTCTGAAATTCACACAAAGAGATTCGAGTGCAAACTCTCGTCTCCCACCGTTCTCCCCTCTCACCTTAACCTGTTCGCTTCTCTTGCTGTGTCTATCAACTACACTATAGTGTTATGCATACGTCACGTTTCAGGATTAAACGCCGTTGGAAGCGAATCTCCGCCAATTTCGATAAATGCATTCGTCGGTTGAGATTTTTCTTACAAAGTGAATCTGTCAATATGTGTTTGTTTTTCAAAATGGTTCGATGTGAAACACGAAACATGTTACCAGCTTAAACCGCTTTAACCAGTCTCAGATGAAGCTCTTGCATTACGGCCGCGCGTAAGAATTAGCCTTGACCCTTATCTTTCTAAGTCTAATATCGGACGCCATTTTAAAAAGTGAGTTAATATTTTATCTCTATCAATCCAGACTTATCTCTCTTTGTTTAAAATAGACAACAACTAAAACAATATTTTGGAGAAAAAAGATATAGTTTAAACAAGAAAAGAAATTGTAAGCAAAAAGATTCGATGGCAACAATGCCGGATAAGATTACTTGAGAACTATATATTCCCGATAAGAAAAATAACTATATATATATAAATATATATATATATATATATATATATATATATATATATATATATATGCGTAAATCGTAATATAATGACTAGATAACGCTGACTGACGTTAAAAGCATTTATAAAGAATAAATGTTTAATTTCAACTGTATCTCTCGCGGTTGTCGGTTCTTGCTAATGAAACCAGACATGACTTCTGTTGCCAGGGTTCGAATCGCTCGACTGGTGTTAATCGTGACACTCTGCACTGATGATTACCGAAAGGATGAAACACTAGTGTCTGTAGGTATTTAATTATTATAGTAAATAATTATATATATATATATATATATATATATATATATATATATATATTATCCTCGGTCGTAAGATACGCTTAAATGTGATATTTTAATTCATGCAGATTATGTATTTATTAGAGAGCCAATTTTCTATCGATTATTATATTGTACCTAATATATAGTGGTAATATAGAAAATAATATTTCTATTTATATATATGACTTGGGTGATATCAGCTACAATCGAAAGCAAAACATCTCTCCAGCCTCATCGCTTAGCCTCTGAATCACACTGACACGTTGTTTAATCTTAATTATGAATGTAGATTTGTGAGCGGAAAGAGGTTTGGTCGATTATTCCTTATATATATATATATATATATATATATATATATATATATATATATATATATATATATATATATATATATATATATATATATATATATATATATATATATATACATATATATATACATATATATATATATATATATATATATATATATATATATATATATATATATATATATATATATATATATATATATATATATATATATATATATATATATATATATATATATATATATATATATATATATATATATATATATATATATATATATATATATATACATATATATATACATATATATATATATATACATATATATATATATATACATATATATATACATATATATATACATATATATATATATATATACATATATATATATATATATATATACATATATATATATATATACATACATATATATATATATATATATATATTTATATGTATATATATATATATATATATATATATATATATATTCTGTGTTATATACGGCAAAATCGCGTTGACACACCGGTTCTCGTCAGATCACCGAAGTTAAGCAACATTGAGCCTGGATAGTACCAGATGGGTGACCATTTCGGAATTCTAGGCGCTATATGTGATCTCCGCTTATTTCGCCATTTGTTTCCAGTCGCCTTGTTCATGCACTTCACTTGCCACTGGTATTTAACAATGTCGACTCAGGAGAGATATAGTTGGAGATTGCGCACCTCCTGCCACAAAAACTTTATGCGCAGGAATCCTCTTCGTGAGTAGCCATAGTCTGTCGAAGACTGAAGGAGCCCATATATTTCTGTGTGTTGGAACATTTTTATATTAAATCTTACGCAATTAAGTAAAATTTAGAAACTATGCATAAATAGAATTCAACTTAATAATTAAATGAAAACTATCATCTAATTAGATCCCATAAAATGAATAAACAATTAATTAACGCTAATTTTTTAAAAGTTATTACTTAACCTTCATGTCGTGATCCGCATATTTATTATTGAGTATATTAAGATGTTCGTTTTAATTATCGTTGAATAGAAAGACACAGGGTTCAAAATTCAAAACAAAGCAGTTGACCTTACAAAGGTAAGTCAAAAAAGACATTCCTCCCACTGTTAATGTTGTGCATATGTGAAATTAAACGTTCAAAGGTCAAAGTTGCTTAATTTTTTACCTTCTGGTTTATTCTGTCAATAGCTTAGACGGTAAAGACGCACGAAAGATAAATCACGAATAAAAATAAAGCGCTAAACTTATACTTTTTTAAATGAAAAAGCTCTCTCTGATTCTCTCTCCTCTCATCTCGAACGAGTGGTTCAGTGGGGGAAGAGGTAGCTGGTTACCTTTAATGCATCTAAAACCAAACTCCTATCTTTACATCATCAACTCTCTGATCCCCATCTAGCATCAATTGAAATGGATGGCTCTCGTCTAGGAGAAGCCCCATGTTTTGACAAGCTTCTGGGCTTGACCTTCACTCCTGATCTGAAATGGAACACGTACATCAAATATGTTGCCAATGTCGCTGGAAAGGTGGTGGGATCCTTCTACCGCTCCAGAAGATATCTCACTACTGATGCAATTCTCTATCTATATAAAAGCCAAGTACGTCCAAGAATGGAATACTGCTGCCATATCTGGGCAGGAGCTGCTAAAAACAGCCTATCCTGCCTTTACAGAGTACAAAATAGACATCGTGGCTTAGTGGGGGTGCCCTTTTCTCTTCCCTGCAACCCCTCTCCCACAGAAGAGACGTTGCAAGCCTATCTTTGTTTTATCGTTATTTCCATGGAAGATGCTCGTCTGAACTCCAATCTCTTGTCCCCCCTCGCCAATCTTTTACAAAAAAACACCCGTCTAGCTGAATCCACTTTCAAAAAATTTCCCCACTCTCTATCTGTGCCTAAATCAAAACGTAGATTCCATGAACAGGGCTTCTTTCTTAGAACTGCACCTCTGTGGAACTCTGTTCCGTCTGCCTGCTTCCCTCCTCACTACAACTTGGATGTCTTCAAGTCCAACGTAAACAAATTCCTGATGAACCGCCCCCTTAAGTAAACACTCTAAAATATCCACACTAACGTACTGTACTTACAATAACCCTTATCCATGAGTGGATTCCGGGCCTTGATAAGTGGTGACCACCTTGTAAAAAAAAAACTTTGGAAATCATTACTACTAGCGGGACCTGTCGAAATTCCACAGGGGACTCATTCATATGTAATATGTTGATGTTGGCATTCTGTAGATGTTCAGCGTAAATGGAGACGCTCTGATATTATTGTAGCTCTTTTGTTAAAACTGGAAAAGTCTTTATCTAAGCTAGCAGGGACGCCCGGCGTAGCCCGGTCGTAAAGTACGCTTAAATATGATATTTTAATTCTTACAGATTTCGTACATATTATCATAGAGTTAGTGTTCTATCGATTTTTATATATTATAAAGTTGTAATTTCAAAAATTAAAAAAAAAAAGATATATTCATATGACTTGGGTGCATCAACTATAACCGAAACCGAAAACAAAATTATGAAGATTTTTTGGTAAATAATTTATAAAAAAATAAATGTCATCAGCTATAAGCGAAACTTATGAAAACTTCTTAATAATATTATTTATGACAAGAAATGGACGTTCATAACAATTAAACGGCAGACACTCGGATGTAAGCGTGACACAGAAAATAAATAAATAAAACACACGCTACGGTATTAATATATATATTTATATATATATATATATATATATATATATATATATATATATATATATATATATATAAATAAAATATATATATATTAATATGTATATGTATTTATTGTATAAGAGTCAATAGAGAAATAGAAATATGAAATCTGCACAATCGAAGCATAAAAATTCTACTAAAATTACCGTATTAGCCATTAAAGAACCCGAAATCTGGCATCAATTGAAATGAATGGCTCCCGTCTTAGGGAGACTGCATGTTTTAACAAACTTCTGGGCTTGATCTTTACTCCTGATTTGAAATGGAACACATACATAAAATCCGTTGCCAAGGCCGCTGGAAAAAAAATGTAGGATTCTTCTACCACTCAAGTAAATATCTCACTCCTGATGCCATTATCTACCTATATAAAAGCCAGGTACGGTCAATGATGGAGTACTGCTGCCACATCTGGACAGGAGTAGCTAGAAGCAGCTTATCTTGCCTTGACAGAGTTCAAAATAGATTTCGTAGCTTAGTAGGGGATGCCCTTTTCTCTTCCCTGCAACCTCTTTCCCACAGAAGAGATGTTGCGAGCCTGTCTCTGCTTTATCCTTATTTTCATGGCAAGTGCTCGTCTGAGCTTCAATCCATGTTCCCCTGTCGTAAGACCTTCCCGAAAAACACTCGTCTAGCAAAAACCACTACCAATAATTTTCCACACTTTGTTTGTGCCTAAACCTTAAGGTAGATTCCATGAACAACGCTTCTTTCTTAAAACTGCACGCCTGTTGAACTCTCTTCCGTTTGTCTGCTTTCCAGCTGACTACAATTTGATTGTCTTCAAGTCCAACGTAAACAAGTTCTTGATGAACCATCCCCCTAAGTAATCCAATTTACAAAATTTCCACTACTTATGTATACCCATTAACCTTTATCCTCTAGTAGCTTCCGGGCCTTGAAAAGTGGTGTCTTACATTTATTTACTTATCCAACCAGCTGCATAGTATCCTCCGTAAAAATTAAAAAAAAGATACTTTTGGTAAATGACCCAAGTCTAGCATGCATAAACAAGAGTGACAAAACATGTGCTGTATATTTCATTTTAGCCTTATTTAAATCAGCAAGTCGATTACATATATGATGATTGAAACGTCTTGTCAGACGAGTGCCACTCCCTCAGGCACTTAAAGCCCTTGAGCCCAAAAATTACTTCCGTTGCCACATGACCATTTTTATAGACAAATGTCTGAGGGAGTATCTATACACAGATGATGTTACAGAGTCTTAGCTTTGTACGACAGCTAAGCCTCTCTCTCGGTTCAAAATGTTGAAATCCAGCAACAAGCAAGAGCAAGATAGCCAACAACAAGTAAAACTGCAGACCAGCTTAATGCAGGTACTGATCTCCCACTTTATGGATTTTTTTGGCCGTTAATCTTGAAAACGAAGAGTACATATATACTTACATATATCCACACATATTCAAACATACATACATCAACACATACATCCATACATATATACATCCATCCATCCATACACATATATATATACATATGCATCGATACGTGCATACTTATATATATATATATATATATATATATATATATATTCACATGTATACATATGGCTTCCTTCAGTCTTGACAGATTATAGATACCCACTGTAAGTGTACCTGCGCAATCTCCAACCACACCTCTCCTGAGACGACATTGTTGCATACCAGTGGCAAGTGGAGGTTCGGAACGACTGGAAACAAATGCTGAGATAAGCGGAAAGCGCATACAGGGCCTAGAATTCCCAAATGGTCACCCATCTGGTACTAGCCAGGCACAAAGTTGCTTAACTTCGGTGATCTGACGAGAACCGATGTGTCAACGCGATTATGCCGTATATATACGTACACATATACATACATTCATACGCACATGAATGTACACACACACATATATATATATATCCACCCATACAGGCATACATATATACAGACATATATACATAGATGCACAATGCATGCATACATATATACATACACGCGTACATACATTTATGCACACATACATTCATACATACATGCACACGTGCATCCATAAAAACATACATTCAAACATGCATGCATATATACATACATATATATATTCATATTCACTTTCTATAAAATTTTGCTCGCGGTGTTTTCACAAATATGCCTTGCGTTTCAAATACAAGCAGATCTTACTTAATGAAGCGGAGTTAATTGAAGAAACAAAGAGAATTGTGATGAAAACGAATCTCAATTTTATCACGATTTCAATATTAAAACAACTGCAAAATATCAAGAGTTGCTTCCCTTTCTTTTTCTTTCCTTTTTCTCCACTTAATAGTTCTATTTCTCTCCTTCGCCTATCCCACTTCTCTTCTCTATTTCTCTTCTCTATTCCTCTTCTCTTCTTAAGTTCTATTTCTCTCCTTCGCCTATCCAACAATGTAAAAGCGACTTATATATATACAGGGTGTCCGTAAAGTTACTATACAGTCTTATTGTTATATTGTATTATATTTGTATTAATAGTTATTATTAATAGTAATTGTGCACGAAAGTTTTTCAGAGTGTGGTGTCACGTTGTCGAGAATGTATTGGAGCTGAAGGCCTCCAATTTGAATATTTGTCATAGAAATTGTTTGCCTTGATTGTTACAGTCTTTTCGGATGTAACACGTGTATTTTCTGAGATTTTTATAAACATAAAGGTGTTATTTCTTTTTATTTCTTTTGTTACAAATAAATATTTTAATACAATATCTTACTGTACTGTTAATATATTACAGGGTGTCTGTATAGTAACTTGTAAGACTGTATAGTAACTTTACGGACACCCTGTATATATATATATATATATATATATATATATATATATATATATATATATATATATATATATATATATACTTAATTTACTCACATAAAATTAATATATGAACAAAAATCTCAATGGAAGATGCTCATATAAAAACGACAAACAACCACAGAATTCGCGCATAAGCCTAAAGAGTCATAGAATGGATGAAACGCGGAATATTCAGTGTAGCTTAATCGCCATATATATTTTATAACTTACTATATATATATATATATATATATATATATATATATATATATATATATAAGGTTCCTCCCCTTTCTTCGGTTGAGCCCATATTCTCTCTCTCCCTCTCTCTCTCTCTTTCTATCTCCCTATTTCTCTGTCTGTCTGTCTTTCTCTCTCCTATGCACAATACTTTCTTTCCTTCTACTTCTCCCATTGTATCAATCAACTTTTTCTATCTATCGCCATATATATTTATCTTTTTTTTCTTTCCCGATGAAAAAATATACTATATATAACCAAGCCTTGTGAGATTCCTTCCATTCTTCTGCAGCTCATACACTAACGATTAATGACTATAAACTACCCATGTAAAATTGATAGTATGTAAGAAATAATAATAATAATAATAATAATAATAATAATAATAATAATAATAATAATGTCACAATAAACTGACACCACACCAAATAAATGAGGAGGATCAAGGAGAATGGAAAGATCGGGGAGAGAAACCAGGCCTCCGCTGGGTGAGCGCAAAGAGGACTTGGACTTTGGGGAGGCTTATTGCTACCCAAATACCAGTGAAAACCAATAGTCGCCACCAACGAGAAATCAATCGTAAGCGGCTGCTTCGATAACACAAATCCTTTTTCAATAGTTATCGAAAAAAGGTAGAGAGTACTGAGAGTCTGGAGAGACTTGTTGTCACCCAGACTCCAGGGAACAATAAGTTGTTCTCAAAGAATAATCATTGATGATCGCTTGTGTGATTAGTGCTAGTGAGTGAAATAATAATAATAATAATAATAATAATAATAATAATAATAATAATAATAATAATAATAATAACATTAATAATGGAGAGAAAACCTTAAAGACGGAAAAATGAAACAATAACGCGAAATTTGCTAAGGAACTAAACAATCTATGGAAAATAAAGAAAGTCAGTCTAATACAAATGATTGGAAAAGGCCTAAAAACCCGAGAAAACAGACTGAGAGAAATTGAAATAAAAAAAAAAGTTCAGACTATACAGCGGGCTGTATTGATAAAAAAAAAAAAAGACATCTGCAATGTTAAGGAAAACGCTCGAATGCGAAATCTAACTAAAAATATTAACCAGCCACAAGTGAAGTGCAATGAAGAAACATAAAAATATAGAAAAAAATGCCACATGAACACTAAGGAATTGTAACTGCAAGAAATCTTATGGACTTTCACCGTTCGTCCACGTCCACAAAAAGGAATCAGCCTTAGCTTGGAACATACAAAATAGTTGCGAAGAATCAAAGAGAATTGAAGGAACGAGGAGGAAGAGCACTCAACAGACCTCCACTGAAAGAGTATAAAGATGGCTCGGACATTTCTACCCAAGACTAATAGTTGATGCCAGCGAAACACAAATTATTTGCAAAGGTTTTCGAAAGATGTGGAACGTACTAGAAATCTGAGGAGGCCATCGATTATTTTCAGTGAGTAATCTATGATGATGACCTGTGTGAGAACTCCATAATAATAATAAGAATAATAAGAATAATAATAAGAAGAATAAGAAGAAGAAGAAGAAGAAGAACAACAACAACAAGAGCAAGAAGGAAGAGAAGGAGGGGTGAATGGGAGGAGGAAAATAGAATAACTACTCGTAACACGCTTATATTGTTCTGCCTTCTATAAACTTAAATTTCTTCATATATGCACATTAAACAATGTTTCAAGCAAAGTAATTTAACTTATAGATAATATTAAGAAAAAGAAGAGAAAGAAGAAGAACAAGAAGAAGAAGAAAAATCCTGGTCACAACACCAAATTACAAAAGGAGACTATAAATTCCTTTGCTAAACAATATGCCAAAAGCTTATCTGATGATTCTTAAACACGGCGTAAACAAAACGAATGAGAGGCTACAAGATATTCATTTCAATCTGTGAGGAAATCGAATGTCGAATCTAATAAAGCAGCAACTCAGTCGAAAATAATAGTTATACAAAAGAAAATGCAAAAGAAAAACGCCTTAATATCAATGTTCTTCAAATAGATGTGCTTTCGTTGTCAGCTTCTATCTTGAACGCACAAGACAACGTCATCTCGCCTTTTTTATTGATTGTATTTAAAAAGCGAGAGCAAGGAGTGAGAACTTGACTTAGAGAAGATCATTATCAAATGGATATGAAGATAGCAGATTAGATAAATATATAGTTTGGTATATATATAATCTATAATATAAAAGCGAAAATGGGTGTTAGTGTGTGCATATTTTTTGTATGTGCGGCAAAGGCTTTTGGATGGGAGGCGCTCGGGGGAGGTACTGTTTCTTAGAAATTTTTATATACTTCCTAGATTATAATATCTCCCATTTACGAAAGGAGATGTCGTCTCTTTTATTTGAGCAACTTTCACACGCTGTTTTCGCGCTATTTCTTACTCTCCGCGTGTTTCTTTGTCTTTTTCGTATAAAAGTGAAACTGATTCGCACAAAAAATCGAGTCGCTGGTCTCCATAGCAGCAGGTGTCGAAGGCTATGAGCTTTGATCACTGTAGAGAATACCTCTTCATATCAGACAATTGCTATTCATGATAACACTACTAGAGCTCCCCACTCTTGCGGGAGCTGATTTTCCCCACGACGGCGGAAGGAACTAGCTTCCAGCCAAACTTACGTGCGTGATTTCATTTCTACTTCTGCGTTAACTCATTCACTTTCACTAGGAAACTATTTAATGGTTAAATTAAAACGCTTTTCACTTCCTGTCCCGTCGTGGCCGAACGGTGACATATCATTTTTTTTCACTTCACATGTCCGTCAACGCTTCGGGTTCGAGCCTACCGGCCTACTACAACTTTTATTCTCAACACACACCTACAAACACCCGGGCAACGCCGGACACCCCCGCTAGTCTATATATATAAAAGGCAAAATATATGTGTGTTTGTATGTCTCGCAGAAACTTTCGACACACGCGGCAGATCCTGACCAGATCGGTATTGTTTTAAAGCTTCATGTCTTGGACGACAAATATCTAAATATTGGCCATAAGCATTCATTATTTCACCCTCAACTGGGAGTTTTGTACAAGGAGGGATCAATTTTTCGCCGTCATTTTTGCAAAGCCATCTTTTCTTTTCGATTGACTAATTTGAACGCTTTCGGTCGCGTCATGGAACATCAGTAAGACTTTAGATTTTATTTCACTTTCCTTCCGCCTTCGCGTCTCGGGCTCGATGCCTGCCTACTACTACTTTTTTAACACCCCTCTCCCTTCTGACTGCCTACTGTTGCTTTAGTCCCCTTTCCCCTTGCTACTACCAATTTTAACACTTCTCTCCACATGGGCTGCCGACTGTTGTTTTGATTTTCCCCTACCCCGTTAATACCACGTTTTTTAAACACCTCTTGCCACCCAGGGTTCTTACTACACAACCTACGCACACCCGGGCAACGCAGGGTACTCCCATCTACTACTACCAGTTTTTTCATGCTTCTCTCCACCCGGTCTGCCTATTGTTGTTTTTATTTCCCTCCCCCTGCTGCTACCACTTTTTTTTAACACCTTTCGTCACTCGGACTTTCTACTGTTATTTTAACCCTCCTCACCTCTCCAAACCCGGGCAATGCCGGGTATCTCCGCTAGTCTATATATAAATAAATATCAGAATTTTCATAACGTGAGATGCTATAATTATTTTTACAGTCAGTTGGCTTATGTGTTCTGCGATGTTGTTTGACTGTGGAAGAAATAATATCATCTCTTACATTCTGAAAAAAAAAAGTTAGCATGTTGGATGACACTTGTGAATCATCGGCTTGGGTTCTCAGTGAGTGGATGAAAACACCCCTTGTTTGAGACAAAGTAGGTTTATTCCATAGTTGGATTTCGCCGCGGTTTGCTTGATCTGCGTTAGTTGAAAGACTTTGTATGGCGCGCTTGCTCATGTGACAGAGTGCTCGCCTCGCATGAAAGAAATTCAGGTTTCGAATCCCGAGTTCGAATGTCTTTAGCTGATGAGCCTAAATGAGGGTGAAACTCGAGTCTTGGACTTCCCGTTTGTTGGCTTTCATTGACATGTAAGCGGCAACGTTCTTTGACGGGAAAAATTATACAGAGTGGCCCACTTAAAAGTAGCCCAGAAAGAAAATCTAGTAGAGAGGGGTTAGGGTTAGGGTTAGAAAAAATCTAGTAGAGAGGATCAACATTTTTATGGTTTAAATTGCCTGTATTGTTATAAAAGATGTTGGAAGTGCTCCCCGTTGACATCTATGCATTTCTGGGCACGTTTAACAATGTTTGTAGATACTGCCTGTAGATCTTCTCTGGTGATTCTCCTAATAGTGTTGGTAATATTCTTCTTTTAGTTGGTCTAGATTGTGAGGATTATTTGAATAAACTTTTTTGTTTTAAAGTTTCCCAAAGATAAGAATCGTATGATGACAAGTCCGGGGAACGTGGTGGCCAAACCCTTTGCTTATTGTTTTCTCTTCCGTAAACATGTAATGCGCTTGTGTCAGTGATCTGTGAGACGTGTGGTATGTAGCGCCATCTTGTTGGAAAAAAGAATTGCATTTTATCTTGTGGTGTCAGTTGGTCGATACGAGAAAGATTAAAGAGATCGGGCTAGTTTTAAGTGGGCCACACTGTATTAAGAAATATATATTTATTTTCTATTAGATCGCTACCAACATAACCAACAATAATATTAAAACACTCGTCCAACTGAGTCGAGGTATTTTTTAAAGATTTAGAGATACCACTGGAATTTATAAGCATCATAATAATAATAGACATCAGATTCGACCAATACCACAAAAATGGTCGCGAAGTGTCAGTGAGGATGGCAGGGCTGAGGAGGGAGAGCACTAGCTAGAATTCGATTTGTGAGTGTGAAGGGGGACTGGAAGCTTATCGGGGCTTTTTGCCACTTAAATTCCAGTGGAAAAAAAACGGTCGGTCCATCTGTTGCAATAACGCAAAAACATTTGCAAAAGTAATCGAAAGAGATGGACAATATTGGTAATTGTATTTTTGAATGTCGCCCTTACTGGAGATTGAACCTTCGACCCTCAGTATTGTATAACTAACATTTGAATTTTACCAAGTACTTTATGTACAGCATCAAAATTACGAATTACTTATGTTTTCTACTCAGCCATGACTGACAAAATGAGAGCGTGGATTAAATAAAGGGTCTCGTTCGAAATTTCATACAGATTTTCAAGTTTGACAGAAAGGTTCCCGAGTTCGAATCTGCAAATTAGTGGTTGAGAGTGAAAGAACTAATATTTTTAGCCAATTTTTCGATATTTGTCATCCGAAGGGTCCAGCTTCAAAGCGATATCGATCTCGTAAAAATCCGTCGTCTCTGTGGAAGGTTTTAAGCATACATACATACATACATACATACATACATACATACATACATACATACATACATGCATGCATACATACATTTAAACAGACAGGTGAAATTTATATTATAGATGTATAAAATTCTCCGAGAAAGACAATAGAAGTAGTCACAAATCTCCGTGTTAACCTCTAAATAGCGGATATCTATATACATCATATTTAAGGCCCATAACTTCCTTAAAATTTCAAATTCACATATCCGATTTTAATGCAATTTAAACCATATATATTAGACAGTATATCAAGGAGTTTTTCCAAAATTTCGATGTCTTCCGACCGCATTAAAGAGCAAAATTGGAGGAGAAAGTAATATGGTGTTATGAATATTTTTTTTTTTTTTACATTTTCATCCCAAACAAGGAACATTGCCACTTCGGTGTAGGGGGCTACTATCAGGGGTAGCATCTACTGGGGTACTATGTAGGGAATGACAAACAAGTACATAGTAGTGAGAATTATTCAATCTCGAGCTAGCAAATTGATAAATAGACTGTTTATAGAGACTATTTTCCACTAGTTCAATATTGCTTATTTTATTGGATCCAACACCTCCCACCACCACCACCACTGCTGAAAAAGACGTGGGTTAGATAGAAACGAACTACGTAAAAAAACGAGTGAAAGGAAGAGACGGAAATAGAAAGAGATACTGCTGTTGTTGATGATCATTGATGCTGCTGCTGATGATGATGTTACAAACGCATATTTTTATCCCCCCCTTCTTTCCCCCTATGTTTTCATGTCGATAACCTGATTGTTTTTCGCGATTCCAATATTGAATCAAACGTGTCTCGCTCAAGTAAGCGAAGCACATTTTTCTCGGAAGCCGCGAGCCAAAAAGATTGCGCCATTTTTTTTAATCTTTTTAGTGTTTTATTATCTTTTAGCATTGCTGTTGTTCGTTCTCGTTAAGTTACCAGAAGAGAAACTGGAAATAAACACATATTCCCTTCTATGCGCATATTATTTCACAAAAAATATATGCATGCAATTATGTATGCATGCACACATATATATTTATGTGTGTGTGTATGTATATACATAATTTCCATGCATCCAAATAAAAGGTTACAAGGACATATAATGGTTTATGTATCGATTTTCAGTGTTTACTTTAACAGTGCTCAATGCGTGAGTAGAGCGCCCTCATCACAACACAGAAATAAAGAAAAGGACGTAAAAGTCAGCCTTACATTTGCTAATGGTAACATTGATCCGAAGAACGCGGTTAATTAGCTAGCTAGACTAAGCATCACGTATATACCTAAAACACTCGGTAAGACCAATTCAATGCGTTTTAGCCTGTCGACTCCCAAGTGAGAATAAGAAACAGAAACTTTTGTGTAGCTTATCTGTCATAAACATATTTTCATATATATATATATATATATAGAGAGAGAGAGAGAGAGAGAGAGAGAGAGAGACCTGTGGAATTTATAATAATATATATATATATAATAAGTTGTAAAAATATATATAGCAATTAAGCTACACAATTAAGCATAAGCCTGACGAATTCTCATGAGAATAAACGCGGAATATTCTGTGTAGCTTAATTGTCATATATATTTTTATAACTTACTACCTAGCTCTACCTGTGTACTGAGCACTGTTGAAGTAAATACTGAAAATGTACGCATAAAATTATATTTTCACATATTAATTTTGTGATAAAAGTGATCATGTGTGTGTGTATGTGTGTGTGTGTGTGCCCGCCCATTCGAGCAAACAAACTCACCATCAACCAAGCTCTATATTCGAAACGAGAAAGGATAGGCTTAAACGCTTTTGAAACTGTGTTAATCGAATTTTTACATAAATTCACCAATATAACTTTTGTAACTAATCACGAATCCGATAAAGACGTATGCGAGTCAAAAACGTTTTCAGATTTAACGAGTTCATATTCAAAAGGTTCAAGATCATTGTCTCGCCAACTTGAAAAGGATGGATTAGAAAAGAAACAAACAGGATAACCGTTTTTTATAAACCATGCATTATATATATATATATACTAGCAAAAGTACCCGTCGTTGACTGGATTCAAAAACAGTCTGCAGAAAATGGACTCTGATTTATGAAAATATGATAGGTTATGAAAAGGAAGGGTTGTAAATTTGGGTTGAATTTGGGGGTATCAAAACCAAAGTTTTACAAGGTGTTTTAATATTGATTCACAGAATATTGTGATATGTGTTTCAGTGTGAACAGGTATGGTATAATAAATTATTGGGTTTATCTATTTTATTTTTACTTTCTTCATATTTTGCTTTGGTTTTGATACCCCCAAATTCGAAGCTATCTCTTTACAACCCATCCTTTTCATAACCTATCATACTTTCATAAATCAGAGTCCATTTTCTGTAGGCTGTTTTTGAACCCAGTCAACGACGAGTAGGTTTGCTAGTACATATATATATATATATATATATATATATATATATATATATATATATATATATAAATATATATATATATATATATAAGAATAGATAGACAGATAGATAGATAGATAGATAGATCTTTTCAAGGTTCTCACCGTTCCTTTAAATGCAATCGTTTGTATTTATCTTGCACGTTGTTCACCGAATATATTCAATAGGTAGTTTTTGATACTGGTTGTCTTTTTTTTTAATTTTCTTCCTTTAAAGATTGTAGCGCTAGGTATGGGGCAGCTAAACCGGCTGCCAACATTGCCCTGCTTTTTATTGAAACCCACCGAGAACTCTTTTTAGTATCCTCGTTGTTCCCTTAAGTGCAATTGTCTGGATCACTTTTGCACTTGGTTCGCCAGGAATGTTAGGTAAGATTTGAGGTTTTTCTTCATGGGCCCATTGGCACCTATAATAAATGATATGCTTGATATCTCCCTAAATTTCCAGTTTCTTTTCATATCATACATGAGACCTTGATATTTCGTCTGTTTCTCCCTTACAGCTCTGTTCAGACTTACATCATTAGCGACACTCCCTTCAACCAAGGTTGCAACTCTCTCTGACTTATTTCATATAACTATGTCAGGTTTGACAGCTGCATTTTCCAGGTATGTGGCTGTAGGGATTACATGAGTTTGGTTGCTCCTAAAATTACTGGAATGATGGAGACCGTCTTAAGATTCCAGTTTCTTGTCATATCGTACATAAGGCATTGGTATTTCGTTTATCTTCCTCCCTTCATCTCTGTTAAGGCCAGCATCGTAAGGGATAACTACTTCATCTTTCTTCCTCTTCTCCCATATTACTATATTAGGCTAAACGTTATTGTAAGTACCTATCTTTATCTGTAGGAAGTTCATCATTATGATCGATGGTGTATGGTTTGTTTCCAACTGTTCTTTGTGCTACATACCCTCATAACTTGCTGTTAATTCGATATTCGGCGTGTTACAAATTTTTCAATAGGGATATGTGCACACTCTGTTATGTCGCATTGTGTAATGGCCGTCCCCCGGCAGAACTTTATCCCTGAATATCATGTGGCTAACACTCTCTGCGTTTGTGTGGCAAAACCTGCGCTTGTTGTTATTGTTGAGATAACTCATCTTTTTAAAAACGTTAGTGATCAAGCTTTGATATTAAGCAGCCATTATCCTTCTCTCCTGATCATATTGGAGCGATCCCCTTTTTAGCCAGTCTATAAAACCTTCTTTATAATTGTTCTTGAGATACATATCTATCTATCTATCTATCAATCTCTCTATCTATCTATCTATATATATATATATATATATATATATATATATATATATATATGATGGCAGCAAATTCGTTTTCGAACATTGCCATTACTTGATATAGCACAAAAAAGATATATAGAAACACGGAAACATTCAGTGATGGGCCACACGAAGGTGGCTTTTAAGCCCTGCCAAACTCTGACATTCTTTGGCACACATTGTGCGGACATGTGCGCCATTAGCAGCACGTTCTTGATGTTCACTTCTATGTATAATCAAATGCCGCTTCAAACCACCTGCTTTTTTGTATGTCCGCCCGCAGTTGACACAGGTTAGCTCTGGCAACACAAGACTACTTTGTGGCCCACTGTGCCGATGAATAGTCTGGTGGCTCATGAGCCCAGCTCTGCTCAGACATAATCTTCCGCACAACTCACAGTCCAGACCAATTTGGCGCCCCCGCCCATCCACGGCTCCTTTCACCCACCCTTTCCGGTATCACACTTCAGCCGCTCATACTGGGTTCGATCTGCCTCAAAATTGCCTACACCTCCCCAAGTTACTTCTCCACTCTCCGCAATCCAAAGCAAGACTCTTCCAGGTTCTTTCATCTATCTCACATACATGATGATTGCAACGTCTTGTCAGACGAGTGCCACTCCCTCAGACATTTAAAATCCATGAGCCCAAATGCCTGAGGGAGTATCTATACAAATATGATGTTACAGAGTCTTAGCTTTGTATGACAGCTAAGTCTCTCTCTCGGTTCAAAATGTTGAGATCCAGCAACAAGCAAGAGCAAGATAGCCAGCAACAAATTAAATTGCAGACCAGCTTAATGCGGGTAATGGTCTTCCGCTTTATGGTTTTTTAAATCAGAGATTTGCTTCTCCTAGAAAGGTTGCCTTCACCACGGCTTACGGGAGCCCTCTCCACCCCAATACACATACACACACATAAATATACACGATGCTAGTTGGCCGTTGACCCAGAAAAAGAGTTCATTCGCCCTTTGGAAGGTCTTGTTTTTAATCCTTCAGGGAGACTAGCCGCCCTCCTCTCCAAACAAGTCTGGTGGGGGAACCAGTTTAGTCGCCGGTGAACCGACCATAAGGCAGGTAGTACTGGGTTACATGGTACCAGTAGCACATGACATGACCTGACATAATCTACATACATACATACATACATACATACATACATACATACATACATACCATGTTGAAGGTATTAAACAATAACAACTAATGGTTATTAAGAGTGCTCAATAAAAGGAGAGCAATACATTTTTTATTGATATAAACAAATTTACATGGTCGTGACAATGGACATGCTAATGTTTCGGACAAATGCTCGGTAAAACTAGAACTCCTCCTCCTCCTCTGGCTACTTCATAAATGGTTACTTCTCACAGAAGAAGGGGGAGTTAAAGGAAGAGAATAAGATCAATTCTTTAAGAAGAGACTTATAGGGGTAATAAAAAGCTCAGCGATGTGTATTGGAGCTTATATAGAAATCAATAAAGGAAGAAAATGGCGATATAAAATATATATATATATATATATATATATATATATATATATAGAGAGAGAGAGAGAGAGAGAGAGAGAGGAGGGAGAGAGAGATTTATTCACTTATTCAATAAGGGTATACATCAATTTGGGATGTATGGTAAATGAAAATTCTTTTATCCCATAATCTTTCGAAGCCTTATGCTTCTCATCAGGAGAGGAAAGAACATGCTATGTAACATAATAGAGATACGACATCCTGCGATAGTTACATTAGGAACGAAATAAAATATTGGGCTGTTTAGTGGAGCTAAATTGATCTCAGTCATATAGTAGGAGTATAGTTTTTATTATATAATGCAGGAAGATATATGGCAGCTTTTTCATAGTGGGTTTAATATATGTCAACAAAAGGTGTGATTAGACGCTCTGGACGAATATAGGAGACGTTAATTGAAGGAAAATGCTTGTTTAACCGCATGGATTAAGGGATTATAGCTATGGAAAGTGTTTGCTTTGAATATGATTTAATGCTATGTCGGTATATCTTAGATGGGGTATCTGAAATTATAAAAGTGCTTAAAAATATAAAATCGGAATTATATTAAGATAATACATGTGAGAGGATAAATTAATACGGATGCAATATAGGAAGATGTTAGTTGAATAAGAGGAAAAACACATGGTATAATAATGGGATAAACAGACAAAGGGTATAGAGTAAGGGTTAGGATGTATAGGGATGAATCCATATAAAAAAGGATTATAGAGTGATAATAGATCATAAATGTTATAAGCGATATTAAATTAATATAAAATTAAATATAGGAGAATAAAAAATAGGGGAATGAAATGGATATAAAAATGATATGTAAATAATAAGTTCAAAAATATAAAGATATAAATAGCGAAGTGACACTAGTAAAAAAAATAAATGAAAGTACGACAACAGAGAAAATATACAGTAGCAGAAAGTTCTTGGCGGTAAGGGATGCAATTTTTTTTTGGGGGGGGTTGTTGAGTGTAAAGTAGTATCGAAATATTTTATAATAAAAAAAATTAATAGAAGCTTCTCTATGCGAAATACAGTCTTAGTTCAGATTAAGATGATGATTCAAGGAAACATGTTGCTGTTGGTGGGTGAGAATTTGCAATTTTAAGGATATTAGTGCTGGGGTTATAACATACTTAATGGAAATTACATCACTTTTTTGTGAGAAGAGTTTGAAACGGCAATTAATTTTAGGATATCGCTTTTTGTTCCAAGATTCTTATGTCCGGAGTGAAAATACGTAAATGCTCGGTTGATGATGTAGGTTATCCTGATGTCGGATTGCGTATCCCCAAAATAGTCTAAGTAATGTGTATTAATAAATTCCAGAAGTAGCTCTTGGTTATATAGAAGCTGATTTCCCAACAAAAATGTTATATGTATATATATGCACATATATATCTAATATGTGTATACATATGCAACTAATATATATACATGTATATGTATGTATATATATACGCATAAATATACTTATATATATACATATACATACGTATATATACAATATATATGCATATATACTTATATATACATATATATATACATATATAGACATATATATCTATATGTATATATACATATATATATGCATACATATACATATATACATATATATACGTATATATATGCATATATATATGTGTGTGTGTGTGTGTGTGTGTGTGTGTGTGTGTGTGTGTGTGTGTGTGTGTGTGTGTGTGAAAAGATAGGTAGATAGATAGGTAGATAGATACTAAAATACTTGTCTACCTTTCAATATTAGTAACCCCAACAGAACAGTCTTGCACCCCGCTTGTTAACCCCTATGTTAACACATAATGTTCCTATTAACTTGCCTCCCCACGAGGGCAGAGTTAGACACAAGATCAGTTTTAATGTGAGGAGAATCCGGTTCTCCAAAAAGGAAAAAAAATTGTCTCAGTCATGAAGAAGTTCACTCCACAGACCAACGACAGATACTACAATGTGATCTTGTCCAGAAGTTGCTGTACGTTATGTGGATGAATGATTATTCCAATTTCGATCAGAATTCAATGCACGATTTTTATTCTAGAAAAATGTCTAAAAGAAGATTTAAGAAGAGACTGATCTTAATGACTATGGATCAAATTCAACGTAAATCTCTCGGTGGCGGGGGTACAGACCTGCAACTCTGGAACAGTTGTAACCACGTAAGAGTACTTCATGATCCTGGTGCACGACCTGCTTGAACGCTCTGAAGAAATACGATTCCATTAATAATAAAAACAAAAACAGAAACAATAACCACAACAGCAACCGCACGTGCACTTTTATTTCAATTCACGCACTGTCATTGAAACGTAATGGGCTACTCTGAATTTATGATTGACGGTGGCTAAGTGTTTAACGACATGGACTCATATATGACTCTGTCACTAACCTTCTTGACAGGAGACAAATAGAATACATGCCAGATTTATAAGTGCACCTGAAGTGGGTGATTTGTTCACATTACATTTAATTTTTAGTGTGTTTGTACAATCGAGGAAACAAAGAGCAGGGGGGATATTTTTAAGGCGAGCGTTTTAAAGAAAAATTTATCAGAGTAGATGGATATTTTTGACATCTAGAAGTCTCTAGTAGTGAAGAGGTATGATTTTGCTGTTTTGAGGGTTTGTGAAGGATATTTACGTTAATGGAATCACGTTCAGCCAGTTCGTTGAGGCACATTCCATTTAAGCATGGGTAAAGCCAGCATATAACTGCAACCTTGCGGCAATTGGAGTGGGGTTACATTTTGGCAGACAGTGCAGGGCGTACGAGTAAGTGTAATGCTAACTTGATTCAATTACAAATGATTAAGTAATAAAAGACGCAAAAAGGCTGCGTCGGGTCAAATCGGTGACGATCTCCAGGCGACGCACGAGGGCAAGCAATCTATTGATATTCACTTTTACATCGAAATAAATTCTAATGAACACAGCCATACATTTTCGTTTGTACGCTTTGTATTTTACCCAGAAGGCAACTTTAATGAACCAACAAAACTCACTTAGTTGCATGATTATTTTTTTAGTTTGTCTTAATAAAATAATTACCCGATATTATTGATTGCTAATGTTATTGTTTTACGCGTAATTATAATTTGAAGAATTTTTAAGCATTCATTGTTTGTAACACAAAGGATTTGGAATTTCAATAACACTAAGAATACTTTGGATTTTTGGGAGGTGGGGGTATTATTCAGACTACTATATTCGTGTCGGTTGTTATTTTCCCAAGGTTTGACCGATGTGGTCTCTATGCTTCTCCGGGTGCATTTTTGTAAACTTGTGAATCTTTATTTCGTTTGTTGCTTTAAAGCGAGGGAACGAAATAAAACAACATGGAGGACGTTGTCAAGGACGTTGCCAAAATCTATAAAGAAATGAGTTTCCAGAGACTGCTTCTAGCGTGGTCATAAATTTTATTTGATTTGGTTATATTGTTTTGTGCGATTTAATCTTAAATTCGGCCATTTTGTTAAAGGTTTTTATGTTTTGAGTGTACGTTACATCTTCAAATAATTTGATTTCAATGAAAAATCGACTGTAAAACTTCTGAACCTTTTTCTCGTCAGATCTTTCTTGGTGTTTATATATTAGATCTGTTACTTTTTCTGCTTCTCGTAAAATTGGTTCTGTTTATCGCTTTAAGCATTTTCTCAAACCCCAGGCTATTCTCTTTCTCTACAAATCTGTTATCAGACCATGTATGGAGAACTGTTGTCATATTTGGGCTGAGGAGTCTCTCCCGTTCGAAGATTCTTGATAAATTGCAGAAACGTATGTGTAATTTGACTTGCCTCTCATTTTCTTCTTCACTGCAATCTCTCACAGACGTGATGTTGCTAGTCTCATTTTTTTCCACAAATACTACTGTGGTATATGCTTTTCATTATTGTCTGATCTATCCTCTGATTCCTTTTTTCCAGCACGTTTGCCATGTTGATCTCCGTCTATCCGCCGTTTTAATACCTAACTTTAATGCAGCTTTCTATTCCAGTAGCTTCTTTTAAAGAATGCAAGGTTGTGGAATTCTCTTCCTGCTCACTGTTTTCAAGACTAAATTTAATAAACATCTATTGTATCTGCAACTCATTTTATTTTCTTGCATGAAGTAGTTTCATGCATTGTTTTAAACGATTTAAGCATATAAAAAAATTAACACATTCAAATAACTAATTAACACGCATTCTACCATAGTTTATATAATTCTTAATAGTTAGTAGTGATTATTGATGCTTGGTATAGAAATATTAATTGATTTTAGTAGGTTATTGCGGATTGTATATGCGGGGTTTTGACGTGACCAGTTGATCAACCAGATCGAGTATTTCCGACAACTGATCTAAGCCCAAGTAAACACCAAAGTGAGATGTTGCAGTGCGCATATCACCTTTCTTGGGTTATGAACTGCTTAGGCGCCATGATTCAATTCTTAAGCGTCATGGCTTGTCAACCACAGCAAATTATTGTCAACAGTGGGTAGAAAAATAGAAGAAAAGTCAACAAGAGAAACAGAGAGAGGAAAATGTTGGTTTTGTTAGTGGCGTTGCAGGACATATTGAGTTTTTGAGAAATGAAACAATAATAGAATCCACGTTTGATGCATTTTATGTCAGAATGCCGGTCTATTCTGACGGTATCTTCAGATAGCCTGATCTGGTAGTGCCAAATGAGTCAACAATGAGCTAGATACCAAGCATATGTATTTACAAAAGGTACCATACATATTGTAATGTTTTGCCTGAGCCTGTTTCTGAATTGGTCAGAGCTATTCTCACTGTAATAAGCCTTATCTTTATTCGTATTGTCGGTAGGCAATGTAGTGAGGTAATATGATAGATCACCGTAATAAGTTGACAATCAATAAAGAATTTGGAACTGAGCTCGTTATTTAATTCAGGGTAGGTGGGTAGATTGTTTTCGTTCGAATTCATCTTTAGCCTTGAACACCTGGAGGGGCATAGGCCATCTACAAATTTGCAGATACTTTTGTAGCGAGGAATTCTTTTTTCGGCGTGAGGATGCTGGCCGGACGCCTAACCTTCCCAAAAGTTACATACAGCGCCTAGCTTTCCCAAATGGTTACCCATCTGGTACTGGCCAGGCTCAACGTTGCTTAACTTCGGTGATCTTGCGAGAACCGGTGTGTCAGCATGATTGTGCCGTACATTTGTTTTGTTGGGGTTTTTTTTTGTTCCGATAGCAGTGCTAATTATTAAATTATTCTTAGATTTTTTGGAAAGAGTTTAAAGTGGGCTTTGGATTTACTTTCAACGACGTCGTAACTCGCGCTTTATTTCTTTAGTCGCTATCACTTAGATTACAAGGATACGCGAAGAGGGAGCGGTTCCCTCCTCGTCTACAGAACCGGTTATTCGGTCGATGAGGATAGATGGGTTCTCAGATCAAGAGAAACCCGTTCCATCTTTATCATTGCGATAAATAACTTCAGAAATCCATCAGTGAGAGGTCAGCACACTGTGGGAGAGGATTCAAACCTTCAGTCGGACGGCTTCAACGATCAGCTTTCCCACCCCCATCCTCTGACTCATTGTCCGATGCTCAGCACGATGAGTCGGTGCACGAAAGAGAATCAATGACCGGCGTTTCTCAGAAAACTGGAATAATTGTTCGGTTGGAATATATCCGTATAACCATGTTAGCTAATGTTCTAAACTTTACGGTGGTGTTTTCAACTTTTTACATCAAGTTGCTTCATGCCTTGTCTGGAGCGATTTCCACAGAATGATATTATAGTAATAAGGATTAAATATTCGAGTACTATCACTTAGAAATAATTAATAAACAAAGCATTTAACCGTTGCGACACAGCTCTTCATGGACAATTTGAATCATAATTTGGGAGCTTTAAACCTAATATACTATACGTGTATGATGTGTTAAACCTAATATTCTATACGTGTATAGTATGTTGATGTATAAAATATTGTTATTACTATATACAGTGGCGCAAAAAGAAAGCCCGCAATACAAAAACCGCCAATTTAAGCTAAATTAAATGTAACTGTTTAAACAACTTATACTTCATTTGATCCGCCTTTCATTTCTCTATAATATACAGCATAATCGCGTTGGCACACCGGTTCTCGTCAGATCACCGATTAAGCAACGTCGAGCCTGATTACTACCAGATGGGTGACCATTTGGGAATTCTAGGCGCTTATCTCGTCATTCGTTTCCAGTCGTTCTGTACACACTTCACTGGGCACTGGTATTAAACAATGTCGACTAAGGAGGGGTGAGGTTGGACATTGCGCACCTCCTGTCACAAAAAATTCATGCGCAGGCACCCCTTCGTGGTTATCCACAGTCTGTCAAAGACTGAAGGAGCTCCTTATTTCTCTATAATTTTTATCTGTTCATATATGACGTTTAATTAATTTTAAAAAATAACTTAAGAGAAGATCATAAAGCTGATTAAATGGCATTAATAAAAAAGAAAAAACGAATAGATATAGAGTGAAAAGAAACAGAAGTTAAAAAAGAAAATGGATTAAGGTCTATCCGACTGGTTAGGGACTGTTTACTATAATTAAAAAACTTGATTGTTATTTTCTGTTTCGACCATGTTTGATCAAGAGGTTGGCATCATCTATAGACGGGCAAGAATACACCACCATCCTAGTTAGCAAATAGACAAAGATAAGTAATAAAAAATTATCAGCGAGTGCGTCTAACTTCCAAACAGTTCGTACTTCGTTTTTCAGTACATTGCGTAGCTATGTTTTATTGATTTTATAAGTAGTACATAAGTAAGGCATTACATTTTACGTTTTCTTGACATGACATCCACATTACAATTTCTTGGGATAAAGTACGATATATATATATATATATATATATATATATATATATATATATATATATATATATATATATATATATATACTAGCATTTCAGCCCGGCGTTGCCCAGATGTTTGGAGTTGTGTGTTGAGCAAAATAAAAAAAGTGATAGTAAGAAGGCAGGCTCGAACCCGTACCGCGAAGGAGGAAAAGGACGGGAAAACACTCTGACGTATTTACTGTTACGACCACCGCTAAACTGAAAGTGATGTACGTTTAAATTAAGGCTAGACAATCGAAAAGAGATTTTTCGAAAATATCGGCGAAAAAAAGGACCCCTCCCTGTAGAAAAGTGCCCAGTTGAGGATGAAGTTTTAGCCAATTTTTCAGTATTTGTTGTCTGAAGGGTGGAGCTTATAGATAATACTCATTTTGTGAAAATCCGTCGCCTCTGTCGAATATTTTAGGCAAACATGCAAACATACATACATACATACATACATACATTCATATATTAGGAGTTCAACTTTTCGACCCGAACCGATTAAAAGCTTGCTTTATCTCTGAATACCCTTTATGTAAAATTTCAAAAATTTAGATCAGGAATTGTCTGAGTAATTTGGTAGAGACCGCAAAAGTCAATTTTTTAAACTTTTACCCCTATTATGACCCCTTAACATTTATATGTTTTGGGCTCAAATCAGTTATTAAGTTAGCTCCATGTCGCAGGATGTAAATGGAAAGAAAGTGGGAAAAATATATATTGCATAAAATATATAAATATATATGTGTGTGTGGCGTGTTTTCTGTGTGTGTGTGTGTGTGTGTGTGTGTGTGTGTGTGTGGTACTCACAAAGAGTTATATTATTGTTTTACAATCTATATACATATAAAAGTGAACGTGTCTCTGTGTGTCCGTCTGTGTGTCTGTGTATCTGTCAATTTTAAGTCTACAGATTTGAAATTTGATATACAGTTTACTAAGATTTGGGATTTTTACTCTAAAGACTTGAAATTTAAGATATAGGTTCCTTGAACATGGATCTTACTTATTGACTGGATTTGAGTTCAAAACAATAAATGTTAAGGGGTCATAATAGGCTTTTTAAAAATTGGCCGCTTTTTTTTTTTTTTTTTTTGCTCAATATACACCTCCAAATACCCGGACAACGCCGGGCTGATATGTTAGTATGTATATAAAACTAGCAAGATGGAATGAAGATCACTACTATAAGCTTTTTCACTTTGCTGATAAAACTGCATTTTTTTATTTTAATGGTAGTAATGTTTGAAAATGCTTTGTAATAGTATCTCATGCATACGATTCAAATGTCATTTAAATGGATATACGTATTTGAAGTTTGATAATATAATGGCCACTTATAGATGGGGCATCGTTAATATTCGACACATAAAGAGTAATGTAGATATCCAGAACTATTTTTATTCTCGTTCACATAAACTCATATATAAATTAATATATATATATATATATATATATCTATATATATATATAAATATATATATATATATTTATATATATATGTCTATTTATCTATATCTATATCTATATCTATATCTATCTATCTATCTATATATATATATATATATATATGTTGAAATGTATCTTATTTTAATGTTTAATGCATTAAGATTATATATACATATATATGTATATATATACAGTATCGGCCATAATATAAGGAACGGAAATAAAATTACAATTATTCATGTATATTTAAAAAATTAGTGCATGGATTTTTCTGAAATACTCAGAATAAACAAATAGAACCAATGTGTATAAACTATAAACAATGATTTTGATTTTGGGGATTCCTCGTCTGTGCTCTTTCTCCAATCATTTTCCAAACATTTTCTATCGGATTCAGATCCGGACTCTGCGCTGGCCACTCCATTACTCTTATTTCTTCTTCCTCGAGGTAGCTTATCACATTTTTAGCTTTATGACAAGGGGCGTTATCTTGCATAAAAATGCTTGGCTGATTAGGTGAAAGGCGTAAGCTCTCAAAGACATGTTGTTGAAGGAGCTGCTTATAAGTCTCCACATTAACCCTACCATAGATTCGAACTAGAGGGCCAACTCCTTCCAAGGATACCATACCCCACATCATTACACTTCCCCCTCCGAATTTAAGTGTCTTTTTAACACATTTGGAGGATACTCGTTCACCTGCTTTACGCCGTACATGCTTCTTTCCATCAGATCCAAACAAATTGAACTTGGATTCATCGCTGAAGTGAACCTTAGTCCATTGTTCATCAGTCCAGACGACATGCTCATGGGCAAACTTCAAACGGCTATTTTTGTTCTTCTTGGAGATCAAGGGTTTAGATACTGGCACCCTGGCATGCAATCCGGCAGCTGTTAACCGTCGAGAAACAGTTTTTCTAGATATATATTCCTAGTCTGTTCATTAAAATCACGAGAAATTGATGTTGCGGATTTGAATCGGTCACTAAGAGCCTGCCTTACCATAATCCTATCTTCTCTTTGAGACGTTTTAGGGGGTCCGCCTGTTTTAGGGGATGCTTCTAATGTATTTTTATTCTTATATCGAGCTATCACACGATGAACAACACTTTTTGATCTTCGAACGATATTAGAAATTGTTGAAATTGATTTCTTTTCTTTGTAATTGTCTAAAATTATTTTTTTTTTCTTGGAGAGACAGAGTTTCGCGAGTCGGTGACGCCATTTTTCTTTGTTGTGCTCATCAGCAGTTCCAATATAAAAACTAGCTATTTTTATGTCAAATTTAGTCTCTTAAAAATAAATTTTCTATTTCATTCCTTAACTTTTGGCCAGGATAAATCCACAGATATAATTTTAAACTAAAATATTTCTCAATATTGAATCGTAATTTTTTTTTTTTTTTTTTGGTACTAGTTTATACACATTGGTTCTATTTGTTTATTCTGAGTATTTCAGAAAAATCCATGCACTAATTTTTTAAATATACATGAATAATATATATATAATTTTCATTGCATTAAAATGAGGTACATTTCAAGTTAAATAGTTCAAGCTAATAGGTTTTTTAGAGAGCAATTATTAATTAGTGGCCACTTTTATTGCCTTTACCACCTTTACCGGTAAATTTTACATAACAATAAAGTTTTAAATTTATGAACATTCTCCAACTTTTATATAGCAAACATACAAACATCTGGTACACATTTAAACGTCGACATTGAATTATTTAAATATATATGCTAGAAGCCTCTGGACGTTGCTGGGTCGTAAAATACGATGAGGAATATATTTTAATCAAATCTGTGATTTGTGAATTTATTATTACAGATTAAATCCTCTATTGATTATTATATTGTACCGAATATATATTGCAATGATTTCAAAAGTTTAAAAATTGATTTCGGTGACATCAGCTGCAATAGAAAGTAAAAAAGCTCTCTTTGTTTGGTTTTAGCGCTTGACACTTCGTTTTTACAGTCTGACTTGTCGATAGATGTATAAAATATTTAAAAACTTAGCGAAAATGAAGCTAAAAATGTATATTTACGCATGCTCTGAACTTAGTAAATTTACTCCTGCCATGATAAAATTTGGGAGGGGGGTAATTTTGGAAGGGGGGGTAATTTTGACCCCTTAACAGCTATTTTTACAGACTGAAACCCAACTCGTATTTTTTATTTGGGGTTCAAATACTCTATATCAAGTTTCAAGTCTGAATATATATATATATATATATATATATATCGAGAGAGAGAGACACACACACACATATATAGATAGATAGATAGATAGATAGATAGATATGAAGGAACCAAGTTATGTGTTCACAACATTTCGTCTTCATTACGAGACTTCCTCAAGATGAATGATATTAAGATAACAAAACACTAATGCAAACATTTGAAAATATATTTTTGAAGTAATAAATGTATGACATTGTTTAATTTCAGAAACGAAAAATATCGGAAACTTTTTTAAAAGGGGGCGGCATAACATTATGAAAGAGCATAAAAGTTTTTATAACGTCATATAGCCGTTAATATATTTAAAAAGATATGATGCAATCCATATTCTTTTTTGGAACAAATATATCCCTTATAATTCAAATATGGATGTGTAACTGACATGAAATGAGTCTGTATTTTGTTATGTAATGTTTCACTGATTATATGTATTAATTATTATAGGTATTTTCTATGGTGTGAGTGGGAGAAAACACCGGTGATAATAA
>NC_136518.1:18255303-18260303 GCF_053919585.1 Euprymna scolopes | reverse complement strand
TAATTATCGAGGGTATTCTGAGACAAAAATTAACTAAAATTACCCCCCAGACTTATACACTAAAGTTCTATAAATTTGAAAGAAAATCTGTGGAGCCGTTTCGGTGTCTATAAGGAACGAACACACATACAGAGAACAAGGTACACATATATATATATTATATTATATTATATTATATATATTACATTATATTATATTATATTATAATATTATATATATATTATATATATATATTATATATATATTACAAAAAGTTTAAATATATCTATATAGTATGTTTATGATACAGACGTTATTCATTACATATGTGTATATATGTTTCAGAGGAATCTCAATTCCGAAAGACCTCTCCATCAGACTAAAAAAAAAAGAGAGCAATACAAAAATAGACATTTCAAAACGAAAGACTGTGGAATGAATTCGAAGTGCAAATGATGTGACTTGGTATCGTTGCGATCGACTTCTGCACCGTGCATTGCATTAATGAAAGAAACCTTTTATCTTTATAAGTTGTGTGTGATATTTTTTGTTTTGTTTTGTTTTGTTTTTTTATATTTCTACTTTCAAATGCACCAATAATGCTATGTTTTATGGAAATCGCTCGAGATAAGGCGTGACACCACTTGGTGAAAATATCTAAAAAGTCTACTTCAAGGTCATAAACTAACCAACGATAAACGTTAAATAGCTGAATTTCGATTCAAACAGCTATTCTTCCTACTTTGTAAGAAACATCGCTCATGGAACGTGAGGACAAAAGGAGACATAGGGAAAGCAATAAATTAGTAGATATATCACTATTGATGCAACTCTCTTCTGATATAAGAGTCAAGTACGTCCAAGGATGGACTACTGTTGCCATATTTGGACAGAAACTGCTAGAAAGAGCTCATCCTGCATTGACAGTTTCAAATAGACTTCGTAGCCTACTGGAGGGTGCCCGTTTCTTTTCTCTGCAACCTCTTTCCCACAGAAGAGACGTGGCGATCTTGTCTCTGCTTTATCATTCTTTTCATGGCAAGTGCTCGTCTGAACTTCAATCCATGGTTCCCCAGCCTGATTTTCACGAAAAACACTCGTCTAGTGTAAACCATTATCAGTAATTTCCCCCACTCTGTATCAGTGCCTAAACCTAAACGTAGGTCCTATGAATAAAGCTGCTATCTTAGAACTGCCCGTCTGTAGATCTCTGCTCCGTTTTCCTTCTTTCTAACTTACTACAATGTGGTTGTATTCAAGTCCAGCGTAGACAAATTCTTGATGAGCCATCCCCTTAAGTAATCTAATTTACCAAATTTACAGAACTAACGATTACGACATGTTCCCATTGACCATTGTACACTTATTAACCCTTATTTCTTCGGTGACTCCTTTGTAAAAAACCAAAAAAAAAACCACAAAAAACACAAAAAAAAACAAGGCTACAGAAAGTAAATCTCACGTCTATTTTTTTATTTTCATTTTCTTAATGTAAATGGGGAGTTATTTGACTGACACAGCCAAAATATTGTGTTCAAAACTTTGTCTACTTAAGGTTGTCGCCTTTGGTCGCTTTTGCCGCTTCTGTCGATTTGACTCTGGAGCCAATTAATTAGCCCATTTTATGACAAGCTCTATTTCCTATATTGCTTGTATTGAGCTCCTTTCATTATGCTGAGATTAGTACTGGCACGATAATCTTACGAAAATCAGAACTTACGGTATCACTGGACGAATACGAATAATACATAATTAAATCTTTCTTCAGTAAGAGAAAAATCCAGGTTGTCCTCGACGATCGTACATCTAAACAATATTATATAAATTCGGGTGTACCTCAGAGGTCCATCCTTGGACCTTTATTATCTCTAATATTTATGAATGACCTCCTGATAAAATTTTCTCTGAGGTGGGTGTATTTGCTGATGACACCACGCTTTATAACAAACACAATGGGAAAACAAATGAACACATATCTAAGGAAACGGTAGAAATACTAGAAGACCTCCAATCTGTAGTGGATTGGGGACATAAATGGATGGTCACATTCAATGCTGCCAAGACTAAGCTTGTGCCCTTCAATAATTAAAAGCAACCTTCTCAACCATCAATAGTTATGGTTAAAGAGGCATTACCTGAAAGTACTTATTTTAAACTTCTCGGTCTAACGTTCACAGGAGATGAGTTGGAACAGATATTGAGAGCTTTGCCAAGGTTGCTGCTAAGAAGGTGGGCTCTCTCTACCGTGCTAGAAAGCTACTTACTCCTGAAAGTATCCTGTACCTCTATAAGGCCACCATTCGCCCATGTATGGAGTATTGTTGTCACATTTGGGCTGGTGCAGCTGCTGCTTGTCTCTCACTCCTGGACCGGGTTCAAAAGAGAGTCGCCAACCTGATAGGTCGTGAACTGTCATCTAAGCTTCAGCCTCTGTTCCATCGACGAAATGTTGCATCCCTCTGCCTGTTCTACAAGTATTTTAATGGTGAATTCTCAGACGAACTACAAGCACTTGTGCCTCCTTGACGTAAATACCCCCGACAAACCCGACAAGCACCTCCCTACACAGTAGAGATCCCTAGGTGTAAGAAAGCCTTCTACTCTACTAGTTTCTTCCCCAGAACTGCTAGACTTTGGAACTCCCTTCTGGGATTCTGCTTTTCCAACTGTACTGACATGCAGAGGTTCAAGTGTAATGTGAACAGACATCTTACTACGCATATCCCTACATAATTTCCTTGCAACTTATGTCCCCGATAGTAGCCCCTATATAAAAGTGGCATTGTGCCTTGTTTGGGGTGAAAATGGAATATAAAAAATAACTACAATATTTCATTCATTGATGTAAAACTGATGTTGTTTGAGTTGAAGTAGTTGCAAACAACACTCTGAGTAACAAATGCGTTATTGTTTTTGTTTTCTGATGGAACAGATTGCAAGTAATATTTATCAAGCGATTGCTTTGCTTGGACAGTATTTTTTTTTTTTTTTTGCATCAGAAAGCAATCTTTTATCAACACATGAAATTCAGATTTTTCTATCGTTTTGGAAATCTATAACAGTAGGTTCACTTAAATTATTCATTTTTAAACTAATAATGCGATTAGACTCAAATTTTGACATGTATCATTTGAAGGTTAGTACTTTATAAAACACATGATTTTTTTTATCACTGTAAAGGGCGCTACTTATTGAGTGATTTGCTGTACTGTGCTCATTCAATAAAAAAAGTCTCTCCATCCACCTCTTTGTCTCTCGTTCTCTCTCTCACTCTCACCCTCTCTCTCTCTCTCTCTCTCTCTCTCTCTCTTTCTTTCTCTCTCGCGCGCTTTCTCGCTCGTGCGCGCTCTCTTTCTCTCTTGCGCTCGCTCGATCCCTCGTTCAATCTCTCTTCCTTATTTCAATTCTCCCTACTCTCTTACGCTTCTATTCTACTCTCTCTCTCTCTTTCTCTCTCTCTCTCCCTCACACCCTCTCTCTCTCTCTCTCTCTCTCTCTCTCTCTCTCTCTCTCTCTCTCTCTCTCTCTCTCTTGCTTTCCACCGATAACTTTTTGCTCACCGTTCCATCGCGATGAGTAACCAAAATGAAAAAGTCGCCGCCTCGCATCAATGGAACTCTCCATTTACCTCCCCCCCAACTTCCTCCCAGCCCGCCATTGGTAATCATGATCCTCCCCTACTGGCCACCCCACGAAACAACCCCACCCTCGCATCTTTCCTCCAAGCCTATCCATTTTACTCCTCTCTCCCCTTCAACTGTTGCTACAACTACAACCCATTATCCATTCTCTTCCTCCTACCCTTCCTTCTCGAACGACATCCTCATCATCTCGTATCACTTACGTTCACTATTCGATTTAACCTTCGTTTAATACCAGTGATTTGATGCAATCGATATCCCAGCAAACTTAAAAGACAGACTGGATTTCGCAAAAGCAAACGACAAACAAAAAAAAAACACTGGTAAATCATCGTTTAAACTGTCGATTAAGGACGCACAAAGAGCATTTTACATTCAATTTTGAGAACAACACATAAACGTTTATACACACACACACACACACATACATACACACACACACATATATATGTATATATATATATATATATATATATATATATATATATATATATACACATATATATATTAGCAGTTCAGCCCAGTTTTGCTCGGGCTTATGTATTGCTCATAACTTTATGTGAATATATATATATATATATATATATATATATATATATATATATATATATATAAATTACAATAAGTTTACCAAGGTAATCAAGATGGTAAACTTAAAATATATTATAAATATTAAAGAGTTAATATTTACATATATATATATATATATATATATATATATATATATATATAAAAAGTTTTACTTGTGTCCAGGTAACCTACATCTAAAATTTACAAGTGTTTCGACCCAAAATTGGCGAAGGAGTTCGGTAGAGTCTGCAAAGGTCAACTCTTTCAATTTGGACCTCTTTTCAGACAAATTTTCGCCCAAAAACCGATTTAAAACTTGTTGCCTGAATACTCTGTAAAATTAGTAGTGAATAAGATTAATAGTGATTAAGAGTAATGAAGTTTAGAGTTTAGAGTAATTCTAAATAAGTATTTTGGGGTTTGAGATTAATAGTTAATTATTACTAAATAAGTATGGACTTGAGAACAATAGTAAATTAATAGCAAATAATTTTGGATTTGAGATCAGTAGTGAATTATTCGTAAATAAGTCTGGAGTTGAGAACTATAGTAGATTAATAGCAAATATTTGGAGGGGGGTGATTAATAGTGAATTAATGTAAATAAGTGTGGAGTTGAGAACAATAGTAAATTAATAACAAAGAATTTTGGGTTTGAGATTAATAGTGAATTAATAGTAAATACCTATGAGGTTGAGGGCAATAGTAAATTAATAGCAAATAATTTTGGGTTTGAGATTATTAGTGAATTAATAGTAAATAAGTTTGGATTTAGGAATAATATAAATTAGTAGCAATTAATTTAAGGTTG
>NC_136518.1:18227803-18250303 GCF_053919585.1 Euprymna scolopes | reverse complement strand
CTACCGGAGAAGTCCTACAATACTTCGCGAAGCTTAAATTGCACAAAAAAAAGGTTCTGGTGACTGTTTGGTGGTCTGTGGGCGGTTTCATCCATCACAGCTTCTTGAATCCGGGCGAAACGATTACGGCGGAGAAGTACTGCCGACAAATTAACGAAATGCACCCGAAACTCCAACTTATGTGCCCAAGATTGGTCAATATGAAGGGACCAATTCTTCTCCATGACAACGCTCATCCGCATGTAACTCAACTGACCCTACAGAAGCTTAAAGAATTGGGCTACGAGATTCTCCCTCATCTGCCATATTCACCGGATTTCTCGCCAACAGATTATCACTTTTTAAGGCATCTCGACCACTTCCTGCGCGAAAAATGCTTTAAAAGTCGAGATGTTGCCGAACCAGCCTTCAATGGATTCATCGCTAATAGGACTTCGTATGCTAATGAGATAAATAAACTTGTTTCCCGTTTGCAAAAATGTGTCGATTCCAATGTTTCTTTTGCATTAACCTAATCGGATAATAACTAAGAATTTTACTGGTAGTTATTTTAGTCACGATTTGACTTTTTCAATTCTAATATGACTGATAGAATATTCTGTAATAGAAATAAGATGAAGTTCCTCCTGAATCCAGGATACCGAGATTAAACCGTTTTTCTACATCGTAATGTATAGAATTGAGTGATCCGAAAAGTTGATTTGTTTTATTTTGTTTGTTTTGTGTTTGCTTGTTTTTTGTTTTGTTTTTTTTTGCTTGTTTGTTTGTTTGTTTTTTTTTGCTTGTTTGTTTTTTTGTTGTTATTTCTTTCTTTTATTTTTTATTTATTATTTTTTTTATTTATTATTTTTTTATTTATTTTTATTTATCTTCTTTTTCTTGCTTTATCATCTCTCAGTTCTCAGTTTATGGAAAACTAAACATCAAGTCTAGAAACATAGCCGATTTTATGCCATTTATTCTCCAACTTCGGCTTCCATATGGTCACTGTAAATTGTCTTTGGTCGGCCAGAGTAAGGAGTTCCACGCATTGGAAAGATTTATTTTCAGAATCGAGCAAACTATTTTTGGCACACGCGTTTTGTAACAATCTCTATATATTGATAACAGTGAAGATGTCTGTGTCTTTCGGTGTACATTTCCCTACCAAATTACTCTGCTAATTTTCAGTCTAGAGACTCGACATTTGACATACGGAGTATCGAGATTTGGGAAAATCTTTTTAATCGGGGTTCGGCCAGAAATTTAGCTGTCAAGGGGTCAACGTTCAACAATTTGACCTTTGAAAACTCTACCAAACTCCTCCACCAATTTCGGGTCTAAACACTTGAAATTTTAAATGTAGGTTACTTGGACATGGATCAAACTTTTTAATTTTATTTGAGCTCAAAACAATAAATGTTAAGGGATCATAATTGGGGTCAAAGTCTTAAAAAAAATTGACCTCAGCGGTCTCAACCAAATTACTCAGACAATTTCTGGTCTAAACATTTGAATTTTTACATGAATTGTATTCAGAGATATATTAAGCTTTTTAATCGGATTGGATCGAAAATTTGAACAGCCAACGGCTCAAAGTTAAAAAGATTTGATCTTTGCGGTGTCTAGCAAACTACTCAGCCATTTTTGGTCTAAACATTTAAACATTTAAGATTTATACATAACGAGTATTCAGACATGCAGCAAAGCATTTTAATCATTTTGGGACGAAAATTTGACTGCGTAAAGGTTAAAGTTGAAAGAATTGATCTTTGCAGATTCTACCAAATTTCTCCGCCAATTTTGGGTCTAAACACTTGAAATTTTAGATGTAGGTAACTTGGAAAAGATAAAACTTTGTATTTTGATCTTAAATCAAAATAATAAATGTTAAGGGGTCAAAGTTACAAAAAATACTTCTGCGGTCTCTACGAAATTACTAAGACAATTTTTGGTCTAAACATTTGAAATCTTACATAAAGTGTGTTCACACGTAAGGCAAGTTATAAACAGTCCATGGGGCCCGAGCAAAGCCAGGTTGAACTACTAGTAGTCATAGAAAATTATCTTTAGATGATATACAGAAACGAACAAATTTTCTGATCACTTTAGTATTTAAATGAAATAAAACCTATCAAACACTTTGTTGGGTCTTTTTGACTTATTTTATAATTCATGATACATGAGATGAGGTTATTTAAAGTTAGTCACATCCAGTTATTATATTTCCTAATTTTTATTGTTTATGGAAACCCATACCGAGTGTTTATTTGAGAAAATATGCGAAAAATCAATTAATCTATACTATTAATAAAATTCTAAATGTTAATTTATTTATGTGTGCGTGTATATATACCAATAAATCTTTCGAACGGATACACAGAATTGAAAAATTATTTTTCCCCTGAAAGGTGTGAGCTCCTGGTTGTCCTTATTTATATATGGTTCGTAAGGAACAACACCGAGTCACACACAAAAAAAAAACGAATTAAGAGGTTTGGGGCCGGTCGAAAAAGCTACCTGCCCATCTCAACGGAATTTAGCACTGTCTGTATACAGTCGCGGTAACATCTTTCGGCATAAGGACAGGAGTTGTGGCGCAATGGATAACGCGTCTGAATACAAATCAAAAGATTCCAGGTTCGAATTAGGGCAAGTTCATAATAATTTTAACCATAATTTTATCTAGCGTTTACTCATTAGCCTTACCCTTAGTTAGGGTATTTTTTGTTTTTTTAGTGATTTTGTTTTGTGCATATGGGAATTTCCCATACTCCGAGTTCACGAGGTAAGCGTTGATGGTGAAACGATGTTGAGTGTACTTGATGTTGGGTGTACTCGATTTTGTGTTTGACTCGGCGTTGTGTGTGCCGAATAAATATAAAAGAAAAAAAGGGAACATACCTCCAACATTCAAGAGCCTGTTTGGATCTGATCTAAGAATATGGAGTACCGTTGCCATATCTTGAGAGATGCTGCTTGAAATACTCTCCTTTGGAATCTCATTATAAATTATGGTATTCCAGGCAACACGGTGAGTAGTGTTGGGACGATTTATAAGAAACGGAATTAAGAATTGGAAAAAATCGATAAACAATCAATAAATAATGATAAAAGAGTAAATATTTATTGATTTTAATATACCAGTAAGAATAAAATCGATAAATCATCACAAGAATAATTTTACGTTTAGGAAAATATCTGTACATTCAACATATGTTTTTACATGGTAATCGGGGGGAAATAACATCTATGATAAAATATTTAGAGATTTATAAATGTTGTGGTGGCAACCACTTATTTGCATATGCGAATAACATAACACTATAAATGGCAAGCCTAGGTTGGCCTTGGGGTGTCTTACTCAAATGCCACCAGAAGTGACGCCGAAGAGCGTACATGTCCTCCCACCAAGACTCTCTGACTCGACACCGTCATTTGTACATATTGTAAATATACCTTTTCTTTAATACACTTATTATTGCGTTATCTTGTTGTTTGCGTCTTCCTTGTATTTCCTTACTAATTATTGTTCAACCTTGCAACCACAACAATAAAGAATCGGAATCGGTAATTGTATCGGAATCAGGCATTTAGTACGGAATCGGTAATTATATCGGAATCGGAAAATATATTGAAATCGTTCCATTACTCACGGTGAGTAATATGAATACACTAGTTATTCTTTTTATAAATTTTCCTAAAGTGTTAAAATCATAAACTACTGAACTCATAGTAATTGTCTGTATTTTTGAGATGAGGTGTTTTCATTGATTGAGATTGTCGGACTGACTTCCTCATCTTGGTTGTTGTAGTCACTATTTTTCGGCCGTTTTGCCCTCCGGCCTTCATCAGGTGTTTTGTATCGAACTAGGTAACCGTTTGTTAGGAATCTCGAACCCAACCCTTTATTATTATTACGGGGGTACCGTGTTGGGACTCCAGCTAGGCTGTGGGAAATAGTTGCTGATTCTCTGTTTTGAATGTTACTTTTCACTGCCTTCGTTCAGGATTGAGTCCTAGTGACATATGGCCAAGTGGTCCTAGACGTTGTATCAAAGTTTACAGTTACCCAAAGATGCTGAGTTCAATCCTTTGCGGTGTCTAGCAAACTACTCAGCCATTTTTTGGTCTAAACATTTAAACATGTAAGATTTATACATAAATCGCTATACAGGGCACTCAAACTAACCTTCCCCCTGGACGTGGGGGGCGTGGCCAAGGATGGATCACCTTCATCGGATTTACTTACCGGCAGCCTTGGCCAGGCCTGCCATGTCCTCACTGCCCAGGATTTCAGACCCGTCTGTGACAGTGCTTGAGGTAAGTGATCATGTCTTTGAACTTGGCTACATTGAATGTGAGGGGCATCAGGTGTCGAAGCAAGGCCTCGCGCGTTGTGAGAGACTTGGTGTCCCTCAAGGTAGATATTGCCGCTATCCAGGAGACCCACTTTGTTTGTGACGGGGATTGTCAGGTGCTGGTAAACGATTACGATGTCTACTCAGCATATGGCAATACCTATAGTCGTGGAATCTCCTTGCTAGTGAGTCGCACCCTGTCAGCGTCGGTGAATGTTGTTCACGCAGGCGAGGACGGGCGGGCGCTTGTTGTTGATGTTGCTGTTAATTGTAGTGTTTTTCGGATTGTTGCTGTTTATGCTCCCAATGCTGCTGTAGAGAGGGCAACCTTTTTTCGACGGTTGGAGGGCTTCTTAGTGGATCCGGAACGGTTAGTTTTAATGGGGGATTGGAATGCAATCCTTGATCCCAAAATAGATAAGGTCGGGGGGACTAGCGGGTCGGCGGGGTGTGACAGCAGTCTGTCTGACCTGATGGCCCCGTGCGATCTCGTCGACAGATTTCGTCTGGATCATCCGGGGCGGGAGATGTGGACGTGGCATCCTGTAGTGCCTTCCCATCCAAGCACTTACTTGGATCGGATGTTAGTTAGAAGAGGCGATGTAGACTTCCTATCTTGCCCCACGTTCCACTTGCTAGGACACTCGGACCATAAACTTGTTATGGCCCGTTTGAACTTAAGTGCTAGGCCTAAACTGGCCGGATACTGGAAGTTCAACAGCACCTTGTTGGAGCTGGAGAACTACCGGCTGAAGGTCACTGAGCTAATTCAGCGGGCTTTAGTGGGGGCGGTTACAGGGAGTAAGTGGTGGGTTAGTCTCAAGGCCAAAATTAGGCGCTTCTCTGTCCAGTATAGCCAACGCCTCGCGATAGATAAGGCTAAGGCAAAGAAGCGTTTAGAGGATAAGCTGACCCGGGCGGTGGAGGGGGGAGACCCCCTAGAGTTAGCACTAGCTAAACAAGATCTCAACCGCTTGGCTAGCGAGCGGTATGAAGGTCAAGTAGTTAGGGCTAGGTTAAACAAAGTTTCTAACGAGGCTGTGAATGTTGACGCTGTTGAGCGTAAGGCTGCTTTAAGGCGCGGTTCGGATGGGTACATTCGTAAAGTACATAACCTGGAAGGACACCCCTTAGTATCGACTCGGGAGATCTGCGAGGGGTTTCGGGAGCATCTATCGGTGCGCTTCACCCAACTACCCGGACTCAGGGTTGATGAGTTTGGCAGCTATTTGGCTGACTCGCCCCGCCTCACGGCGGCTCGGGCGGCTAGCTGTGATGGTCTTATTACTGAACATGAGGTCATTACTGCGTTGAAGCAGGTCGGCTATAACAAATCCCCGGGGCTTGATGGTCTACCCTACGAGTTTTACTTTAGGCTGTCGCCCATGTTGGTCCCTATTCTGAAGGATATGTTCAACCATTGGTTTGCCCAGGGTTCCATCCCTGGACAGGTGACCAAAGGTGTGATCACATTGCTGAGGAAAGGTCAACGGCATAGTGGGAGGGAAAACTTTGATGATTGAGGCCCTTGACTCTGCTAAACACAGAGTTAAAGATTTTGGCAAAGATTCTTGCGAATCGCTTGCAGGTTGTCATCACTGACTTGATCGAACCGGACCAGACTTATGCTGTGAAGGGGAGATCGATTCAAGACAATTTGCACTTGATACGCTCGATCATAGAGGGGACAGAAGACGACGCCGAAGCCGCGCTGATCAGTTTGGATCAGTCCAAGGCATTCGATAGGGTCGACCATCGGTTCCTAGGATCTGTGCTAGAGGCCGCCGGATTTAATCCGGACTTCCGCAAGTGGATCTTTGTTCTGTATGACAGGCCGACGGTAGCGGTGCAGATCAACGGTAAGCTGTCGGAGTCATTCGCTGTCTCTCGGTCGGTGCGACAGGGTTGTTCGCTGTCGCCTCTGTTGTATGTCCTGGCGTTGGAACCCCTCCTTCGCAAGTTAAGGGACGAGGCGGCTACACCAGTCCTGCGCGGAATAGCTCTCCCTGGAGGCACACGAGCCAGGGTTTCCGCGTTCGCCGATGACGTCACCGTGTTCGTGTCTTGCCTCACGGACGTTCAAGCGGTGGTCGAGGCGCTCGCTCGATACGAAGAAGTAACAGGGGCCATCTTCAACCGTAGCAAGTCTGTTGGCCTGCGGTTGGGGGCCTGGACCGGGGTAAACTCGCTTCCAGGTATTTTCAGCTGGACCGATGGACCGGTCCGCATTCTCGGTGTCTGGTTTGGACCGGGACTTCAGCTGGAAAAGAATTGGTCGGAAGTACAGTCTAAGGTCAAATCGTCAGTAAAGACTTGGATTGGAAGGAAATTGTCCTTGAAGGGTCGGGCGGAGGTGTGTGCTACATACGTCTTTCCGCTCATCCTTTACCGTTTGTCTGTACTTCCTCTCCCTGCAGAACGACTAACCCGCTTACAAGGGCGCCTCGATTCACTTTTGTGGAACGAGGGTAAGCATTATGTCTGCAGAGAGGTCTGTGTTCAAAATCCGAGCGAGGGAGGCCTGGGTCAGCCCAGTCTCTTGTGTCATAGAAACGCCGAGAGATTGGCTTTCCTGGGTCGTTCGCTTGAAGGAGACGCTCCTTGGGTCCCTGTGGTTGAGAACTCGTTTCCCAATCTCAAACCCAACCCTTCGGTAGAAGGTCGTCGTAGACCGAAGGGGGAGTCCAAGTTCTTCTCCGAATGCCGAACCGCTCTTAGAGCTTTGCCGGGGACCAATGTCCTCGATCAGCCAAGGAAGAAACTGTATCGGGATTTAGTGGAGGGGACCGCGAAGGATCCACTTTGTAGGCAGATGGGATGGTCGATGGAGGTTGTCCGTTCTCAATGGCGTTGGGCGCCGGGACGGGAGATTCTGAATAACTCGGAATTCTCCCTGACTTGGCGACTGGTCCGAAATGCGCTGCCCCTCTTCGACGTACTTTTCCGGTATAAAGAACATACCAGCCGCTTCTGTCTGTGCTGTGACGAACGCGAGCCCGAAACAATCGAGCACGCGTTTTTTAGTTGCAGCCGGATACAGCCCCTATTAAGGTACGTCGAGGGGGTAACAGCTCGCATCGATGCCGAGTGTCTGCTCGATCTCGACGTAGGAACTTTTGTGTACAACATGGAGCCGCCGTTCCCCAGGGAGGAAAGTTTGGTTTTCCTGGCGATCCTAGCAGTAGCGCGTATGACCATTTGGATCACGCGCCTCAAGTTGGTCCACGAAGGGACATCTGTTCCTGATCGGAATCTGATCGTTTACTTTAAACATTTGCTTAAAGTAAAGATCAGATGCGATTGGAAGAGGTTGCCTAGAGTGGAATTTGACAAGAGGTGGGTGCACAGCACTAGTTTGTGCATCCGTCGAGGAGCCAAGTTTCAATACGTGTTCCCTCCTTAGGCATGGCATGGGCGGTGCTGGGTCCTACGGAACCCATCCCGCCTAGGTTAGCATTATAAGTTCAGTAAAGTAACTCTTGACTGGTGGTACAAATGAGATCCTGTTCCTGATTTTATTTTTTGGTATTAGAGAACCTCTGAGTCTGCCCAACCCCCCTGCTCCTCATCTTTATTTTCTGATGCCCCCGGTCATCCCCCTACTCAGAGGTCACCTTCCTACCCCCTCCATCCGTTGCTTTATTTTCTCCCACCCCCATTAAGGCGACTTCCCCAAACCCCATTAGGGATGCTCTGCTTGTTTTCGGTTCCCCGGAAAACAGTGGGGGATCTAGCCACATAGAATAGTACAGGGGGGTCTTACTAACAACACATTAGTAGTTTTTTCCTTTTTTTTGAAATGAACATTTTCATTAGTTTTTTCCCACTCCACGAACATTTTATGCCAATTAATTCAAGAACTCTTTCTAATGAAATCGAACTTTATTTTCTTACACATACACACACACACACAAAAAAAAAAAAATGCACACACAACATACAGAAATGAATATACAAATTGTACATAGTTAAATTTTACATTGAACGCTGGGGTTATTAGTTAGATTAGGATCCACAGAGTGATTGAGGTATTTTGGTAAATGTTGCCAGTCAAGAGTAAGACTTCAAAGTCTCATCTGTTACGTAGTCAAAAAGACCCTGTACCCTCCCCCTCCCAATTTCTTGTAGGGCCTTGTGCCTAATTTTGTTGAATTGAATTTTTTGTACGTTTTTTATGTTCAATTTTTTCTTTCTCAATAAAATATATAAACAAGATCAAAGTGTAGTATCTGTTCCGGCAGATACTGCAAGCTATGACTAGCTATGACTAGCAAAGACCAGATGTGGGGGCAACCCCACATGCCTGACCTTTAACCAGCTCCCATTTCCCACCTCTCGGGAGCTGGTCCCCTTTTTCACTTCCCCCTCCCTTCACTCCTCACATTAAAAATCGGCCTTGTGCCTAATTTGCTCGGTGGGGGAGCAAATAAATACCATCTGTTCCGGCAGATGCTGCACTTAAGATAATTTGTACCAGTTAATGGAGGGGAAACCCTCTATACTGGGACAATTATTATTTTTGGTAACCAGAGTGCCCCCTTTTTGCCTACTTTTAGGGGAGCTGGTTTTAACCTCACATTAAAAACGGCCTTGTGCCTAATTTGCTCAGTGGGGGAGCAAATAAATACCATCTGTTCCGGCAGATACTGCACTTGAGATAATTTGTACCAGTCAATGGAGGGGAAACCCTCTATACTGGGACAATTATTATTTTTGGTAACCAGAGTGCCCCCTTTTTGCCTACTTTTAGGGGAGCTGGTTTTAACCTCACATTAAAAACGGCCTTGTGCCTAATTTGCTCAGTGGGGGAGCAAATAAATACCATCTGTTCCGGCAGATACTACACTTAAGATAATTTGTACCAGTCAATGGAGGGGAAACCCTCTATACTGGGACAATTATTATTTTTGGTAACCAGAGTGCCCCCTTTTTGCCTACTTTTAGGGGAGCTGGTTTTTACCTCACATTAAAAACGGCCTTGTGCCTAATTTGCTCAGTGGGGGAGCAAATAAATACCATCTGTTCCGGCAGATGCTGCACTTAAGATAATTTGTACCAGTCAATGGAGGGGAAACCCTCTATACTGGGACAATTATTATTTTTGGTAACCAGAGTGCCCCCTTTTTGCCTACTTTTAGGGGAGCTGGTTTTTACCTCACATTAAAAACGGCCTTATGCCTAATTTGCTCAGTGGGGGAGCAAATAAATACCATCTGTCCCGGCAGATGCTGCACTTAAGATAATTTGTGCCAGTCAATGGAGGGGAAACCCTCTATACTGGGACAATTATTATTTTTGGTAACCAGAGTGCCCCCTTTTTGCCTACTTTTAGGGGAGCTGGTTTTTACCTCACATTAAAAACGGCCTTGTGCCTTATTTGCTCAGTGGGGGAGCAAATAAATACCATCTCCACTAGGCTATGAAGTCTATTTTGAACTCAGTCAAAGCACGATAGGATATTCCTAGTAGCTCCTACCCAGATGTGGCAACAATATATAATCCTTGGACGTGGCTGGCTATTGTATAGGTAGAGAATTGAATCATCAGGTAGATATCTACTGGATCGATAGACGGATCCAACCATTTTTCCAGCGACCTTGGCAACGTATTATTTGGATTCTTTCGATTATTGTTCTTATCTTCATTTTGTCAGGTATATCTTGCCGAACTCGGGCATTTTGTTTCTGTCAAACTCGGGAATCTGCACAGAATTTCGAATGAACTCCTTTATTTAATCGACGGGGGCGGCATGCTTTCTTGAAAAAGCTTGGTATTACTGTGGCGTGACCGCCGTCGGAAGCGGCAGGGCTCCCTATTGGGGGGAGATTAAGACTCTCGAAACACTGAAGTATGCCGAGCAACTATGTTTGTATTAATTGTTAAGCATTATTGCGTACCCGGGCAACAGCGGCTGACCTTGCTGTAAGGAAGAGTTAAGTTGAATTTTATTATTTTTGTGAAACCGGCATATACATTTTATTGTTTGGTGGGAAAGTGACAATTTGATGTCGTTTTGAGAACATAACGAATATGATTTCGTTTCTGAGGTCAGACGAGGGGTCTCGGGGTTAACCTCCCTGATCGTGGGAACCGAAACTGCGAGCGGTCGCAGAATCACAAGCACACACGCAGGGAATCGGGAATTCCCCTGGAATGACATACTGATTGGCGATTGGTCTCGAGAGCAAACTACCCTACCCCGATACTTTTGTATATCAGCGAATACCTACGCCAAAATCAGTTAATTGAAGCTGAGTTTTGCCCGATCTGATCCTAATCGAAAAGTCGTCGTCACACACCCTTTTCCACTCGTCCATCGCTACCGCCAAAACGGAGAGTACTAAATCTAATTGAGACTCAATAGTGTGATTTGTAAGTAATCAACAACTGAACAATTGTATATCAGTGTATATTATATTTTGTAAATTTAACTTGAATTAACTCAGTAGAATAAAGATATCTGAGTCTGTCTTTCTTTTGTGTGCATGAAAATCTATTCACTTCCAGCGTCACACGGCATATAAACTCGAAGGTGAAATCGACACTGACCAACCGATCAACGAGATCCTGTTGCGCCAAAAGAACTTGCGGAGCATTCGCTATGAAGGACGATCACGACGCGTATGTGACAAGAGATCCCTATTTAGGGATCGCTGGAGGTTCACCACTGGTTGCCGGTGACCCGGAAAGGTCACATTTAGTGACATGTAACTAGGACCCCTTCACATTACATCGATCGAAACGTTGTGGAAATAGCACTCAAGATGCGAAGTAATCTAAAAAATACAAATATTATGAATAACTAATATAAAAAACATAAAAACATAATGCTATATTTATTGCTTCTAATAATATTAATATAATAATAAACGGTGCGTATTCTCTCTTGACTGTCCGATATTATCTGGAAGACGCTATAAAATACACCCACAAAAACATGACTATATACAAGGTTAAAAAATAAGAAATGAAATGAAATAACGCAAGAAAAAAAATCGATAAACGCCATTCTATACAAGTCTACGAAAAAAAGAACATCTAAGAAGAGAAAGGCCCTAAAACAGGCCGATTTTTTTTCTTGGCAACCAACACTAACTGTAAGCCGAAATGGATTACTCCACAATTGAAAACAACTGAAAAAACATTACTACAAGGTCAGCTGTTTTCTTTTTTAAACACTATATCTTCTTTTGTTCGTTTGCTTAATGGCGAGTTTCTGCTACTGTTCTGGTAGTAATTTTTATCCTCTTTATCTACTTATATATAAAAGGCACTTTAGTGTGTGAATTCGTTTCCTACGGACTCCGAAATAATTGTGCCGACGTTTTTTAAGGCCTGGCAGTGTTATTAGATGAGCTTTTTTTTTATCGGAAATCGATAATTGAAAAATCCGATTAAAGAAGGAACAGTCTGATTTTGACCAAAGTTAACACCCTTATACAGCCTAACATCATAAGTGCATTTTTAAGAAGTTTAATCGCCGCAAAAGCAGAACAGCCCCGCGTATAAAATCAACAGAAGGTTTTTTCTTTTTTTTTTTCTTTTTTTTTTCTTTTTTTATAAGACAGGGGCGTGTTTGAAATAAATCTTTCCGTTCAGGGCAAAATTTAACAGTGACATTTTACATTTTAAACTTTAATTCTAGCTATTATATAAAAAATATATATTTTAAGTAAACATTATGCTCTCTGCAGTGCAATGTAGACTACAATATATTGTCAACTAAGTTATTGCAACGAGGCATGCGAAGTTTGAAATCGAGGAACCTAAGTGGGTCTGCGACTAGAGTAGGTAATCGATTTGATTGAAAAATGTGCGATTTTATCTATGTCGATGACAATAAACGTATTGGAAGATTGGGACATTCGTTAATTTTCATTCAATCCCGGGCAACGTCAGTTCTATAGGCTAATTTATATTAAATTGATGTATTGGTTCCACTTAAACAGTAAATACGAATATGAAACTCAAATGTTTTGTTAGTCTTGCCTGGTTGACATTATTTTCCGCCCGCTCATATTTTTTTGTAAGTGACACGTCAAATGTCAAAAATTTGCATACATCCGGCCGACCCCAGACCGGAAAGAACCACACAAAAATCTATGGATGCACAGATACATAAACATTACTTTCAAATGAATTGGTCAACAGACACCAATGTTTACAAAGAAATAAAAAGAAAAATGAAGTAAAAAGAAACTTGAAAGGAAGTCTGTATATTATGGATGCGCGTACGAACAAAGATTTCGTTTGCATAAAAGTTGGTCGCCTTCTTTTTCTGGCGAAACAAAAAACTGGCCGCACTAAACGACTCGAGTGTTCATAAAATATTCATTTTGAAACGCGTATGGTTTATTGGGTCCCGAACGACAGGCGAAAATCTCTGGCGCTCAAATGTTGCGGGCCAGCCGCCGGTTGTCCAGATAAATTATTTTAGGATGACAGATTTTGTCAAACACAATCTCTTTTTCCTTCCACATTTTTTTTTTTTTTTGTAAGAACTTGTCCACTTCCTGGATATATGACACAGACGTCTCTTAGCACAACCCTAACTAAAAAAGAATTGGTTCTTTCTTTACGACAGTGACGCGTGGTAAAATAAACTCAAGCCTACTAGAGTGTAACTCTCAAAAATGCCACCCGGTGAAATCTGTTGATAAAATTCATCATTAAACCCATTTGTTGTAAAAAATGACTGACTTTACGTTTCTGAATTATTTAGATGGCGATTGGTCATCCATATTATTTAGATGGCGATTGGTCATCCATATTATTTAGATTCTTCGAACTGTTGTTCTCATTTTGAGTGTCATTTTCACAACGTTTTTGCTAATGTAACCACCGACCTTATCCAAGTGTATCTTGTCAGACTCGAGAATGTTTCTGTAGAACTCGGAAACCTATACGGAATTTCGAACGGAAACCTGTATTTATTTCACGGGGATAGCATGTTCTTGTTCCGTCAGCTATGACAGGTAGAGGTCTTAAATAATTCGCAATTGCATTTTTCGCAAGGACTCGTGAGATAGTGGTTAGAGAACTCGGAAACATTCAGTTTTTTTTTTTTTGTTTTTTTACATGGGAGTCATCACTTATCAAGGCAAGTGAATAAATCTCATGCGCACAAAAGAAAGATAAACTCAGTTAACTAAACTACTGGTTAATTCAAGATAGATATACACAATATTTACTTATATACAATTGTTCAAATGTTGATTTCAACAAAATTCTTCTGAGTGCCATAAGTGCATTTAAGTTTTACGGTGGTGGCGGTTCGGGAAGTGGTGGGTGAAGACCCTTCGATTGTATTTGATTTCTCTCAAATCTCAGCTCCAACTGACTATTTTGGCGCGGGGACTCGTTTATGTAGTGAGGCGATGGGGTGGGTCGAGGTCGCTTCATGGACCAATTGAGGGCCTGTTTCTCACGATCGAAAGGTTAACCCGTGACCTCTCGGTTTGGTACTGCACTCAGAGACCAAACAAGCCTGAGTCAGCACTCATTACGTTACGTTATGTCTCTCAATGTGAGATCAAATTGTTGTTTTCATCAAAACAATGAAATTCATAACTCAAAGCTTTCTTTCAGCAAGGTTTGGTTGCTGTCGTCCGGACATGCAACAATACTTAACGAATAAAAATCATATCTGCCCGGCGTTCTCCAGTGTTTCGAGATCCTCAGTCTCCCCCCAGTGGGGAGCCCAATCGCTTCCTATGTCTGTCACGTCACATAGGCACATCTTCGTTGAGTCCATTTGAGACTTTCATTGGTATGAATTACCGCACTAACAGTTTCGTGCAGGCAGGGCTCCCTTAGTCTTGGACAGACTATGGTTATCCACGGAGTTATGCCTGCGCGTGAAAGTCTTATTTGCAGGAGGTTCGTAATCTCCAACCACACCTCTCCTGAGACAACATTGTTGCATACCAGTGGCAAGTCGAGGTACAGAACGACTGCAAACAAATGCCGAGATAAGCGGAGAGAACATACAGCGCCTAGAATTCCTAAATGATCACCCATCTGGTACTAACCAGGTTCGCCCTTGCTTAACTTCGTTGATCTAATGAAAACTGGTGTATCAACGCGATTATGCCGTATGCCGTTTTATGTAGTTTTGCACTATTCTATCAGTGCGAATATTGGATCCTTTACATCATATCTAACTCATATCTTCGAAGACAAAATGAACCTGCTTCCATTTCCTGTTGAGAATAAAGACTATCACCTTTCGAGGTTGTTAACAGCCCTGTTTTCAGATGCAAAATATGGGCATTCCCTTTTTGCAACCGAGATCAATATATTTTCTACTGAATTTTAAAAAGACGGCTTTGTTAGGTTTGTCTTATTTTTTCACTGTCCAAGGAGCACAAAACCGTTAGAAATATTTCTTATAATCAGCGGGCATAAAAAGTAAACCGTTAGAGAGTATTCAATGATATAACAGATATCATTGTGCTAATAGACAGCTTTATGCTTAATTCCCTTAAGAGAGATCAACCTTTTACACACACACACACACACACATACACACACATATATATAATAATCCAAATACAGTCCTGTTTCACTGTTTTACAGCTCATTAGTGCGGCTTGACAAGCAACTACCCCAAGCCAGGATCGAAACCCGATCGCCCAAGCGACAGGCAGAGCTTCTAACTATTGCGCTATATGGCTGCTGCTATGCGGGCAATGAATTACCAATGTTTTGACATTGTCCAAAGTACCTAAGCTCAATTTGTTTACACACACACACACACACACACATATATATATATATATATATATATATATATATATATATATATGAGCTTTTCACAATTTCTATATATATGTGTGTGTGTGTGTGTGTGTGTGTGTGTGTGTGTGTGTGTGTGTGTGTGTGTGTGTGCGCGCGTGTGTGTGTGTGGTATACGATTTCACAATTTTTCAATATTTGATAGATTGACACGGGCTAAAACGCAGCTATTCAAATGAATATTAGAAAACATCGGACGCGGTATTAAAGTCTTCCATGGACTTAGTGCATATCCTAATCTTCTGTTGAAACAAAAAAGAAAGAAATCTTGGCAATAGAAAGAATACGCTGACAGGACGTTGGACATAAATTCCAGTGGACTTATAACGAATCGATACTTTGACGACATTGCGACTGTGATATCGAAGGAGGGACACACATTTGATTTACGATTGAGCGTTCGAAAGATCACGCTTCGCTGGAATCATCTGTCGCAAGAATCTCGCTGAATTACGGACCAAAAATAATTCTCAGATAAAACAAAAAAAAAATATAAAAAAAGAAGAAAGAAGAAAATCTTTTTAAGCCCGGAAATACATATTCAAATAAATCTTCTATTAGGAACGGATAATGACCCGCCTTTTCTTTTAGGCGTGAAATAAAATTAAAAATCTGCCATTTTTTAATGCAAGGATGACTAACCTATGACATGTGCTGTACATGTTCTATAGGTTTGATGGCCAACTTATGGTACTTGTACGGATTAATAAGTGCATATGTATGTAAATCTCTTATACTTGGTTCACCGGGTATATTCGCCAAATACCTTTTTAAATTCTTTTCCGTATATCTCATAATTACTAAAATGGTTGAGCTCTCCCTAAAATTTCAGTTCTCCTTTTATGTCGAACATAACACTTTTATGTCGTACATAATACTTTTATGTCGTACATAATACGAGAGTCGTTCCAAAATATAAAGCTTTCTATTTTTGAAACTAAAAAAGTTGAAGAACTACAAAGACATGGGTGGCACCATTAATACGAGCAACCTATTTGCTCCATAATTTATCTTTAATAGTCACCACCATGCTAAATGGACTTTTACATCTTTGCTTCTGACGCACGTCCATAACGGGGCTGCTTTCTTAGAGTCTCACACCGACAATATCTACAACAGAGAGATGAAACTTTCGGGTCATGAATGCTTATGCAGTTCAGTGGAGGTCTGGTTAGCGTTTCTGTCCGCGATCTTTCCATTCTCCTTGACCTTGATCGTCCGCCATGTTTTTATTCACGTTTCTGCAAGTACGCAAGTGCGTACTTTAAAGAGTGATTTCATTGAATTAAAAACTTTGCGGGCGACGCATTATACACAAAAAAAAAAATATATATATATATATATATATATATATATATATATATATATATATATATATATATATAAAGATTCACGGCAAAAAATACGAATTAAAGAGAGGTGTATATCTCATATCTTCTAGTTTCGAAAATGTTAAAAGTTGGATATTCCCAAATTCGTCCGTTTTTATTCAGGTTTCTGCAAGCACGCATGCGCGCACTTTAAAATAGCGATTTCATTGAACGAGAAACTTTGCAGGCGGCACCTTATACACAAAAAAAAGACGCAGTCCTTGAATAATGATTCACGGGGACAAAAAATAAAACAGAAAAGCGAACTCTTCTTCAATAAGGCTGGCAATTGTTCGGATTGTGATTAATTGTAGTGAAATAGGATTTGCGCGACATTCACTTTTGCATCGTTGTCTTCGTTTCCCAGATGTGACGTCATTCTCATTATGACGCGACTTCCGGCGGATCCCATTGTCGAATAAAGCGATTGAGTGAATGCAGCGCAACAAACGAGAAAAAAAAAAAACAGTAATCAGCTGGGAGGAGGGCGGGATCTTTTAGCTTAATTTTGTAAAACATCGGAAATAATTTGAGTGTGTTATATATTTTATTTAAATTAATCCTTATCGAATTTGACATAAGCAGGTTTAATTAGGAGTCGTTTCTTCGATATTTTTCTGTTAAAACTGAAATTCCTTTTCTTTTCTTTGTGCCTTAAAAAAAGATTGCCTTATTCCTTTGTGACCTTCGGGACAAGAATAAAGTGTAGTATCTGTTCCGGCAGATACTGCAAGCAAAGATCATATGTGGGGGCAAACCCACATATAAGACCATTGCTCTTCTAGAAATCAGTTATTGGTCAATGTAGGGGAACCCTTTCATACCAATTGTCACTATCCAGCTCCCTTGCTCCCCAGGGGAGCTGGTCCTCCCTTTCCCAAATCTCTCCACATTAAAAACGGCCTTGTGCCTAATTTGCTCAGTGGGGAAGCAAATTACCGCCTTCGGGACAAGATCAAAGTGCAGTATCTGTTCTGATGCTTCACTACATTTTTTGGTCTCATTTAATGAAGAAGAAATTCTTCATGACTGATACATTTTTTATGTTACTAACCAGAGTGCACTTTTTAGGGAGTTGTCCCCCCCCACATTAAAAACCGACCTTGTGTCTAACTCTGCCCTCGTGAGGAGGCAAGTAAACAGAAATCACGTAATCTTTGCTTTGATAACGGTATTTGATTTGATTAGATTGTTTTATTTTACGATTTGTCTGCACTGTGTGCATCATTTTACGCCGAATTGAGTGATTTTGGTAAGAGGGTTGTCGACTCAGTATATATATTATTTAGCTTTAAATCAATCCCAGTTATCTCCCCTTAATAATACTTGCAAAAGCTAATTTTCAATTATTAAGTCCAAGACAAAAGTTTTATGTGGTTAGTGCAATATCGTAATCGAGGTCTGACCGCTTTGTAACGTCCAGCTTGTGGCTGTTTTAACGTTTCCGGTTTAACTGCATGCTTTAAATGTTTTCTTTTTTATAACTCTAACGCATTTAGTCATACAAAGATTATCTATCGTTCGCAATTAATTCCTTCTTTTTACAAAGGAATCACCACTTATAAAGGCCAAGAGGCAACTCGAGGATAAGGGTTATAGAGTGTACATTGGTCAAAAGGACAATGTCATAGTAATCGTTAGAAGTGAAAATTTAATAAATTTCATTACTCGAGGGAAACGGCTAATCAAGAACTTGTTTACATTGGACTTGAAGATGGCAATATTGTAGTCAGCTGAAAATTTAGTAAACGGAAGAGAGTCTCACAGGCGTGCAGTTCTAAGAAACAAGCTTTGTTCAATGGAATCTACGTTTAGGTTTAGGCACAGATAAATAGTGGGAGAAATTATTGATAGTGTTTACAGCCAAACGAGTGTTTCTCGTGAATGTTTGGCGAGGAGGGGGGGGCATAGATTGAAGCTCAGACGAGCACTTGGCGTGAAAATAACGATAAAACGGAGACAGGCTCGCAACGTCTCTTCTGTGAGAAAGAGGTAAAGGGAACCCCCACTAGGCTATGAAGTCTATTTTGAACTCTATCAAGGCAGGATAAGCCTTCGTAGCAGCTTCTGCCAAAGCAATACTCCATCCTTGGGACGTATCTGGCTCTTATATATGTAGAGAATTGCATCATCAGGTAGACATCTACCTGATGATTATTTTCTAATTGTCGCCGAATTCGCTTTTAAAATAATTCTCCGTAAATTATATTTAATTACATCGAACATCTATTAACACTTCCCACGAAATTGATCAGTAACTATCACGGCGCCTGGCGTTGCCCGGTCGTAAAATACGCTTAAATATGATAGTTTACTTCACGTAGATTTCGTATTTATTATCATAGAGCAATTCTATATTGATTATTAGGCGTTTCTACACTGTTGGGATTTTGGAAATCGTAAAACTGAATTTTACATGAAAACAATGGTATCTACGTATTCCTCATAAGTTTAAGATCATTATATCCCAAATTGATAAGGTAAAAATTATTCATTAAAGAAAATAAAAATAGAATTTGAAAAAAAAAAAAATTGTCAAACACATGAGAGTTCAAAATGAGGGTAATTTTCTGTTTCGATTTTTAAAAAGATGGCGGCAATTTTTCACCTGCTAAAACGATTAAAGTTGGGTTTTTTTTTTAAATAATTCAGTAATATTCAGGTAATTCCGACTGCATAATTTGGAAGCTACCATTGCAATTTATTAGAACTGACAAAAAATCAGTTGAAATCATTGGTTTTATCTGAAAACTCCATTTATCGACTACAAGATCTTGTGCCAAAATGTAAAAGCGCCGATTATTATATTGCACCAATATATAGTAGTGATTTCAAAAGAAACATAACTTAGGTACCAGCAGATAGACTTGAAACTCAAGCAGATGAATACTGTATTTAAACACTAATATATTAGTTACGACATTGAATCACACTATATTACCAGTTAATAACCGAATCGAATATGGTCCAAAGGCCTTAATCCCCTATGTATCGATTTTCAAGTTTGTAGATCAAAAATAAATATGGCCCGCTTCACTCTCTTTCTATCGAGTAGATACAATCCAAAATCATAATAATCGTTTAATTAGTTTAATAATCCAAAATATAAATCTCACCTGTCTGTTTAAATGTATGTATGTATGTATGTATATTTGTGTGTGTGCGTGTATGTGTATTGGGGTGGAGAGGGCTCTCGTAAGCCGTAGTGAAGGCAACCTTTCTAGGAGAAGCAAATCTCTGATTTAAAAAAACCTTAAAGCAGAAGACCAGTACCCGCATTAAGCTGGTCTGCAGTTTAATTTGTTGCTGGCTATCTTGCCCTTGCTTGTTGCTGGATCTCAACATTTTGAACCGAGACAGAGACTTAGCTGTCGTACAAAGCTAAAACTCTGTAACATTATATTTGTATAGATACTCCCTCAGACATTTGGGCTCATGGATTTTAAATGTCTGAGGGAGTGGCACTCGTCTGACAAGACGTTGCAATCATCATGTATGTATGTATGTATGTATGTATGTATGCCTAAAACTTTCGACAGAGGCGGCGGATTTTCACCAGATTGTTATCGTTTTTAAACTCGACCCTTCGGGCGACAAATATCGAAAAATTGGCTAAAAACATTAACCCTCAGCAGGACACTTTTCTATAAGGAGGGGTCGCTTTTTTTGCTAATATTTTCGAAAGTCATCCCCTCTTTTAGATTGACTATCCTTAATTTAAACCTTCGCCACTTCCGGTTTAGCAAAGACGTCACATTTTGGGGGGGGGGGTCACATTCTTTTCCTCCTTCGCTGCACGGGTTCGAGCCTGCCTGCTTACTACCGCATTTGTTTTTTTTTTGTTTTATTTTTTTTGTTTGTTTGTTTGTTTTTTGTTTTTTTGTTTTATTTTGCTTTGTTTTTTTTTGTTTTTTTGTTTGTTTTTTTTTTTTTGGTTTTTTTTGTTTGTTTTTTTGCTCAACGCACACCTTCAAACACCCGGGCAACGCCGGGCACCTAGGCTAGTCTACTTACATTATATCTCTGTATTCTATAAATCGAACTCTCGATTCGTATTATTGGATTCTTCGGACTACTGTCCTCATCTCCAGTTTTATTTTCACATTTTTCGATGTAACCTCCGAACTTTTTCAGGTATATAATGTTTACCAAGTACTTAATCCCCTGCGGCATAGGCGTAGTGGATAAAGTACTTGATAAATTAGGTTGTAAGTTACACTCTTCTGGAGGTTGATTTAATCAATTACAACTTTGGAATTCAACCTAGTCATGGCTGAAGGAAAGAGAACATGCTACCCCCGGGGATTAAAGAAAACGTTCTGCTCGAACTTCCGTGCAGATTTTCAAGTTCGACAGAAAGATTGTAGAGTTCGACAAGATACACCTGAAGAAGGTCGGAGTTTATATCGATCGATACGTTATGAAAATGACAGTCAAGATGATAGCAATGGTCCAAATAATACGAATAACTTTTTTTTTTTACATAGGAGTCACCACTTATGAAGTTCGAAGGCCACTCGAGGATAAGGGTTAATGGATGTACAGCAGTCAATGTGATTATAGCGTAGTAATCGTAAGTAGTTGAGATTTTGTAAATTGGATTACTTAGGGGGGCGGTACATCAAAAACTTATTTACGTTAGACTTGAAGAAAATCAAATTGTAGTCAGCTGAAAAGCAGGCAAACGAAACAGAGTTCCACAGGCGTGCAGTTCTAAGAAAAAGCTTTGTTCATGGAATCTACAATTGTCGTCTAAAACTCAGAACTTTATGCCATTATCGAAACAGGATTTTCTGGGTACTTCTTCGTCACAACGTTTACTTCCTTACATGCGCTGACCAACTTAGCCCAACTCAGTTTTCCTATAATAATAACCCCATTTTCAAGAGATCTTGGAGTTCGTTGCACTTTTGTCAAGCACTGTTTCAGTTGGAAGGGGGGAACGGGTTGACAAGAGTAAAGCCTCAGTTAAATGGAGAAAGAAAAAGAGAAGCTATGCATTGTTCTTGGTTTTCCCCCCCCCCTTTTTTATATATAAGATGAAATGGTCACCTCGAATAGCGCCTCTGCGTGTCATACAATCAACAGCTATTGTTCTTCGCCTCGGAACTAAACAGCACAAACACAACGTCAACAAACAAAATGGATGAGTTTTATGCGAAGCTTTTTCTTGCTCCTTTTGTTGCGTTTCGTGGCAAAGGCAAATCATTTACGACTTTGCTTTCTTTTAAGACATGCATTGACGTCACATGTGCGCATGCGTAGTGAGTTGATACGACTAACAATAACGACAGCGAACGTAGCTGCGACGGAGAATCTCGACCGCGGTTTTACAAACGAAGGCGAGGACAGAGTGGACGAATAGGAAAGGAGGTGAAAAAGTGAGACAAAGAAGAAAATCTACTAAAATGGAAGGAATAAGATGAGGATGAAAAGAAGAAAACTATGTATATAAAGAAGAAGACGTATGAGTGGAGGAATAAGGGAAACATTGAATATTGGAAGAAAAAGAAATGGATAACAAAGAGAGTGAAGAAGACTATTATCACTAGAAATAAGAAAAACAAAAGAGAATAAGAGTACAAAAAGCAGTAAAGCAATAAGAAGAAAGAAAAGAAGAAAAAGAGATACTCCAGAGAGAAAAAATAACAAAAAGGATTTCTCTACAACACTTTGAAAAAGAGACATTTTCTCGAAATATCATTAAAAAACTAACAATAACAAGCGAATTAAAGCTAAAATATATTATAATATGCTCTATGTTTTTGTTTTGATTCATTTCTATTGCAGCTTTCATTTAATTGTTTAACGCTTGCAAATTGGTGTTTTGCGTTTTTGATTATCCTTCAGCTTTCAGCTGTTTTTATTGTCTGTTGTATACTCCCAATCTTCGCTTTGATTCCAATTTCTCGCAGTTTTATTTTTCTGTTGTTGTTGTTGTTCTTCTTCTTATTATTATTATTATTATCATTTTCATAGTAGTAGTAGTAGTA
>NC_136518.1:18152803-18222803 GCF_053919585.1 Euprymna scolopes | reverse complement strand
ATATATATATATATATATATATATATATATTATTTTTTAATCGCCAAGGTGGAGACGTTAACCTTAATATCGTTTAAAAAATCAACAATAAAAACTACCCTATATTTTATATATATATATATATATATATATATATATATAGATAGATAGATAGATAGATAGATAGATAGATAGACAGATAGAGAGAGAGAGAGAGACAGACAGACAGACAGACAGACAAAGAAAGGATTTGGATAGATAGATATGTGGAGAGAGAGAAAGAGAGAGATAGGGTATGGGATTGGAGTGATAGATAGATAGATAGATAGATAGATAGATATATAGTGAAGAGAGAAAAATGAGAAAGAAGATGGAATGAGAATGGAAGTGAAAAGTGTAAATGGTTGGGGGGGGACAGCGTAGTGATTCTAGTCTGACTTCCGGTGGTTGTAGTGGCCGGTGTTACGCAAAACGTGAAATGAAAAAAAAAGACATCATCTCATCAAAGCGTCAATGAATATCAAAGAATTTGAAGGGCAAATTGTAAATATTCTACAGAAAAATAAATTGCGTTGATAACAAAAAATATTACTGATTAGTCAAGAGATGACGGAAACTAAATGTTTGTTTTAATGTTGGGTGGTTTTTCATACGATCGGTTGGGGGGGGGGCGAAGTATGGAATAGGAAAGGATGAATATGTGGCAATCGTCTAGAGATTAATTTGATATTAGCATATTCGCTTAAAAAATACAAATAAAAACTTGGTAAATCAAAAGAACTCCGATCGAATGTCTGCACTAAACGGTGTTCAATCTGAGTCAGGTTCTGATATTAAACTTAATATGTAATATAATTTCTGGCGAATGTTTCAGTTTCCAAAATGTATCAATTTATTCATAAATTGTTAGGTGAAAGTACAGAGTAGTTTTTTTATGGAAATCGCAATAAACAAGGCGTGAATCTATTTGATGTAAAAAAAAAAAAAAGTCGTAACAAGCGGCCGTAGCCGAGATTGAACTCACTACACAAGTTTGTAGTGTAATTCAAATCTTGTCTGTAGCTGAATACTTGATGCATCGCCAGTATTTTTTTATCGTGACCCATCTACTCTCGAGACAAGGGTAGATCGCACCAGTTTTCCAACCTAGTATTTTACCTTGCGTTACATATAACGCCTTGCCTTCCTAAATATACTGGCCAGGCCCGACGTTGCTCAACTTCTGTTTATCTGGCGAGAACCGGTATGTCAACCTGATTGTGCCTTGATGTGAGAAGCTAACAAAAACAAATAGTTTTTTTTTAATGGAAATCGCACCAGACAAGGCGTGAAGATACTTGATGTAAGGAGCTAACAAGAACGAAAGATAAGTATAGCAAAGACAAAACATGCTTATTGACCTTCGTCTTGAATAGACCAAGACTATATGTAAGTGGAAAGCAGTCAGCAGGAAGTGTTCAATAAAATTTCAGTTTTCGGAAAGAAGCTACTGGAATCGGAAGCTGTATTACAACGCGATATAAAAACAGCGAGTTGATGGAGACCACTTGACGAACGAGTCAAACGAGTTGGAATAAAAAAAGCAAAAACAAATCAGACAAATCTGAAGAACACAAGGCTTTATAGTATTTATAAAAAAAAAGACTGAGCCTAGCAACATCACGTCTGAGAGATGTGGCAACAGTACTCCATTATTAGACGTACCTGGTTTTTATATAGGTAGAGAATTGCATCAGCAGTAAGATAGTTACTGGAGCCGAAGAGGGTTCCCACCATTTTCCAGCGACCTTGGCAACAGATTTGATGTATGTGTTCAATTTTTTAGCACTCGAAGAGCGATTTCGTTAACGGTTCTGTACTTCCACTTAATAATTTAATAATTACAATTAGTATAAAATCAGCGAACTCCAAGAGTTATCGAATCAAAACAAAAAGTATTTAATATCGGGAATTGGCTGGACACAGTTTGGTGTGGACTTTGAGTTGGGGATTCTTCTAGTTTGACAAAAATTCGGGATAACATGGATCTAGGTTATTAGTGTCCTAGTTATTAGTGTCCTAGTTATTAGTGTCCTGATTATTAGTGTCCTGGTTATTAGTGTCTCGAGCATAAATTTCCCGGTCATAAGTGTCCTTAGTCTTAAGTGTCCTAGGTTTAAGTGTACATTTCATTTGTGTACCAGTAGCATAAAGATTCATGAAAATTCCAAAGTCCCTAATGTCTATTTAAATGTACTTTTTTTTATTTTGACGAAGATATAAACTTTATTGTTTGAAAGCTTAGTATGGAATCGTTTTAAATTGTATTTGCATGTATTTTTTTGCAGTGATATAACATGTATTGTAAATTTTAATTGTAATAAATGGAACCAAGTTTCATCTGATATTTTTTTACTCTTGACAAAACAATAGTGGTTGGTATGAACTTTTTATTTCAGGCTGGGGTGTCACTGTTCTGTCCTAAAGTGAGATCGAAACCTCAATAAAACAGACATTACTTGTACATAAATGAAAATGTACACTAAAGACCTATAACACTTATGACCTGGTTACTAATGATCCGGATACTTACCCGGGGTACTAATAACCAGAACACTAATGGTCGGTCATCGGGTAAAATATATGTGTATTTATTCTTTGCCATGACAATGAAAGAAAAAGAAAAAGTAAAGTAAATGACACGCTGCATAGGTTATTGCTGTTACTATTACAAAGTGACACCATAATTGTTTGAGCTGACTAGTTATGACATCCTAATATAATTTTAGCCATTTGACGTGACCAGAAACCGGCCAGACAATCTGTTTGAGACAACACGTCGAGTAACCATTAATGGTATAGAACGAAAGATAAAAAGAAAGGAAAAGACAAAAAGTTAAAAAAATTAGTAAGAATATAATAAAAAAGAAAGAAAAAGTGAATATATATACACATATATATATATACATATATATATATATATATATATATATATATATATATATATATATATATAATTTTTAAAATGTGGTTAGAGTCAAGATTGTCTGCCTTTCTTGGCTTTCGGTTTCTATTCCGAAATGGGACGACAGTAACAGGTAATATAGGGTCCTTTCTTATTAATGATTTTCTTCTGCTCAGATAATATAAATACCTCTCTTTTGCTATGTTAAGAATGGCTTTCTTATATGTTTGACAATGTTTAATTATCCAATCAAATCGACAGCGGAAACCGGAAGTTAAAAAGAACAGAAAATCTTGAGTCATTTTATTTTACTCTTTTTCATCCCAACCAGAGCATATTGCCACCTGATAGGTAAGTAGCAACTATTTGAGATCGCGTAAAACAGAAGCTGTGTTAAGTTCAGCAGCGAGATGTCTGTTCATATTGTATTTAAACTTAACTTAGTACAACGGGATGAGCAGAAAACAAGTAGCGAATTTCAAAGTGTAGCAGTCTGAGGAAATAAACTGTTAGAGAAGAAGTCTTTCTGGCGTCAACAAAAAAGGGTTGAGGTTTTACTGATTGTCAGTTTAGTCGGTGGGCACAAATTGTATGAGTTCATTGGAACACATTGCATTAAAGTATTTGTAAAATAGGGATTCAACATAGTAGTCGATAAGACAGACTATTGCCAAAAATGTAAAAAACAAAGGGGGAGGAAGAAAGGCAATGTCGTGACATAAAAAATACAAATTACACACGGTCCTGGATATGACCTTAAACTATATCCGATGGTGAGGGCTCCAGCTTGCAGGCCTTAGGGAGTGTGGAGCCACCCTTTAATTGCCATTGCTCCCAGGTCCACTCTGATCCGGAGTGGTAGCACCTGTTAGGGTCCCAACTTTGGGTTAAATAGAATACGACTTAAATAACAAATATACTATATTAAAAAAATCGTTCTTCAAAACCACCAGATTCGGCATTAAATAACCTGAAAAGGGTTGATATGCCGTAAAAAAACATCAACCAGCAACAAACAAATTACACACACACACACACACACACAAATGAAAAAAATAGATTAGATAGGTTATTGGAGATGTAATTATCGTGGTACGAGAATAATCTTGCTGGCAGATCGTTGAAAGTAAATAAAACGGACCAAAAATAAGGAAAACATGCAGCAACGTGTTAAAGAATGTCAGACTATTCATAAAGATATTTAAATATGCTTGCCATACCAAAAAATAATGTGGATGTAATAAATTTTTAAAATACCCGTCCCAGGGTGGGTAAAATTAATTTACTGAACTCTTTTCCCCACTTTTATATCATTTTACCCAAAAAAAAATCAATAAACTTTTGACGTTTCTGAAATTTTGAGATGAGGATTGGTATTCGGATTCATCGGATTCATCGAACTTCTGTTCTCATCTTGATTGTGATTTTTCCACTGAAAGTACGGTTAGAAGAACATCGAAAAGCCGTAGTACGTTGAAAGACTAAACAGTCAGGCATAGCTGACCATATCTGGAAAGAAAAAGGGAAACCATCTACCATTATGGGACGAAGTAAAAATTATAGACAGAGAGGAACGGTGGAGAGTAAGAGGACTGAAAGAAGCAGCACATCTGCTGGGGAATAACCAACTGCTAAGAAGACCTAGTATAGAATTTAATACGATATGGGAACCAGTAATTATAAACAATAGATAATATATGCAAGTAATATGTAAAAACATTAATATAGAGAGAGACAACTAGATATACGTTAATATATAGTAATAATTAGTAATAATTAGTAATAAATAGTGATATTTACAACTAAAAATTAAAAAAATAGGCTTTAGGCTCCTAAAATTCGTACTAGAATTGTCCGCAAGGACTCGTGGCCCAATGGTTAGAGTACTGGGGAAAATCAATTGTAAAACGTTGAAGGTTCAATCCTTAGTGTAGGCGACCAAAAAATACATTTGCAAATTACTTAGGACCTCTATCCAGTTATGGCCAAGAGAACAAGAGCACGCTACCCCCTCCCCAAGAAGAAAATAAAAGGTCCCACTTGAAATTCCGTTCAAATTCCCGAGTTCGACAGAAACATTCCCGAGTTCGACAGAAACATTCCCGAGTTCGACAAGATACACCTGAAGAAGGTCGGAGATTACAACGACCGAATCGTTGTGAAAATCACACTCAAGATGAGAACAATAGTCCGATGAATCCAAATAATACGATTCTCTACTTTTATATCAATGGAACTTTAGTTGCGTGTGTGTGAGAGTTCGTTCCCTATGGACTCTGAAACGACTGAGTCGTTTCATAAAATTTCACACAAATATACTTTAGGCATCTAACCGTGTTCTTAAATAGGTGTTTTACCCGAATGTCTTCGATAAGTATCGATAATCGATCCTCAAAAATATTTGATGAAAGAAGGAACAGTCAATTTTGACTAAAATGTACACCTTATACAGCCTAACATTATAGGGGAATTTGAGTAGCTTTATTAGCACACAAGCAGAAAGGCCCGTCATATAAAATCAACAGTATGTTTCTGTTTAGAGCACAATTAACGCATGAATTTTGCATTTCAAACTAGTTCAGACCATTATATATATATATAAATATATATATATATATATATATATATATATATATATATAAAGCTGAACGTCTGTGTGTGTCTGGTCACGAGTAGGCTCCTATATGGTTGACTATTATAGAAAACTAATCACATATAATGATAGAACATGTATCGAGACACAGGAATGGGCATGTTTGATCCGGCATAATGATGATTCATTAAAATTGAGGGGTCTGCATACGCGCCTGGTCCACAAAGTATGGAAATAATAAATTTATAAATTAAAAAAAAACGTTTACAAGTGTATTTGATATAGATGTATATAATAATACTTTGATAAGTATATTTTAACTTAAATAGGGATGGTATAATAACATTTTGGGGTCTGCGTTCGCGACTGGCCTTCATAGAATGGAAATAGGCACAAACTTTAATAAAGACTTTTCATATATATCTGCGTAAGTATACTTTGATAATTATGTTTCAGTTTAAAGAAATATGGTATAATAAAATTATGAGGTGTTCGTTCGCGCCTAACCTCCATAGAATGGAAATATGTCACAAAGTTTAACAAGGTTTTTTAATATAGATCCACAGAATATTGTGATAAGTGTTTTAGTGTGAACATGTATGGTATAATAAATTATGGGGTTTATCTATTTTATTTTTACTTTCATCATATTTTTTCTTTGGTTTTGATACCCCCAAATTCGAAGCTATCTCTTCACAACCCTTCCTTTTCATAACCTATCATACTTTCATAAATCAGAGTCCATTTTCTGTAGACTGTTTTTGAACCCAGTCAACGACGGGCACTTTTGCCAGTATATATATATATATATATATATATATATATATATATATATATATATATATATATATTGGAGGTAGTATATATATATATGTATATATATATATATATATATATATATATATATATATATATATATATAAGAGCAAACAGTTAATAAAACATGTTAAAAAACACTTTGAAAAAGAGTTAAAAACATATTTAATCTGAAAAGGAAACACTTGATAAGTGGATAGTCCTTAATCCGCGGAGTTCCGAAGAAATACTTTCCTTCTCATCAGAAGGTAGGAATTAGAAAAATGCAGGATCGGATTTTGTATACAAAAGTATTTGATGAAACTGCAAGTAAGTCAAATATCTTACTTGATAACAAAAAGTGGAGCAGAGGGAATATGGTGAAGAAAAAGGTGATTACACGTGAATGGATAGTCTGGTGAAAGGTAAATAATCCAATGACGATAAAATCCAAAAATATAACTCCAAGAAAGTTAATTGAATTTCTATTTGCACAAGTAAAATCCAAGGAAATCACGTAATTGGAAGATGGTCCAAAATAATCCAAAAGGCTGAAATCCATGGAATAATTCGCAAATATGTACAAGGAAAAGGGGAAAATTCCAATAATATTAAAAGAAAAATAAGATATGTTATTCACACGGCTGCCGAGACATAATATATATATATATATATATATATATATATATATAGAGAGAGAGAGAGAGAGAGAGAGAGAGGGGGGGGGTGTTCCAATAAAATGTATACACTCTTTAAATGTCATAAAAACAACATTAATTATAAGAAAGAAAAGTTTCATGAATCAAAATATTGCCAACAAATATAGAAACCAGCTAATTATCGAAAATGTTCAAATTGTTGGTCATTGTGGTTCATGAACAGCTGACAACGATCTCTGATTGAATCGAAAACGTTCCTTATCCGTTCAATTAGTTCAGTATGTTGACAAATCTTTTTTAATGGTTGCTTTCAACTCATTATTGTAGTTCGTTTTGCTGTGTGACCTTGTGTTTAACATGCCCCTCAACCCCGCTCCAAAAAGAGAGAAAAATCCAGGGGTGGATCAAATTCGGTGAGCATTGACAGTACTCGACACTTCCTCTTCGTCCTAATTATCTGTTTCGCATGTGACTATCAAGATATGCTCTTACTTCATGATGATAGTGGGGAAGTGCGCCATCCTGCTGGAAGTGCCATTCTTTATACGTAAACATCTCTTGGGAACGTGACATAGCGTATTCATGTACCAAATTGAGATAATTTAAAGAGTGTATACATTTTATATATCTGTATATATAAAACCAACAGTAGGTTCTCTCACTGCAAGTAGATTACAATGTATTGTGAAATAAGTCACTGCGGGGAGACATGTGAAGTTTCCTCCTGGTGCATCACGACGGGTCCCTTTAACTGGATCAGGCAATAAATCGATTTGATTAAAAAATGTTCGATTTCACCGATTTCGATGACAATAAAAATATGGAAATGTGAAACATTCGTTGATCATCATTCAATCGCGGGCAACGTCGGATCTCCCTGCTAGTAATTACATAAATAAACGGCGTAATTTTTTTTAATAAACTGTAAATAACAATCCGATTGGACTTAAATATTGATACTATCTGAAGGTTTGTATTTGATGAACCGCATTTGGATTTTTATAAGCGGTGACATCTATGTACTTGTCTCGTGATGTACGAGAATACTGGGATAGTATATTTCATTTTGATCAAGGAGCGAGTTTTAATGTATTGAGCTTTGCAGATGATCGGAACAACTTTATTTTATTGTATTTTTTTATTATATTTTAAATGTCAAATAGATCTCAATAATTGTATATATTTTGAGATTATATCGTTATTCTATACACCGTGGAAGAATTAGACACGAGGTCAAGTGTGGATTTGATGGAAGTCTTTCTGTGGAACGAGTTGGATTCGAACTTGCCGTAGACCGGATTTCAGACTACGTCGTTAACTACTTAGGCATTTTCATACGCCTGAAATTATATAGTATTTTTTGTTGTTTTTTTTTTACACAGGAATCATCACTTATCAAAGCCCGCAGACCACTCGAGGATAAGGGTTAATTGGTATACATTAGTCAATGTGATTATAGTGTAGTAAACATAGGTAGTCGGAATTTTGTAAATTGGATTACTTAGGGGGGGGTTCATCAAGAACTTGTATACATTGGACTTGAAGACAATAAGATTGTAGTCAGCTGGAAAGCAGGCAATTGGAAGAGAGTTCCACGGGCGTGCAGTTCTAAGAAAGAAGCTATGTACATGGAATCTACGTTTAGGTTTAGGCAGAGATAAAGTGTGGGAAATCATTGATAGTGTTTTTGGCTAGACGGGTGTTTTTCGTGAAAGTTTGGCGAGGGGGGGGGCATAGAGTGAAGTTCAGACGAGCACTCGTCATGAAAATAACTATAAAGCAGAAACAGGCTCGCAACGTCTATTCTGTGGGAAAGAGATTGCAGGGAAAAGAAATGCGGGTATAGCTCTAAAGTTCTCGAAGGAGTTCGCTAACAACAAATAAAGTGTCAGGAACTTAAAAAAAAAACTGCATTGAAGATACAAACAAAAAAAAAGCAATAAAATACGCAATTTCTTGACTTTGTTCAGACTTGAGCCTTTGAAAATATTTCCTTTTGTATTTTGCCTTCTTCGTGAATTTCAATATTTGCCTTAATTTTCATTCTTTTCAAAGTCGTCGCTTATTTCATTGTTTGTGGAAATTTCCATACAAATTTCGCGTAACAATTCACTTTTTTACGTCTTTATTTTTTCAAAAAAGTTTCGTCTTTTACACGCTTCTTTCAAATTCTGTACAGCAAAGAAAGAAGAGAAAATTACTATATATTTTTTGCGGGGTGCATTTTATTTTGTACTAAATCATGATGAATATATTGTAACTCCAATCACACTTATATGTTAACAGGAAAATTTTCCAGCTGGTTATTGCTTCGTAATATAAATCTTATTCACTACTTAAAATCGTTGAAACGAAATTAATCGATAATGAAGAAAGCCAAAATTCACTCAATATACAGTTATAAGAAACGAAGAAAAACGTATTTTTTACATATGATTCGCCACTTATTAAGGCCCTGGGGCCACTAGAGGATAAGGGTTAATGCGTGTACAGTAGTTAATGGGATAATATCGTAGTAATCGTTAGTGGTAGAAATTTTTTAAATTGGATTATATGGGGGACTGTTCATCAAGAACTTGTTTATGTTGGACTTGAAGACGACAAAACCGAAGAGATTTCCACAGGCGTGCAGTTCTAAGGAATAACCTTTGTTCATGGAATCTACGTCTAGGTTTAGGCACAGATAAAGAGTGTGGGAAATTATTGATAGTGGCTTTAGCTAGATGATTGTTTTTCGTTAAAGTTTGGAGAGGGGGCATAGATTGGAACTCAGACGAGCACTTGCCATCAATCGATACGATAATGAAAACGAAACTTATTTATAAGAAAAAAAAATTAATCGATAAGATGATTAAAACGAAAATGATCTATAAAAAAACAAAATTAATCGATAAAAAAATAGAAACAAAAAGTATCTATAAGAAAACAAAATTAATTGATAAGTTAATTAAAACAAAACGTATCTATAAGACGACAAAATTAATCGATAAGATAATTAAAACGAAACTGATCTATAAGAAAACAAAATTAATCGATAAGATAATTAACACAAAACGTTTCTATAAGAAGACAAAATCAATCGATAAGATAATTAAAACAAAACTTATCTATAAGAAGACAACACTAATCGATAAGATAATTAAAACGAAACGTATCTATAAGAAAACAAAACTAATCGATAAGATTTTTAAAACAAAACTGATCTATACGAAAACAAAATAAATCGATAAGATAATTAAAACAAAATTATCTATAAGAAAACAAAATTAATCGATAAGATAATTAAAACAAAACTGATCTATAAGAAGACAAAATCAATCGATACGATAATTAAAACGAAACGTATCTATAAGAAAACAAAACTAACCGATAAGATTTTTAAAACAAAACTGATCTATACGAAAACAAAATAAATCGATAAGATAATTAAAACAAAATTATCTATAAGAAAACAAAATTAATCGATAAGATAATTAAAACAAAACGGATCTATAAGAAAACAAAACGAATCGATAAGATAATTAAAACGACAATGATCTATAAAAAAAAATTAATCGATAAAATAATAGAAACAAACCGTATCTATAAGAAAACAAAATTAATTTAAATAAATTTAATTAAAAACAAAACGTATCTATAAGACGACAAAATTAATCGATAAGATAATTAAAAGAAAAACGATCTATAAGAAAACTAAACTAATGGATAAGATAATTAAAACAAATATGATCTATAAGAAAACAAAACTAATCGATACGATAATTAAAACGAAACGTATCTATAAGAAGACAAAATCAATCGATAAGATAATTAAAACGAAACTGATCTATAAGAAGACAACACTAATCGATAAGATAATTGAAACCAAACGTATCTATAAGAAGACAAAATTAATCGTTAACACAATTAAAACAAATCTGGTCTATAAGAAAACAAAACTAATCGATAAGATAATTAAAACAAAAATGATCTATAAGAAAACAAAATTAATCGATAAGATAATTAAATCAATAATGATCTATAAGAAAACAAAACTAATCGATAACACAATTAAAAGAAAACTGATCTATGAGAAAACAAAACAAATCGATAAGATAATTAAAGCAAAAATGATCTATAAGAAAACAAAATTAATCGATAAGATAATTAAAACGAAACTGATCTATAACAAGACAAAATTAAATCGATAATAAAATTAAAAGAAAAATGATCTAAAAGAAAACGAATCTAATCGATTAGATAATTAAAACGAAAATGATCTATAACAAGACAAAATTAAATCGATAAGATAATTAAAACGAAAATGATCTATAACAAGACAAAATAAAATCGATGAGATAATTAAAACAAAAATGATCTATAAGAAAACTAAACTCATCGATAAGATAATTAAAACAAAAATGATCTATAAGAAAACGTAACTAATCGATAAGATAATAAAAACGAAACTGATCTATAACAAGACATAATTAGATCGATAAGATAATTAAAACGAAAATGATCTATAAAAAGGAAAAAAATAATCGATGAGATAATTAAAACAAAAATGATCTATAAGAAAACGAAACTCATCGATAAGATAATTAAAACAAAAATGATCTATAAGAAAACGAAACTAATCGATGAGATAATTAAAACGAAAATGATCTATAACAAGACAACACAAATCGATAAGATAATGAAAACGAAACTGATCTATAAAAAAAAAATTAATCGATAAGATAATAAAAACAAAAATTATCTATAACAAAAAAAAATTAATCGATAAGATAATTAAAACAAAACGTATCTATGAGAAAACAAAATAAATCGATAAGATAATAAAAATAAAACTGATTTATAAGAAGACAAAATTAATCGATAAGATAATTAAAACAAAACGTATCTTTAAGAAAACAAAATGATTCGATTAAACCTAAAATGATCTATAAGAAAACAAATTTAATCGATACGATAATTAAAACGAAACTGATCTATAAGAAAACAAAATTAATCGATAAGATAATTAAAACAAAATGATCTAAAAGAAAACGCAATAATCGATGAGATAATAAAGACAAAACTGTTCTATAAGAAAACAAAATTAATCGATAAGATAATTAAAACAAAACTGATCTATGAGAAAACGAAATAAATCGATAAGACAATAAAAATCAAAAATGATCTATGAGAAAACAACACTAATCGATAAGATAATTAAAACGAAACTGATCTATCAGAAAACAAAATTAATCGATAAGATAATTCAAACTAAACTAATCGATGACATAATTAAAAAAAATGATCTATAAGAAGACAAAACTAATCGATAATATAATTAACACGACACTGATCTATAAGAAAACAAAACTAATCGATAAGATAATTAAAACGAAACTGATCTATAAGAAGACAAAACTAATCGATGAGATAATAAAAACGAAACTGATCTATAAGAAGACAAAACTAATCGATAAGATAATTAAAACGAAACTGATCTATAAGAAGACAAAACTAATCGATAAGATAATTAAAACGAAACTGATCTATAAGAAGACAAAATTAATCGATAAGATAATTAAACCGAAACTGATTTATACGGAGAAAAAATTACTCGATAAGATAATTAAAACGAAACTGATCTATAAGAAGACAAATTTAATCGATAAGATAATTAAAACGAAACTGATCTATAACAAAACATAATTAATCGATAAGATAATTAAAACAAAACGTATCTATAAGAAAACAAAATTAATCGATAAGATAATTAAAACGAAACTGATCAATAAGAAAACAAAACTAATCGATAAGATAATTAAAACGAAACGTATCTATAAGAAAACAAAATAAATCGATAAGATAATTAAAACGAAACTGATCTATAAGGAGACAAAACTAATCAATACGATAAATACAACGAAACTGATCTATAACAAAACAAAATTAATCGATCAGATAATTAAAACAAAACTGATCAGTAAGAAAACAAAATTAATCGATAAGATAATTAAAACAAAACTGATCTATAAGAAAACAAAATTAATCGATCAGATAATTACAACGGAACTGATCTATAAGAAAACAAAATTAATCGATAAGATAATTAAAACAAAAATGATCTATAAGAAAACGCAATAATCGATAAGATAATGAAGACAAAACTGTTCTATAAGAAAACAAAATTCATCGATAAGATAATTAAAACAAAAATGATCTATAAGAAAACGCAATAATCGATAAGATAATAAAGACAAAACTGTTCTATAAGAAAACAAAATTAATCGATAAGATAATTAAAACAAAAATGATCTATAAGAAAACGAAATAATCGATAAGATAATTAAAACAAAACTGTTCTATAAGAAAACAAACCTAATGGATAAGATAATTAAAACAAAAATGATCTATAAGATAACGCAATAATCGATAAGATAATAAAGACAAAACTGATCTATAAGGAGACAAAATTAATCGATAAGATAATTCAAACTAACTAATCGATGAGATAATTAAAAAAAATGTCTATAAGAAGACAAAACTAATCGATAATATAATTAAAACGAAACTGATCTATAAGATAACAAAACTAATCGATAAAATAATTAAAACAAAAATGATCTATAAGAAAACAAAATTAATCGATAAGATAATTAAAACAAAACGTATCTATAAGAAAACAAAATTAATCGATAAAATAAGTAAAACGAAACTGATCTATAAGGAGACAAAACTAATCGATAAGATAATTAAAACGAAACTGATCTACAAGAAAACAAAACTAATCCATAAGATAATTAAAACAAAACGTATCTATAAGAAAACAAAACTAATCGATAAGATAATTAAAACGAAACTGATCTAAGAATACAAAACTAATCGATAAGATAATTAAAACGAAACTGATCTATAAGAAGACAAAACTAATCGATAATATAATTAAAACGAAGTTGATCTATAACAAAACTAAATTAATCTATAAAATAATTAAAACAAAACGTATCTATAAGAAAACAAAACTAATCGATAAGATAATTAAAACGAAACTGATCTATAAGAAGACAAAACTAATCGATAAGATAATTAAAACGAAGCTCATCTATAAGAAGACAAAACTAATGGATAAGATAATTAAAACGAAACTGATCTATAAGAAGACAAAACTAATCGATAAGATAATTAAAACGAAACTGATCTATAAGAAGACAAAACTAATGGATAAGATAATTAAAACGAAACTGATCTATAAGAAGACAAAACTAATCGATAAGATAATTAAAACAAAACTGATCAATAAGAAAACAAAATTAATCGATAAGATAATTAAAACAAAACGTATCTATAAGAAAACAAAATTAATGGATAAAATAATTAAAACGAAACTGATCTATAAGAAAACAAAACTAATCGATAAGATAATTAAAACGAAACTGATCTATAAGAAGACAAAACTAATCGATAAGATAATTAAAACAAAACTGATCAATAAGAAAACAAAATTAATCGATAAGATAATTAAAACAAAACGTATCTATAAGAAAACAAAATTAATCGATAAAATAATTAAAACGAAACTGATCTATAAGAAAACAAAACTAATGGATAAGATAATTAAAACGAAACTGATCTATAAGAAGACAAAACTGATCGATAAGATAATTAAAACAAAACTGATCAATAAGAAAATAAAATTAATCGATAAGATAATTAAAACAAAACGTATCTATAAGTAAACAAAACTAATCGATAAGATAATTAAAACGAAACTGATCTATAAGAAGACAAAACTAATCGATAAGATAATCAAAACGAAACTGATCTATAAGAAGACAAAACTAATGGATGAGATAATTAAAACGAAACTGATCTATAAGAAGACAAAACTAATCGATAAGATAATTAAAACAAAACGTATCTAAAAGAAAACAAAACTAATCGATAAGATAATTAAAACGAAACTGATCTATAAGAAGACAAAACTAATCGATAAGATAATTAAAACGAAACTGATCTATAAGAAGACAAAACTAATGGATAATATAATTAAAACGAAACTGATCTATAAGAAGATAAAACTAATCGATAAGATAATTAAAACGAAACTGATCTATAAGAAGACAAAACTAATCGATAATATAATTAAAACGAAACTGATCTATAAGAAGACAAAACTAATCGATAAGATAATTAAAACGAAACTGATCTATAAGAAGACAAAACTAATCGATAAGATAATTAAAACGAAACTTATCTATAAGAAGACAAAACTAATCGATAAGATAATTAAAACGAAACTGATCTATAAGAAGACAAAACTAATCGATACGATAAATACAACGAAACTGATCTATAACAAAACAAAATTAATCGATCAGATAATTAAAACCAAACTGATCAGTAAGAAAACAAAATTAATCGATAAGATAATTAAAACAAAACTGATCTATAAGAAAACAAAATTAATCGATCAGATAATTACAACGGAACTGATCTATAAGAAAACAAATTTAATCGATAAGATAATTAAAACAAAAATGATCTATAAGAAAACGCAATAATCGATAAGATAATGAAGACAAAACTGTTCTATAAGAAAACAAAATTCATCGATAAGATAATTAAAACAAAAATGATCTATAAGAAAACGCAATAATCGATAAGATAATAAAGACAAAACTGTTCTATAAGAAAACAAAATTAATCGATAAGATAATTAAAACAAAAATGATCTATAAGAAAACGAAATAATCGATAAGATAATAAAGACAAAACTGTTCTATAAGAAAACAAACCTAATGGATAAGATAATTAAAACAAAAATGATCTATAAGATAACGCAATAATCGATAAGATAATAAAGACAAAACTGATCTATAAGGAGACAAAATTAATCGATAAGATAATTCAAACTAACTAATCGATGAGATAATTAAAAAAAATGTCTATAAGAAGACAAAACTAATCGATAATATAATTAAAACGAAACTGATCTATAAGATAACAAAACTAATCGATAAAATAATTAAAACGAAAATGATCTATAAGAAAACAAAATTAATCGATAAGATAATTAAAACAAAACGTATCTATAAGAAAACAAAATTAATCGATAAAATAATTAAAACGAAACTGATCTATAAGAAAACAAAACTAATCGATAAGATAATTAAAACGAAACTGATCTACAAGAAAACAAAACTAATCCATAAGATAATTAAAACAAAACGTATCTATAAGAAAACAAAACTAATCGATAAGATAATTAAAACGAAACTGATCTATAAGAAGACAAAACTAATCGATAAGATAATTAAAACGAAACTGATCTATAAGAAGACAAAACTAATCGATAATATAATTAAAACGAAGTTGATCTATAACAAAACTAAATTAATCTATAAAATAATTAAAACAAAACGTATCTATAAGAAAACAAAACTAATCGATAAGATAATTAAAACGAAACTGATCTATAAGAAGACAAAACTAATCGATAAGATAATTAAAACGAAGCTCATCTATAAGAAGACAAAACTAATGGATAAGATAATTAAAACGAAACTGATCTATAAGAAGACAAAACTAATCGATAAGATAATTAAAACGAAACTGATCTATAAGAAGACAAAACTAATGGATAAGATAATTAAAACGAAACTGATCTATAAGAAGACAAAACTAATCGATAAGATAATAAAAACAAAACTGATCAATAAGAAAACAAAATTAATCGATAAGATAATTAAAACAAAACGTATCTATAAGAAAACAAAATTAATGGATAAAATAATTAAAACGAAACTGATCTATAAGAAAACAAAACTAATCGATAAGATAATTAAAACGAAACTGATCTATAAGAAGACAAAACTAATCGATAAGATAATTAAAACGAAACTGATCAATAAGAAAACAAAACTAATCGATAAGATAATTAAAACAAAACGTATCTATAAGAAAACAAAATTAATCGATAAAATAATAAAAACGAAACTGATCTATAAGAAAACAAAACTAATGGATAAGATAATTAAAACGAAACTGATCTATAAGAAGACAAAACTGATCGATAAGATAATTAAAACAAAACTGATCAATAAGAAAATAAAATTAATCGATAAGATAATTCAAACAAAACGTATCTATAAGTAAACAAAACTAATCGATAAGATAATTAAAACGAAACTGATCTATAAGAAGACAAAACTAATCGATAAGATAATTAAAACGAAACTGATCTATAAGAAAACAAAACTAATCGATAAGATAATTAAAACAAAACGTATCTATAAGTAAACAAAACTAATCGATAAGATAATTAAAACGAAACTGATCTATAAGAAAACAAAACTAATCGATAAGATACTCAAAACGAAACTGATCTATAAGAAGACAAACCTAATGGATGAGATAATTAAAACGAAACTGATATATAAGAAGACAAAACTAATCGATAAGATAATTAAAACAAAACGTATCTATAAGAAAACAAAACTAATCGATAAGATAATTAAAACGAAACTGATCTATAAGAAGACAAAACTAATCGATAAGATAATTAAAACGAAACTGATCTATAAGAAGACAAAACTAATGGATAAGATAATTAAAACGAAACTGATCTATAAGAAGATAAAACTAATCGATAAGATAATTAAAACGAAACTGATCTATAAGAAGACAAAACTAATCGATAATATAATTAAAACGAAACTGATCTATAAGAAGACAAAACTAATCGATAAGATAATTAAAACGAAACTGATCTATAAGAAGACAAAACTAATCGATAAGATAATTAAAACGAAACTGATCTATAAGAAGACAAAACTAATCGATAAGATAATTAAAACAAAACTGATCTATAAGAAGACAAAACTAATCGATAAGATAATTAAAACAAAACTGATCTATAAGAAGACAAAACTAATCGATAATATAATTAAAACGAAGTTGATCTATAACAAAACAAAATTAATCGATAAGATAATTGAAACAAAACGTATCTATAAGAAAACAAAACTAATCGATAAGATAATAAAAACGAAACTGATCTATAAGAAGAAAAAACTAATCGATAATATAATTAAAACGAAGTTGATCTATAACAAAATTAAATTAATCTACAAAATAATTAAAACAAAACGTATCTGTAAAGAAAACAAAATTAATCGATAAGATAATTAAAACGAAACTGATATATAAGAAGACAAAACTAATCGATAAGATAATTAAAACAAAACTGATCTATAAGAAGACCAAACTAATCGATAAGATAATTAAAACAAAACTGATCTATAAGAAGACAAAACTAATCGATAAGATAATTAAAACGAAACTGATCTATAACAAAACAAAATTAATCGATAAGATAATTAAAACGAAACTGATATATAAGAAGACAAAACTAATCGATAAGATAATTAAAACGACAATGATCTATAAGAAGACAAAACTAATCGATAAGATAATTAAAACAAAACTGATCTATAAGAAGACAAAACTAATCGATAAGATAATTAAAACAAAACTGATCTATAAGAAGACAAAACTAATCGATACGATAATTACAACGAAACTGATCTATAAGAAAACAAAATAAATCGATAAAATAATTAAAACAAAACGTATCTATAAGAACACAATACTAATCGATAAGATAATTAAAACGAAACTGATCTATAAGAAAACAAAATTACTTGATAAGATTATTAAAACGAAACTGATCTATAAGAAGACAAAACTAATACATAAGATAATTAAAACGAAAATGATCTATAAGAAGACAAAACTAATCGATAAGATAATTAAAACGAAACGTATCTATAAGAAAACAAAACTAATCGATACGATTTTTAAAACAAAACTGATCTATACGAAAACAAATTTAATCGATAAGATAATTAAAACGAAACTTATCTATAAGGAGACAAAACTAATGGATAATATAATTAACACGAAACTGATCTATAAGGAGACAAAACTAATCGATAAGATAATTAAAAGGAAACTGATCTATAAGAAGACAAAACTAATCGATAAGATAATTAAAACGAAACTGATCTATAAGAAGACAAAACTAATTGATAAGATAATTAAAAGAGAACTGATCTATAAGAAGACAATACTAATCGATTAGATAATTAAAACGAAACTGATCTATAAGGAGACACAACTAATCGATAAGATAATTAAAAGGAAACTGATCTATAAGAAGACAAAACTAATCGATAAGATAATTAAAACGAAACTGATCTATAAGGAGACAAAACTAATCGATAAGATAATTATAAGGAAACTGATCTATAAGAAGACAAAACTAATCGATAAGATAATTAAAACGAAACTGATCTATAAGGAGACAATACTAATCGATAAGATAATTAAAACGAAACTGATCTACAAGAAGACAAAACTAATCGATAAGATAATTAAAACGAAACTGATCTATAAGGAGACAAAACTAATGGATAAGATAATTAAAACGAAACTTATCTATAAGAAGACAAACTAATCGATAAGATAATTAAAACGAAACTGATCTACAAGAAGAAAAAACTAATCGATGAGATAATTAAAACGAAACTGATCTATAAGGAGACAAAACTAATGGATAAGATAATTAAAACGAAACTGATCTATAAGAAGACAAAACTAATCGATAAGATAATTAAAACCAAACTGATCTATAAGAAGACAAAACTAATCGATAAGATAATTAAAACCAAACTGATCTATAAGGAGAAAAAATTACTCGATAAGACAATTAAAATGAAACTGATCTATAAGAAGACAAACTAATCGATAAGATAATTAAAAATAAACTGATCTATAATAAGACAAAACTAACCGACAATATAATTTAAAACGAAACTGATCTATTAGAAGACAAAACTAATCGATAAGATAATAAAAACGAAACTGATCTATAAGAAGACAAAACTAATCGATAATATAATTAAAACGAAACTGATCTATAACAAAACATAATTAATCGATAAGATAATATAAACAAAACGTATCTATAAGAAAACAAAACTAATCGATAAGATAATTAAAACAAAACTGATCAATAAGAAAACAAAATTAATCGATAAGATAATTAAAACAAAACGTATCTATATGAAAACAAAATAAATCGATAAGATAATTAAAACGAAACTGATCTATAAGGAGACAAATCTAATCGATACGATAAATACAACGAAACTGATCTATAACAAAACAAAATTAATCGTTAAGATCATTAAAACAAAACTGATCAGTAAGAAAAAAAAATTAATCGATAAGATAATTAAAACAAAACGTATCTATAAGAAAACAAAATTAATCGATAAGATAATTACAACGGAACTGATCTATAAGAAAACAATATTAATCGATAAAATAATTAAAACAAAACTGATCTATAAGAAAACGCAATAATCGATAAGATAATGAAGACAAAACTGTTCTATAAGAAAACAAAATTAATCGATAAGATAATTAAAACAAAAATGATCTATAAGAAAACGCAATAATCGATAAGACAATGAAGACAAAACTGTTCTATAAGAAAACAAAATTACTCGATAAGATAATTAAAACAAAAATGATCTATAAGAAAACGCAATAATCGATAAGATAATAAAGACAAAACTGTTCTATGAGAAAACAAAATTAATCGATAAGATTATTAAAACGAAACTTATCTATAAGAAAACGCAATAATCGATAAGATAATAAAGACAAAACTGTTCTATAAGAAAACAAAATTAATGGATAAGATAATTAAAACAAAAATGATCTATAAGATAACGCAATAATCGATTAGATAATAAAGACAAAACTGATCTATAAGGAGACAAAATTAATCGATAAGATAATTCAAACTAAACTAATCGATGAGATAATTAAAAAAAATGTCTATAAGAAGACAAAACTAATCGATAATATAATTAAAACGAAACTGATCTATAAGATAACAAAACTAATCGATAAAATAATTAAAACAAAAATGATCTATAAGTAAACAAAATTAATCGATAAGATAATTAAAACGAAACTGATATATAAGGAGACAAAACTAATCGATAAGATAATTAAAACGAAACTGATCTATAAGAAGACAAAACTAATGGATAAGATAATTAAAACGAAACTGATCTATAAGAAGACAAAACTAATGGATAAGATAATTAAAACGAAACTGATCTATAAGAAGACAAAACTAATCGATAAGATAATTAAAACGAAACTGATCTATAAGAAGACAAAACTAATCGATAAGATAATTAAAACGAAACTGATCTATAAGAAGACAAAACTAATCGATAAGATAATTAAAACGAAACTGATTTATAAGAAGACAAAACTAATCGATAAGATAATTAAAACGAAACTGATCTATAAGGAGACAAAACTAATCGATAAGATAATCAAAACGAAACTGATCTATAAGAAGACAAAACTAATCGATAAGATAATTAAAACGAAACTGATCTATAAGAAGACAAAACTAATCGATAAGATAATTAAAACGAAACTGATTTATAAGAAGAAAAAACTAATCGGTAAGATAATTAAAACGAAACTGATCTATAAGAAGACAAAACTAATCGATAAGATAATTAAAACGAAACTGATCTATAAGGAGAAAAATTACTCGATAAGATAATTAAAACGAAACTGATCTATAAGAAGACAAAACTAATCGATAATATAATTAAAACGAAGTTGATCTATAACAAAACTAAATTAATCTATAAAATAATTAAAACAAAACGTATCTATAAGAAAACAAAATTAATCGATAAGATAATTAAAACAAAACTGATCAATAAGAAAACAAAATTAATCGATGAGATAATTAAAACAAAACGTATCTATAAGAAAACGAAATTAATCGATGAGATAATAAAAACGAAACTGATCTATAAGAAGACAAAACTAATCGATACGATAATTACAACGAAACTGATCAATAAGAAAACAAAATTAATCGATAATATAATTACAACGAAACTGATCTATAAGAAAACAAAATTAATCGATAAAATAATTAAAACAAAACTGATCTATGAGAAAACGCAATAATCGATAAGATAATAAAGACAAAACTGTTCTATAAGAAAACAAAATTAATCGATAAGATAATTAAAACAAAAATTATCTATAAGAAAACGCAATAATCGATAAGATAATAAAGACAAAACTGTTCTATAAGAAAACAAAATTAATCGATAAGATAATTAAAACAAAAATGATCTATAAGAAAACGCAATAATCGATAAGATAATAAAGACAAAACTGTTCTATAAGGAGACAAAACTAATCGATAAGATAATTAAAACATAACTGATCTATAAGAAGACAAAACTAATCGATAAGATAATTAAAACGAAACTGATCTATAAAAAAACAAAACTAATCGATGAGGTAATTAAAACGAAACTGATCTATAAGAAGACAAAACTAATCGATAATATAATTAAAACGAAACTGATCTATGAGAAGACAAAAGTAATCGATAAGATAATTAAAACGAAACTGATCTATAAGAAGACAAAACTAATCGATAAGATAATTAAAACGAAACTGATCTATAAGAAGACAAAACTAATCGATAAGATAATTAAAAGGAAACAGATCTATAAGAAGACAAAACTAATCGATAAGATATTTAAAACGAAACTGATGAATAAGGAGAAAAAAATTACTCGATAAGATAATTAAAACGAAACTGATCTATAACAAAACAAAATTATCGATAAGATAATTGAAACAAAACGTATCTATTAGAAAACAAAATTAATCGATAAGATAATTACAACGAAACGTATCTATAAGAAAACAAAACTAATCGATAAGATAATTAAAACAAAACTGATCAATAAGAAAACAAAATTAATCGATAAGATAATTAAAACAAAACGTATCTATAAGTAAACAAAATTAATCGATAAGATAATTAAAACGAAACTGATCTATAAGAAAACAGACTAATCGATAAAATAATTAAAACAAAACTGATCTATAAGAAAACAAAATTTATCGATAAGATAATAAAAACAAACATTTTCTAAAAGAAAACTAAATTAATCTATAAAATAATTAAAACAAAACTGATCTATAAGAAAACAAAATTAATCGATAAGATAATAAAAACAAAACGTATCTATAAGAAAACAAAATTAATCGATAAGATAATAAAAACAAAACTGTTCTATTAGAAAACAAAATAAATCGATAAGATAATCAAAACAAAACTGATATATAAGAAGACAAAATAAATCGATAAGATAATTAAAACAAACATTATCTAAAAGAAAACTAAATTAATCGATAAGATAATTAAAACAAAACGTATCTATGAGAAAACAAAATTAATCGATAAGCTAATTTAAATAAAACTGATCTATAAGAAGACAAAACTAATCGATAAAATAATGAAAACAAAACGTATCTATAGGAAAACAAAATTAATCGATAAGATAATTAAAACAAAACTGATCCATAAGAACAAAAATTAATCGATAAAATAATGAAAACAAAACGTATCTATAAGAAAACAAAATTATTCGATAAGATAATTAAACCTTAAATGATCTATAAGAAAACAAAATTTATCGATAAGATAATTAAAACAAAACGTATCTGTAAGAAAACAAAATTAATCGATAAGATAATTAAAACAAAACGTATCTATAAGAAGATAGAATTAATCGATAAAATAATTAAAATCGAAAATGATCTATAAGAAAACGGAACTAATCGACAAAATAATTAAAACAAAACGTATCTATAAGAAAACGCAATAATCGATAAGATAATTAAAACAAAACGTATCTATGAGAAAACAAAATTAATCGATAAGATAATTAAAACAAAACTGATCTATAAGAAAACGGAACTAATCGATAAGATAATTAAAACGAAACTTATCTATAAGAAAACAAAATTAATCGATAAGATAATAAAAACGAAACTTTTCTATAAGAAAACAAAATTAATCGATGAGATAATTAAAACGAAACTTATCTATAAGAAAACAAAATTAATCGATAAGATAATTAAAACGAAACTTATCTATCAGAAGACAAAATTAATCGATAAGAAAATTAAAACAAAACTTATCTATAAGAAAACTCAATAATCGATAAGATAATTCAAACAAAACATATCTATAAGAAGACAAAAGTAATCGATAAGATAATTAAAACAAAATGATCTATAGGAAGACAAAAGTAATCGATAAGATAATTATAACAAAACTGATCTATAAGAAAACGGAACTAATCGATAAGATTATTAAAACAAAAATGATCTATAAGAAAACAAAATTAATCGATAAGATAATTAAAACAAAACTGATCTATAAGAAAACGGAACTAATCGATAAGATAATTAAAACGAAACTTATCTATAAGAAAACAAAATTAATCGATAAGATAATAAAAACGAAACTTTTCTATAAGAAAACAAAATTAATCGATGAGATAATTAAAACGAAACTTATCTATAAGAAAACAAAATTAATCGATAAGATAATTAAAACGAAACTTATCTATCAGAAGACAAAATTAATCGATAAGAAAATTAAAACAAAACTTATCTATAAGAAAACTCAATAATCGATAAGATAATTCAAACAAAACATATCTATAAGAAGACAAAAGTAATCGATAAGATAATTAAAACAAAATGATCTATAGGAAGACAAAAGTAATCGATAAGATAATTATAACAAAACTGATCTATAAGAAAACGGAACTAATCGATAAGATTATTAAAACAAAAATGATCTATAAGAAAACAAAATTAATCGATAAAATAATTAAAACTAAACTGATTCATAAGAAGACAAAATTAATCGATAAGATAATTAGAACGAAACTGATCTTTAAGAAGACAAAATTAATCGATAAGATAATTAGAACGAAACTGATCTTTAAGAAGACAAAATTAATCGATAAGATAATTACAACGAAACTGATCTTTAAGAAGACAAAATTAATCGATAAGATAATTACAACGAAACTGATCTTTAAGAAGACAAAATTAATCGATAAGATAATTAAAACAAAACTGTTTTTTTAAGAAGACAAAAGTAATTGACAAGATAATTTAAACTGATCTATAAGAAAACAAAACTAATCGATAAATATACAAAACTAATTGATACGAAAATAAGGTGGAAGATTATTCTGTCTCTGTCCACCTGATAATGTCGTTAATGCCGTTAATGCCGTTTCTTTTCTTTTTAAATCATCAATTCCTCCCGCACAAGCCAGTCGTTCTGCGTGTATGCTGAGCATCAGTTTTTTTTAGATTTCGGCGCTTTATGACTTCAAACTCATTATTTTTTTCTGACAAAATAACAAGGAACTCTCAGATCTTAATAATTTTTGTCATCATAATAAGTATTCAATCAAAACACGGGGTTTTACACCCACAAAATTCTTCTAAAGTGCTCCACGCATGCGTACATGTTAAGAAAAACGTAATAAAAAAATTTGGCCGTAGCTCAAAAGCTTGACAGTATTGAGTTAAACCAATGTATTTTTTGGACTAAGCGTATCAAATTCGTCTTAAAACAGCTGAAAAAAAACGCAGACAATAGTTTTGTTGTTGACCATTATAATTAATTCCTTTTGAAAAAACAAAGTCACAAAATCATTAAGCGCGATTTTTCTATCTAGTTTTACTGTGGTCCATCCAGCGTGGCCGCAGCTGAAATTCAACTCATTGCACGAGTTTGTCGTATAATTCTGATCTTGTCGCTATGAAGGGTATTTTTATCGTGACACCATCACTAGACGGGGTGCCTACCACGGCTTAAGAGAGACCCATCTACCCTCGAGAGAAGGATAGACCGCGCCAGTTCCTCAACTTGGAATTTTACCTCGCGGTACATACAGCGTCTCGCCTTCCTTAATGGCCATTCATCTAGTACTGGCCAGGCTCAACGTTGCTTAACTTGGGTGATCTGGATAGAACCGGTGTGTCAACGTAGTTGTGTCGTGGTGTGATAGCCCAGCTAAAATACATTTTCTTGGCCTTTCCTTTGGGATCAGAGTGTAGCTTCTATCCTGTACTTCTTCACAGTGTAATTATTATTTATGCTCTAGCAGAGTGTCCCTTTTGTGGGGTAGCTGGATAATATCAGCATAAAATGGACATTGTGTCTAACTTCTCGCATGGGGAGCCAAGTAAATAGTGCATTTGGTGTCACATAGCACTTGTGATCGATGGGATGAGTGTAATAGAGAGGGTGATATAGGGGAGAGAGGCACAAAAAGAAGAATAGAAAAAGAGAGATGTAGGGAAGATAAGTTTTAAAAAGGAAAACATAACGTGTACTTTTAAAATCTTCTTTGTTGTTGTTGTTGTTGTTGTTGTTGTTGTTGTTGTTGTTGTTTGCCATGCTCCCGGACAACGCTAGGTAGCCATGCTGATTTATACATTGTTACACAATAATAATAAACCCAAATTAATCTTAAAATTGTCCACTCTTGCGAATATTTCCATTCATTGACGGTGTCAGAATTCGATCAGCTAAGCAAGTCACTGATTGTTACATTATTTTTATTCTGCAAGACCGTATATTGCATTTTCTATTCAACTTTCATAAATCTCCATCCATAGATATCTTGTACACCCACACGACTGTTATTTCGGTAATTTATTGCTTTCAACGCCATTGTGAGAATGATTATGTATGTAGCACAAACCAAAGGTCAGAACGCAGAATACAGCAACATGTACTAACGGGCATATATGTACAGCGGTTTGGCAATACAAAGAATATGAATTGTATATCCGGGTCAAAAATCGGCGGACATCTTATAAATAATCAACATACACTAGTTACATATTTACTGTGTAAAGTTCAGTTCATGCGATGTATCGTCTTGAAACCGTATTCATCAAAACATAACGACATTCGTTCTGTAAAGAGAAAACATTGTTTAGACTTGTTATCATTTCTATTTCTTTCCGTTAAATTTTCTGCGCAACCATTTTGATATTTACCCCCATCAGCTATTTCATTAATTCATTTCTTTCAGCCATTTATCGATTATATAAAGACTAGCAGGACACCCAGCGTTGTTCAGTAATACAATATAATGTGCACTACAATATATTGTAAACTTACTTACTTCAACAAATACATGAAGCTTCCGTCCCTAATTTCAGCAGGCAATCAATCGATTTGATTGAAAAATGATTGATTTCACCAATTTTCATGACAATAAAAACACGGGAGTGGGAACTGATTTCACGTTAAGAAGGCCGGATGTTACATCGGTCGAACCGTGGTCAAAACAACGCAATACATGAGAACATTAGTTCTTATGAGCTAAATAATTCAAATTATTAATCATCATCTCAAAAATTCCTTAACAAAATATGATAATTGCATTAATGTTTTATTCTCTTTGGTATCCTCCGCCTAACGCTGGGTCCCTCCGCTATTACAAATATATATATATTCAGACATTTTAGAATTTTCATCTAAAATCTTTTCGTTATTTTATTTAATTATGTTTTCCTTCAGGAGAAAAGCGATTCCCTTTTAATCTTATGGGAACTTTGAAATATATAAATTAGTGGCGAAAAGGAAGCCTTGAAAATTCTGATTTTAAGGGCCAAGGTATGTGGTTGGTGAATTTGCCTTAATTATAATTTGACGGATGATGTAACGAGTCCCATGCTTTTTGGAGATGGGAAGGTTAGAAAGATTGAAAAATGCAGAGGTGGGGTGCGTGACGAGATGTGGTTAAGTGGTTAACGACACGGTGTAAAACCAAGTTCGAATCCAGTTTGTTCCATAAAATCACATTCGTCAATAATAATATTAATAATAATTATTATTATTATTATTATTATTATTATTATGAATATAAATATAAATATAAAATTATTAATAATAATAATAATAAAATTAATAATAATAATAATAAATATAAAATAATAATTATAATAACAATACAATTTTTAAAAAATAATGATAATAATACATAAATAATGATAATAAAATTAATAATAATATCAATAAAAAAATTAATAATAATAATAATAAATTAATAATGATATCAATAATAAAATCATAAATAATAATAATATTAATGATAATAATAATAAATTAATAATAATAAATTATTAGTAATAATAGTAAATTTTATAATAATAATAATAATAAATTTAACAATAATAATAATAATAATAAAATTAATATTAATAAAAATAACATTAATAATAAATTAATATTTATAGAATTAGTAGTAATAATAATAATAAATTAATTATAATACTAATAAAAGTAATAATCAAAATAATAATAATTCTGATTTCGTTTATCAAAGTCTCTTTGGAAAGGGGTGATATTCATTTCCAGAGGATTTCCTTCAATCCCGGCTCCAAACCAGGAGCTCCAAAGATCAAGGGTTTTCCTAAGGATGTTGGTGGTACCTAAAATAGCAGAGGTGTGAAGGCCGTCTAAAACATCGGGGATTTGTAGTTTTTTCAATTGTCATTCCAGACGACTTAATACTACTCCTAGCGTACCAACTACGATCGGGATTATTTGTGTTTTAACTCCGTGTATACACAGGCTAATGGAGTATAATTGCTCCACTTCTCATTCTCCAATAATCAAATTAATAATAATAATAATAATAATAATAATAATAATAATAATAATAATAATAATAATAATAATAATTTGCGATGATTCAAATTCATTTGCAAATACTGTCGAAGGAGGTGGAGAGAACTGGACGTCTGGGGAGACTTGTTGTCACTCAGCTTCCAGAGAACACCACAGGTTTCCAATCAGATCTTTTGCTGACTTGTGTGAAAGCTCCATGTGAGCCAATAATAATATTCTAGTAGGAACATAGCAGATATAAACACATGAGTCGTATCACTAGTATGATACGCTGGACCTTTCATGGACTGGAGCAAAGAATAACGAAGGTATTTCGACCAGGAGACTAGGAAACTTATGAACATGCACAATGCATTACACCCAAACGATGATGTTAATCGACTATGTAAAAGATAAGACAAAGCAAGAGGACTGGTTGGTTGTAGAAGACCATGTAAATGACACACAAAAAAAAAAATTAAGAACAATACATAACGCAGAACACAGCAACGCTAATCACCGTAGTTAGAAAATTGTTTTAAAAAAAAAACAAGACAGAAAAGAAAGAGACGAGAAAAGAAAAATCGGAAGAGAAACAGCTAGTCGGACGAATCAATAAATATGATAAAAGATGAGGCCTACGAAAACACTTGGGCAGGACTACAGAAAATGAACACCTAAACAGAGAAACAACATCACTAATAACAGCCGCACAAGATAACACGATTAAAACTAAATACATCAAATATCGACAAGACACAAGTAAACAGCAAATGCAGATTCTGTGGACAAAGGGACACAACAATAAACTACATAATAAGTGAATGCAGAAACTAGCCTCAAAAATATCAAACGAGAGATGACCAGGTGGGGAAGGCAATGCACTGGGGATTATGCAAATAATTGCATCTTAAAAACTGGGACAGATTTTACAAGCACAAACCGGTAGCAGTACTTGTTTTTTTTACACAGGCATCACCACATTATCAAGGCCAAGAGACCACTCAAGGATAAGGGTTAAAGAGTGTACAGTAGAAATTGGAAAATATAATAATCATTAGTAATGAAAATTCGGTAAATTTGTTAACTTATATGGAACGGCTCATCAAGAACTTGTTTACGTTAGACTTGAAAGTGGTACCCATAAAATGATATGGGATATGGAAATATAAACAGATAAACCTATCAAAGCTATGAGACCAAATATGAAAACAGTAAACTACATAATAAGTGAATGCAGAAACTAGCCTCAAAAATATCAAACGAGAGATGACCAGGTGGGGAAGGCAATGCACTGGGGATTATGCATCTTAAAAACTGGGACAGATTTAACAAGCACAAACCGGTAGCAGTACTTGAAAGTGGTACCCATAAAATGATATGGGATATGGACATATAAACAGATAAATCTATCAAAGCTAGGAGACCAGATATGAAAATAGTTACCAAGAAGGGAAAGTTCTACTAGATCGTAGTTCCAGCTGACAACAGAGTGAATATCAAGGAAACTGGGAAGCGAAACAAAGTGCTGAAATACATGCAGACGATGAAGAAAGTCCATATATAATCGTAGAAGCACTAGGAATAGACCCGAAAAACATCGAGAAAAGAATGGGAGAAATTTTAATCAGAGGAATGCTTTAAAAGACACAAAGGATAACTGTAATAAAAACAGTTGAAACATTAAGGAAACATCTTGAATGCGAAGGCTAATACACATGCGTTAAAAGCGCCAAACGGCTGTATGAAAACAGCAACAGAAGTGAAACGGAAAGACGGAGAACGCCACGTGGAACCAAGAAAACTAAAACTGTATAATCGTAAATAAAAATAACCAGGCATCAAAAGACCCGGCATCAACTGGCACCGTAACGAATAGAACAGAAGGGTCGAGGATGGTGGGAAATCCAAGGAGAGAAAACACGAATTAAACCTTCATTGAATGAGTGCGGACATAAATAGAAACTTGGGGAGGCTTATTGCTACCCAAATTTCTGTAATGACCAATAGTCATTGCCAATGAGCAGTCAATGGCTAGCGGCTGTTGCGATGATGCAAATTTATTTGCAAAGGTTATCGAATACTGCGGTGAGTACTGAAAATCTGAGGAGACATGTGTTCACTCGGACTCCAGGGAACATCACTGGTTGTCGGCAGTAAGAAATCTTTGATGATGACCTGTGAAAACGTCTAGTGACTACAAATAATAATAATAATAATAATAATAATAATAATAATAATAATAATAATAATAATAATTCTGATTTTGTTCATCAACATCTCCCTAAAAAGAGATTGAATTCATTTCCAGAGGATTTCCCTCAATCCCGGCTCCAAACCAGGAGCTTCAAAGATCAAGGGTTTTCCTAAGGATGTTGGTAGTACCTACAATAGCAGAGGTCTGAACGCCGCCTAAAACATCGGAGATACGTAGTTTTTTCAATTGTCCTTCCAGACGACTTGATACTACTCCTAGCGTACCAACTACGACCGGGATTATTTGTGTTTTAACCCCGTGCTTACGCCTTATCTCCAAGGCCAATGGAGTATAATTGCTCCACTTCTCGTTCTCTTTTCCTCTCACATTCCTGTCCCAGGGTACTGAGAAGTCTACAATTTGCCAGTTTTTTTAGACCTTGTCAATGACGACCAAATCCGGACGATTATGTTCCAATTATGACACTTTTGTTCCATCATATTTCTGTGGCAATATATCTCAGTGCCACGGTTGTTAACACATTCTTCAGCATGACCGGTGGTTGTTTGGCTATAAGCGCAGAGATACACAGAAATCCAGCCCCATAATTCCCTTCCTTTAATCGACCTCTTTTTCGTCTGGACAGCATGGGGTAAGCACGCGTTATTTTTCCTTTTTGCAAACGTGAGGGAAGCACCTCCTCCCCTTCAATACTAGTTAAGGATAGTTAGTTTTATATTGGTGAAAAACTAATTGTAGGATATGTAAATTGTAAAAGTATTGTAGTATATATTGTATACATAATATAAAATAAAATAGTTAATTACATTCCATATATATTACGATTGTGTCGTGTTGTGTGTTTTCTTGTGTCTGCCATAAATGTCTCCATTAAAGAACGAAGCGGTCCTAAGGACAAAGAAAGAATAGTCCAACCAGAATGCCACCAGGGTGAAGATGTCATCTTGAGAGAATGAAGGGGCCACACACCCACATCAAACATCTCAGGTATGCTTTTCTTCTCGATACACAGACCATAATGACTGGCCCATCTTCACATCTTCGTGGGACCGTTTCTAAGACATTTAGTGTAACACGTGTGTCGGTCAGACAACAGTGCCTGGCGGATCGTGTTTTAAATGGTGCCGTGACCAGGATATATTGTTGTCTAACACGGAAATAATTTCGACCCTGCCAGTTTTAAGTCGATTACGACACCATCTGTTATAAATGTTGCTTTTAACCAAATTCTTGGATTAATTTTAATTTCATGGTGAAAAGTGGGTTAATTCGAAATTTATGATCTTTTAAAAAGATTGCTTTTACTGATAAATTAATAACTTCGGAAAGAAGTTAACTAACTCAAATTCGGAATTTTTAATTGTCCTTTTGGAAATAAAATTGATTTTAACGATGAACCAAAATACTTGAAATATTTTTTTTAACTTTGGAATAAAATATAAATGATCTTTTGTAAAGAAAGTTGTTTTGAAAAAAAAATTATTCAAAATGAATTTCATATTATCTTATAAGAAGATTAATTTTAATAATGCAAATTTAAGGTCCACGGTTTTAAAAACTGAACGAACTGAAAATATATTTCAGGCAGAAGAAAAAGTCTAGACGATAAATGAAATCATTTGAAATGCGTTTGCATTGTGTAAATAAATTCTAATTGTGACCCAGGTGCTCGGAAATTAGTTTTTTAATTTTTTTTTTTTAAGAAAAAAAATTGTTAACACCCTATTTCATTGATTGAATATATACCCAGGTTTCTGAATCGTTTATTTGGTGAAAATGTTTTTTCCTAATCAGGTATTCTAACTCATGAACGCTGAGTGCCCTTCTTAAATTAACCCTTGAATAATTTATTGTAATTAGAGGAAAAAACTTGACAATAAATATTCCGTGGTTGATGGTTTCTATCGGTCGTTCGGCGGCGGACTCCTTGCTCTAACAGAATTAAATCCGATTATGACCTCTGAAGTCCGAGGGTCAACTAAATCCATATAAGTCGGCGTGATGAGGTCACGTAACGCCGACTTATTAGAATAAAATAAACTGGTTGCCAAGGGGAACAATAAACCCAGTAGTAGTATATGTTTTTTAAGTGTTTTTATTTTTTTGTCTATTACAAGAGTAAATTGATGTAGTTGTCGGCCTGAACATCAAAATCGAGATGATGTCACGTAACTCCGGTTTATTGTAATAAACCAAATGATAAGTTGATGCAGAATAAATTAAAATATGTATAGGTCATCGTGATGAACTCACGTAAACTCCGGCTTGGTAAAAAACATTATACTGGTTGCTGAAGAGAGCGTAAATCCAGTGACTGAAATCATGAGGACCAGTAGTGGTAAGCTATGTTATGCTAGGAGGTTGAAATTCCTCCGTCATTTTTTTCTCCTCGATGGAGAGCGAGGATGATTACTCTCCCTGGTATTTTAAGCAGTATCCCAGCCGACCAGGGATCTGGCAGAAAACATAAATTGCTTTCCTGAGTTCCTGACGGAACGAAGAGCATGTGGACATTGATCGCTGACGGCTGGTTGACGCACCATCCACGGAATATTAGGGACTTCTAAAATTTATGAATACTCATAAATTTCAGAGTGCATAGGGAATGATGTCGCAATATATCTCGGTGCCACGGTTGTTAACACACTCTTCAGCATGGCTGGGTTGTGGTTTGGCTATAAGCATAGAAATACACAGAAATGCAATTTTCCTTTTCTGCAAACGAAAGGGTGGACCCCTTCCCACTCAATACTACTTAAGGGTAGTTGGTTTAAGTAATGGTGAAACCCCAATTGTAGGATATGTAAATTGTGAAAGTATTGTAGTATATATTGTATATATAATATAAAATAAAATATTTAATTATATTTCATATATATTACGATTGTGTCGTGTTGTGTGTTTTCTTGTGTCTGCCATAAATGTCTCCATTAGAGAACGAAGCGGTCCTAAAGACGACGAAAGAAGATTCCAACGAGAATGCCACCAGGGTGAAGATGTCATCTTGAGAGAATGAAGAAGCCACACCCAAATCCAACATCTCAGGTATGCTTTTCTTCTTGATATTCAGACCATAATGGTCCATCTTCACATCTTTATGAGACCGTTTCTAAGACATTTAGTTTAACTCGTGTGTCGGTCACTTATTCACATTTCATCAGGCCCCTGCTTAAACCACTTTTCAGCACACTTAACCCAAACCTTCTTACAGACACCCGAATATATCCGGAGTTCCATGCAACCGTGCCTTTTGCGGTACTCTCTCTAATAATAATAATAATAATAATAATAATAATAATAATAATAACTAGCGGGACCTTTGGAAATTCCACAGCGGCATTTTTCATATGTAATATATTGTTTCTGAGCATTCTGTGGGCGTTTTGTTCAGCATGAACAAAGGAACAATCATATTATTCCAGCCCTTTTATTAAAACTGTATCGCCCCCTTACTAAAATAATAACTTTGATATATTTCCTGGTTTGATTATTTCATTACAAACCCACCGGTCAATTAACTCACATTTCATAATTTCTCATAATAATTCAATATGTTACTATGTTCGACAATAATTTATCATAATTTTAACCACATTATGCCCTCTCCCCTTACTAAAATAAAAAATGTGATATATTGTATGGGCTGATTATTTCATTAAAAAAAACACAACTATCAACTCACATTAAATCATTTTTGATAATTCTTGGATATGGTACTAATTTCGACAATAATTTTTCATCATTTAAACTTACCATATCGCACACCTTAATAAAATAATAACTTTAATATATTGTCTGGGCTGATTTTTTTTCATTACAACACACCAATCAATTAACTCACATTTTATCATTTGTCATAATTCTTGGATATATTACTTATTTCGACAGTCATGTTTTATCATTTTAACCGACATCATCGCCCACCTTGCTAAAATAATAACTTTGATCTATTGGCTGGTCTGATTATTTCATTGCAAACACACTAACGTATTTAATCACATATTATCATTTTTCATAATTCTTGGATATGTTACTAATTTCGACAACCATGTTCATAATTTAGACCGTCCTTATCGCCCTCTCTTACTAACATAATAATTTTAATATATTTTCTGGACAGATTATTTTATTATAAACACACCAATCAAGAAACTCACAGTTTATCATTTTTCGTAATTCTTGGATATGTTACTCATTTCGACCATATTTTTGTAATTAAAACACATCTTATCACCCTCTCTTACTAAAACACACCTTACAGCCCCCTCCTTACTAAAATATTAAATTTGATTTATTGCATGGGCTGATTATTTCGTTACAAACACACCAATCAAGTAACTCACATTTCACCATTTTTCATAATTCTTGGATATGTTACTAATTTCGACAATAATTTTCATAACTTTAACCCATTATGTCTTTTCCTCTTACTTAAATAATAATTTTGATATATTGCCTGGCTGATTATTTCATTACAGACACATCATCCAATTCCGGGTTTTCTCATAGTATATATGTTCCACCTATCTTATCCAATCCCGGGTGACGCCGCATATTCTGCTAGTATATATTTTTCACCTATCTCATTTGATCCCGGGCGACACTGGGTATTCTGCTACTATATGTTTCAGCCCTTTCCGGGACCCACCCACTTTTATAAATATACATTAAATAAAGTAATGTTTAATGCGTAAACTGTTTCGGCCATTTCCGGGATTGATTTCATGCCCCCCACACTACTGTAAAGAATATACATGAAATAAAGTAATGTTTAATTCGTAATATATATATATATATATATATATATATATATATATATATATATATATATATATATATATATATATATATATATATATATATAGTCTAAAGAAGTTTTGAATAAAAAATGCAAAAATAAAAATAAAGAATGCAGTTTAAATTCCCTGAAGGGAGAAAAATATTAATTATTAACTTTAACCTATCGCAGACTTAGCACCTACATAATCCGACTTCTAAAAAGTTTATAATGACAAAAGAGAATTCATTTATATAAGGATGAAAACAAAAACAAAAAAAAGAAAAAGAAAGAGCATTAACTAAAATTGTTAAATAGAAATAGACTTAGCACATTCATAAGCCGATTTCGCAAGTCTTCAATTTTAAAACAGAATTTAACTACATGAGGATGAAAAGAGAAAACGATAACTAAAATTTTGTAATTAGAAAACGGGGATCATCAGCTGCTTACCATGTAGCTGTTTCGGAGTTTTAAAAACAGGACAGCTGTTAAAGATATGGCTCTCAAATGGATAATACCACTTCCCCAATAAAAAAAGTAAAATAATATGGTTACTATTTTTACTAATATATGAAAAAGAAAGAAAATAGATATATAAAATAAAAAAATAAAAAGATAAACTATATATAAGTAAGTTTCAGATTACAAGATCCATGTTAACTAGCATAATAATGCTATGAGAATAAAAATGCATAAAAGCTTAAGTACCTTAGGTACCAGAAAGTCAATCAGATAAGAGGAAGGAAACCATACATATCTAAAACCCCAATATATAGTCTAAAGAAGCTTTGAATAAAAAATGCAAAAATAAAAATAAAGAATGCAGTTTAAATTCCCGGAAGGAAAAAAATATTCGCCGACTTAAAAAGAATATATCGCAAACTTAGCACCTACATTATCCGACTTCTAAAACGTTTATAATGACAAAAGAGAATTCATTTATATATATATATATATATATATATATATATATATTATTTTTAAAATGTAATTATCCACTGACACGTGTTTCGTCGTCTACGACTCATCAGAGTGGCTGAATATAGCGAGATTCGAATATATATATATATATATATATATATATATATAGTATTGGTAGTAATTATTTGTTTGTTCAAAACAAAATATATAAGTGTGTCCACCAAAAGAGTGCTCAATATTTAGACAGAGCCAAAATAAGTGAATTTAGTTTACAAACAAATGAATACACATTGAGAGATGTCCTTGGCCTGACGAAGCGATTCCCGTACTGTGTTTTCGCTGAAACATGTATGCTTATGTGTAGCCATTTGTTTGTAAACTAAATTCACTTATATATATATATATATATATATATATATATATATATATATATATATATATATATATATATATATATATATATATAAGCAGACTAATAATATTGTACTAAATATTATCTATATATCTATAAAAGTGAACGTGTCTATCTGTCTGTCTGTCTGTGTGTCTGTGTGTCTGTGTACATTTCCCTACGCAATAACTCTGTCAATTTTAGTCTATAGACTCGAAATTTGAAATACCGGGTACTGAGATTTGGGAAAATCGATGTGACGGGTATCAGCTAGAAATTTGGCTGTTAAGGGGTCAAATTTCAACGATTTGACCTTTAAGAACTCTACCGAACTCCTCCGACAATTTTGGGTCCAGACACTTGAAATTTTAGATATAGGTTCCTTGAACCTGGATCTAACTTAATAAAGTGATTTGAGCCCGAAACTATAAATTTTAAGGGGTCATAATAGGGGTCAAAGTTTTAAAAAATTAACCATTTTTTTTGTTTTTTTGCTTTTTTGCACAGCATACACCTCCAAACACCCGAGCAACGCCGGGCACCCCTGCTAGTATATTATATAACTAATAGTCTAATAATACTGTGCTAAATCATATTGTAGAATTTTTGCAGGATTAATGTTAATAAAATAATTATTAATCTACTGTATTCTGAAAGGAAATTTCCAGTCGATTATTTCTCTTCAATGTTTCCGAAAATTCAGAGCGGATTCTTCCTTGTTTTAAAGGGAATCCGTCCTGATCCGGTAATATTTTAGCATCATTAATTGTCACTGCTTAAATTACATTAAATTTAATTTTAATGCTTTATTCTTTAGAAAATGAGTATCGCCCACCCCGGTACACACACTAACCGTCTTCATTTCCACTTTTATTCAGCCGTCATTAATGAGATTAATGTGATGATGTCGTCACGGGTATTCGAAACGTCGCGGAAACTCCCGTGTTCGCCTCAAATGTCCCGATCGCCTTCAATTATAGCGAAATTCGGTTGACAAAAGAAATCAGGAACGGAATGCACCTGAGTTACCTCCCATCAGGAGAACGTAGATCATTAATTAAATAATGCGAAAAATGAGTGTTTGATTGCATATAAATGTTGCAAATAGTTTCGTAAGAATTATCATAAATGTCGCGGTACGATCTGTCTACATCATCGTTTAGAGATATCACAAACAATATTAAAGTCATATCTATCTCTCTATATACGTGCATGTATATATGTGCGTATATATATTTGTGTATGTATACATATATGACTATATATGTACATATACATGTATATACATATATATATGCATATATATGTAGAAAAAAATGGCAATTAGTAAAAACCTACAGAGAGTGCTCAATAATATTGCAGAGCAAATATATCTTTTATTACCGTTTTATCTGCGTAGTAACACATGCTTCGATCACCGAATCGTATCAACGATCCGATAATTTCATCAGACTTTACAGAAATCTGTAAATCTTGTTTCTGTAAAATTTGATGAAATTATCGGATCGGTAATGCGATTCGGTAACCGAAACATGTGTAACTAAGCAGATAAAACAATAATACACACACACACACAACACACACACACACACATATATATATATATATATATATATATATATCGACATTTTGCGATATCGTCTTTATTAAATATACGCGTGTCTTTATTGATTTAAAATTAAAAAATATAAGAATATTAAAAACTCTTTTTTCGAAATTGTTTCTTTTCGGCAAAAGTCGACCACTTTTGAACGCGACAAAAATTGAGGGAGATTTGAACTCAGCTACAAAGTAACCCTTGACTTGATAAGCACAAATTAAATTACTAGCCATTGAAGTCAAGGGTTACTTTGAGACTGGGTGCAAGTCTCTCAACTGGCAGTAATTATTTTCTATTACACTGAAGAAGACTAAGGCCGGAACGTGTGGGTATGGATAAAAATAATTACTTTTATTTCAAAATATTGTATTATCCATAATATATATATATATATATATATATATATATATATATAATATAAAACTGAATGTGTGTGTGTGTGTGTGTGTGTGTGTGTGTGTGTGTGTGTGTGTGTGTGTGTGTGTGTGTGGTCACGAATAGGCTCCTATATAGGTGACTATTTTAAAAAAAACTGATTACATATAATGATAGAAGATGTATCGAGACACAGGAATGGGTATGTTTGATCTGGCAGAACGGTGGTTCATTAAAATTATGGGATCTGCGTTCGCGCCTGGTCCATAAAGTATGGAAATAAAAAATTTAAAAATTAAAAAAAAACGTTTTCAAGTGTATAAGAATACTTTGATAAGTATGTTTTAACTGAAATAGATACGGTATAATAAAATTGTGGGGTCTGCGTTCACGCCTGGCCTCCATAGAATGGAAATAGGCACAAACTTTAATAATTCATATCTATCTGCGTAAGTATACTTTGATAATTGTGTTTCAGTTTGAAGAAATATGGTATAATAAAATTATGGGGTGTTCGTTCGCACCTGACCTCCATAGATTGGAAATATATCACAAAGTTTGACAAGCTTTTTTTTATAGATCCACAGAATATTGTGATAAGTGTTTCAGTGTGAACAGGTATGTTATAATAAATGATGGGGTTTATCTATTTTATTTTTACTTTCACATATTTTGCTTTGGTTTTGATATCCCCAAATTCGAAGCTATCTCTTTACAACTTTTCCTTTTCATAACCTATCATACTTTCATAAATCAGAGTCCATTTTCTGTAGACTGTTTTTGAACCCAGTCAACGACGGGTACTTTTGCTAGTATATATATATATATATATATATATATATATATATATATATATATATATATATATATATATATATATATATACTGGCAATTTTAGCGGGTCTTTCCAGGGTAATAGTATTAAAACTTCTCCATCCGTCTCTTTATTATCTCTTATTCTCTCCTTGCTTTTTCCAGTTTTCACTTTCGTTAATATTTTTTGCTCCTCTGCCAAGTATTTTCCTTTCTTACTGAACATATACAAACACACACACTTTATTATACAATTTTTTATGAACAGGTCAACATTTTCTTTCAAAATTAACATTGAAAATGGCTACATACCATTGAAAATGGCAGAGAAATAGACTCCCCTCATGAAACTTTGCCCAGTTAATCCCCACGATTACTTTCCTTTAAATTTCATCCGGAGTAATGCCAAACAGAAATATACCATTTTTGTGTGTACTTGTTTTGTAGTTCTCACTTTTAGTTGGATATACTGAATATACATATATGTATATAAATGTTTATATATGTATGTACAGATATATATGTGTGTGTGTAAATATATATACAAACATGCATACATAAAAACAAATAATATATATATATATATATATATATATATATATATATATATATATATATATATATATTTCTCGAAAAAAATTCAATTTTATTTTAATAAATAGAAATGCATCTTAAAATCACTCGTCTGGTTTTTCAAGCGTTAAATTTTTAAATTCTTAATAACGAGTGTTTCTCAAACAGTGGATTTCCTGTTATTATTATTAACTTTATTAATATTTAGTTAATTTTTTATTAATAATGTTTTTAATACTTAAACTTTATTATTATTTGTAGAGTGTTCGAGAATAGACGTGTTGTCTGCTAAAACTTTTCAAAATTGGGATTTCGGACATGGATTTATCATTAGTTAGTTCTTTAGCAATATATGTAACTAGCAGGGAGACCTGACGTTGCCTTGGATTGAATGATGGTCAATGAATGTTTTACTCTCCCGTATTTTTATTGTCATCGAAATATGTGAAATCGCCCATTTATTTCATTCAAATAGATTCACTGCCTGCTCTAATTGGGGTCCCATCGAGGTGCACCAGGAGGACGCTTCACATGCCTCCTCGCAGTGACTTACTAGACATGACATGACATTGTAGAAAACCTATTGTTGATTTCATAAAAAATACTTTTATATATAATGGCTTGCATTAAATTTTGAAATGCAAAAATCAAGTATCATGCTTCAATTATGTCTAAACAGACACATTCATTTCGAACGCGTCCCTGTCAGATCAAAGAACCTACTGTTGATTTTATATAGATTGCCTTACTGCTTGTATGCTACAAAATGGCTTAGGTTTACGTTTAAAATGGAAAAGTCAAGTATCGTGATGCAATTATGCTTTAAACAGAGACATTCATTTTTTAAATCGCGCCCCGGTCATATGAAAGAACCTACTATTGATTTTATATTTCGAACCAATCGGCTTGTGTGGTAATACAACTTCTCAAATGCACTTGCATTGTTAGGCTGTGTAAGATGTTCACTTTGGTTAAAATCGCCTGTTCTTTCTTCCATCGTCATCTTTCGATTATCGATTATCGATTATTGAGGACATTCTGATACGATGTCCATATAATAATACTGCCAGGAACATAAAGTACCTTCTTGTAGAAATTTCATAAAAATCAGTCTAACCGTTTTCGAGTCCATAGGGAACGAACTTAGACACACGCACTCAGACACACACAGGCAATGTTTTTTTTTATATAATATTAAAGATTAATAAATGTTCCGAATTCGTTTTAAAGATAACATATTTATTAATAAAATTGTATCTGCCCATTTCAAGGCACATATTTCTCAATATTAAATTCAAGATCTTTAAACGGCTTCTTAAGTTGATTTCAATAAACAAACAATACTTTATACATTTCAATAAACAAATATTGTACACATTTCAATAAACAAATATTGTACACATTTCAATAAACAAACAATACTTTATACATTTCAAAAAACAAACAATACTTTATACATTTTAATAAACAATATTTTATATATTTAACAAAACAAACAATACTTTATACATTTCAATAAACAAACGATATTTTTTACATTTCAATAAACAAGAAATACTTTCTACATTTCCAAAAACAAACGATACTTTTTTACATTTCAATAAACAAGAAATACTTTCTACATTTCCAAAAACAAACGATACTTTTTTACATTTCAATAAACAAGAAATACTTTCTACATTTCCAAAAACAAACGATACTTTTTTACATTTCAATAAACAAGAAATACTTTCTACATTTCCAAAAACAAACGATACTTTCTATATTTCAATAAATAAACAATATTTTATGAATTTCAATAAACAAACGATACTTTTTACTTTCCATCAAATCGACCGTAGGAAAAAATTTTAACATCAACACAATTCTCTTAATTTTGTTTATGTGTTCTTTTCATCAAGGCAATCCCAGAGAACAATTTTACATTTTCATTTTAAAGCCAAGTTAAACATCTTCGGTTATACTCTTCAGTACAAGATTATTTGTCTTAGTTGCTTTATTTTAAATTTTATTTTTAAGTATTTCTTCTATTTGTTGTCCTCTGTGGGGAGACCAAGTAATGTTTAAGCGTAACTAAATACGTTATTTATTTGCCAATAACATTGTATAACAATAACATGAAAATTGGCTAGTCAGAATCAAACTTTGATTTGTCCGATTTTACACTATTTGCGACTGATTTTAAAACTGACAATAACTAAACTTAACCTAACTTTACAAAAATCCGACAATAATAATCTTATTTGTTTGATAAGGTAAACGACCAGATTGAATCGAATAGCATCATCTTAAGAAAATTGGTTCTTGTTTGAAAATAGAAATATCTTTAAACAAACATTGTTCTCCTTCTTGTTCATCGATGAGAGTTGACGAAACATTCTGTTAACGTCAGCCATTGTTGTTAAGCCTTCAAAATGGCGGCTAAAATGATTTGAAAAATAAGGCAAATAAACGCTCAATGTTATTAATTTGAAAAGGTGAGACACGGTTTGATGTGTTCGTTATAATTATGTGATTTTAACAAATAATTGTCGGCTCGAAAGTTCTTTAATGCGCAATGCTGTGTAAATAAATCCGCGCTGTTTCTTTGAGGAAATGAAAACAACGAATATTGGTAATGTTGCCTCTTTGTTTATTTTCTTTTGTGAACGAGTTGCTTATATGCACGCATTAGGGAATAAATAGATTTTATATTTGCTTTGTTTTGTTTTTTGTGTGTGTGTGTGTGTGTGTGTGTGTGTGTGTGTGTGTGTGTGTTGAGCAGTTAGGAATACGGGAATTAATGACCGTACTGCAGTAAATAAACAGAACACAAGATGCAATCCTCTACCTATATGAGAGCAAAATATGTCTTAAGATGGAGCACTGTTGCCACATTTGGGGAGGAGCTGCTAAGAGTACTATTTTCTTCTTTGACGGGGTTCAAAACCACCTTCAAAATCTAGCAGACGAAGCCCTCTTCACTACTTCGTTTTTCTGACAGGAAAGACGTAGCGAATCTATGTTCATACCAGATGCTCGACTGAGCTCCTATTTATGGTCTACCCTTGTAGAACATTCAAAGCAGAAACTCGTCTAGCTACAACAACTACCTAAAAGTTCCTATATCATCTGTCTGTGAATAAAACTAAACGTAAATTTCATAATCAAAGTTTCTTTCCTAAAACTGTCAAACTGTGGAACACAATACCGCGAGGCTGCGTCCCAGCTGACTATAACGTTTCAGGTCTAACGTAGACAAGTTCTCGTTGAGGCGTCCTCTTAAAAAAATAAACACTACTCAAATTCTATTATTATCGATAATCACGATGCTGTCTCACTGGCCACTTAAAACTCATTCACCTTTATCCTCGAGTGGCCTTCGGGCTTTGATAAGCGGTGATTTCCTCATAGTAAAAGGATACTAACGAAGGAACTACTACCTAAAAAGGGTTAGTAGGAGACACAATTTAGTTTTGTATGTTCTTCTCAACCGCACGGTGTATCATTACTCTATGGCCAACTGGGAGGGTTTCCGTACGTACATAAAGGATTAACCTCTATGGTATGCGACTTGACAGGGTGACTAACTGTTGTGGAGAACCACCCTCCAAATTGACTAATCCATCGTCTATATAAAGTTTACTCATAGCGATCCCAGGCGGGGATCTAATTCCAGAGTAACTCTCGCATGCTAGATGAATTACCTACACTTTTCGTTTGTCGATGCCTCCGTTCAGTCTCGAAAGACAAAGGATACCCCCGTAGGGGCAGCTGCGCGTGTAATAGTGAGGCAAGGGTTGCGCAATCTCCAACTACACCTCTCCTGAATCGGCATTGTTTGAGTCCAATGGCAAGAAGCCAAGGACGACTGGAAACCTTGCTGAGATAAGCAGAGAGCACATACACCACCTGGAAGTCCCAAATAGTCACCCATCTGATACTGGCCAGGCTCATCGTTGCTTAACTTCGGTGATCTGACTGGAACCGGTGTGTCAAACGTGATTATAGCGTATTTCGTTTGTAACATTCCCGTTTAAACTGTTTTCCGTTGTTCTGTTCTTCTTTGTAGCTACTTGCGAGCCATAACACTGGCGACATTGGATTCGAGAAACACACTGACGATTAAAATCTTCTGAAAAAGTTAACAACGTTGAACTCAAAAACACGCTTAAAAAAGTGTTTAGCATCACACTTGCGACTGAAGGACTCGCGGAAATTTTTAAAAAATCAGATTAATACTGTGTTAATTGACCTTAAAAAAATAAGTATGGAACGAAAAGGAGTTTGGGAAAAATGTTCGTCGCTACTTAAACAGTAAATCTTTGCTTTGCAAAGAAAAAAGTTCATCGCTGTTTTCTCTACTAAAAGTAAATCATCGCCTTATTTTTTTTTTTTTTTTCAAAGGGAAATATACATTTGAAAATTTTTTTTTTTTTTTTTTTTTTTTTTGCTTTGGACGATTAACTGTTTCCCTAAATTTATATTTTTGGGCTTGTTTTATTGTCCTGAGAGAAAGTGAAAACGTTTTGTAAAATCCAACCAGACAAACGTTTTCCTAAATAGACCAGAACGTTTTAAAATTGCTAAATCCAACCAGGCAAAATGGACGAACTAAAATTAGCATTGGCACATCTAAGTTACAAATTGAAGCGGCCGACGTAAACAACGTACAGAGGACCATCAAAAGGAATTATACAAACAATGGGAAGAACGCCAACAGCGTACAAACAGAATTACAAAAACAGTCGGCCGATTTACACAAATAATTTGCAGAACGTCAATTACGAACAGAAATTACTGAATCGTGAAGAATAACGATGAAAAGTCATTCGCAGCTTATTTCAGTAGATATAAGGATTTCTTCAATATCGATTGCTGTAACTGATCCGACCAGAAGACCAGACTGCTTCTATGAAAACTTGAAACGGCATAACATGACAAATTCGTGGATTACATCTTGCCACGGAAAACCGGATCTATCGTTCAATGAAACGATAAATCTGTTAACAGAACTTTTCTCCCTGAAAATGTCTCTTTTTCATAAGCGATGGAGATGTTTGAATGTGACTAAAGACGATAATGACGGCTTTGTCACGTACGCAGTACTAGTGAATAAGCATTGTGATAACTTTAAGCTGTCGGAATTAACAGCAGACAATTTTAAATGCCTTGTTTTTTGCACGAAGGCATGGGAAAAAATGTGGAAATCAGGCGCTGAGTTCTTACGAAGTTAGAAAACGAACCGATCTTAACACTGCAAAAATTGACTGAGGATTTTCAAAAAGCTGAAATGATAATAAAAAGATTTGAGAAATATCGAAGCAGGCATCGCAAATATAAAAAAAAATAACGAAGAAAAAACCGTCGAGACGGTACACAGAAAATTACCCCAAAATTTGGAAAAACCAAAAGCACCAAGCCATTGCTTCAGATATGGTGGCAAACACTGAGTCAAGGATATCCCATTCTTAGCAAAAAAAAATGCCTCAAATGTGATAAAATCGGACATAAAAGCTCTCATTGCCGGAAAAATCAGAACGAAAGCTGAGTACGTGAAACAATAACTAGAGACGTCCTAGATGAAAACCTACGCAAATACGTAACCGTCAACATTCTCGGCAAGGATATGAAATTTCAATTAAACAGTAGGTCGGATCTTTCAATAATAAATTTCAAAATGTGGAAGAAATTATGAAAACCGATCATGCTAAGAACCAACAGAACGGCGACGGCCGTCAATGGTACAAAAGTTAATTTTGAGGTGAATTAATCACTAACGTCACCTTTCTGGGGAAAACGAAAAAACTAAAAATGTATGTATTAAAAAATAGTGAGAACCTGTTTGGTTCCGGTAGCATAGATGAATTTCATTTGTGGGATCTTCCTATATCCACATTTTGCAAAAAAAAAAAAAAAAAACCCATCCAGCAGGAACTGAGAAACTTATATTTTAAGCTAAAACCAAGCACACAATCAGTAACAGTATCAGAATTTTGGGAATTTTTGACACCCCTAACAGAAAACTGCGATTAAAATATAGAAAACTCGTAATTTCTCTTTCTAAAGTGGGTTATTTATTTTCTTTATAGAATATGCTTCCAAAATAAACTTTAAGTTGTTTAAAAAATAATAGAAATATTATTTTTCATTGTTTAAAAAACTTTGTTTACAAAGTGCGTGCGTGCGTTCTGGGAAGCCATTTTGTTACGTAATGAAATCAATTGATTTTTATGAGATGAATATTTTTCAATTTTTAAACTTTAAAAATCTATCAAAATTTTCCTATTCGTTCAATTGTTACGTTTTTTTTTCAGGGTGAATGTAAAATTTTATGCTCTTTTCGATAAACTGCATATAATATTTTAGACAAACGTTGTTTTATAAATTCACCCCCCCCCCCATTTTGGAATGTCTATGAGAAATTTAATTAATTTTGCTTGAAACCTTTTATATATCACAAATTGAAGATAAAACATGAATAAATAAAATACTCAAATTTAAAACAACTAAAAATATCACTTATCTGGTAATTTACCGGTAAAGTCCAAAATTTAAATCCTTCTTTTTTCGATAACCACGTGTTATTTTTTTGTTTTTTTTTTTTTTGTTTTACGTGAAAGCTTAATTTGTTTAGAATGTTCCAGTAATTAATAGTCGATCAGTTTATATAATTATATTTAATTCCTGGTTTCCTTTTTTTCGATATATAAAAAGACGAATTCGGATTATGCAGATGTATAGTATAATAAAAAAAATATTCAGGTATTTCTTTAAGATGTTAAAAAAAAGAAAAATACCAATGAACATCTGCGTCATATAGTAATTCGTGTTATTGAAAAAATGAAAACTATCAGATTTTTTCTACGATAGCGTCAAGGCACAATAATAAAAAAAAAACGGACAAGTTATCTCCCTTAAGTCAGGCAAAAACACCGTCCACGAAGGCCACGCTCTGACCCGACATTCAGCATTCTTCGGAGCAGACGTTCAGACGTATTTACTAGTTTTTAAAGAATTTTATTGGAATAATGGTGAGTTTTTTGGGGGTTTTTTTTTTACTACCCGTATTTTTTAACTTTCTGTAACTGATGAGAAAGTTGTATTTAAATTTTATTTTGACTTTTTAAACTTTATTTGAGTAAAAAACATTAATTTTTCAGGTAAGTTCACTTTATCGCCGAAAATGTTTCGGCGATAAAAAGTTACGTTTGTATTACTACTGTCTCTGTCTGTACACATAGATTAAAAAGAAAGTGGTCTAAAAACAAAAATATAGCAAATGTTATCAAAGGCAAGATAAAATATAAAAAACTCGTAATTTCTATTTTTAAAGTGGGTTTATTTTCTTTCTGGAATATACTTCCAGAACTTATAAAGTGAGTTGAGAAATTCGAAAAAGTTGTCCCAAAACAAATATAGAACAAATAAATGTTATCAAAGGCAAGATAAGTTACATTTCTACCTAACTGGATATATTTTTTGTGTTTTTATTCAGTGTAACAATGTAACATGTTTATTCAGCTCGAAAAACATGCAGTGTTTAAAATTCAAAATGGCGCCCGACTCTCTCTCGGAGAGGGTAAGTTTGGAAAAAGGTATTATAAATTATAAACTAGACAAAATACTGTTAGAAATTCGCTCAATATATGTTACCGTGACATAAGTTGACATATATTCGGTTGATTTTTAATAGTATTTTGTCTAGTTTATTATTTATAACATCTTTTCTCAAACTTACCTTTTATTCTGAATTCAAACTGTCTGCTGGAAAAATTTATTTTCTTGTAAAAAAAAAAAAAAAAAAAAAAAAAAAAAAAAAAATTAAAACTTTTTATTCTGGAATTTAAATCTGTCTAAAGAGAATTTATATTTTCTTATTTTGTTTTTAATAAAATTATTTAAACTTTTATTCTGATTTCAAAATGTACGCTGGAAAATTTTATTTATTTTCTTGTTTTAAAGACATTTGCAAACTTATCTTAATTTGTTCCCACTGAATTTAAAATAAACTCAATTTCTTATTTCAATAAATGCAAATGGAATTTCTTTGTCTTTCTGCTTAATTTCTCACATCTTTGAAGAATTTATAAGAAATTATTTGATTAAAATCTTACTTACATTGCAAAATAGGAAATGTCAATCCTAAAGTGTTACCTTCGTTTATTTTATACAAAACGGAATAAAAAAACTTATATTATAAAGAAGACGTGTTTTGGTTTGTTATTATTACATTAAATATTTTAATCATATATTGTAAATATGAAGAATTCCACACTTTATTCAATATAATTCAATATCGAGATTATTAAGGTTTCTGAATTAGTGGGGTTTTTTTTACACTTATAGGCCTCCGTACATAAGTAAGAGATAATTTTTCACTTCCGGTGTCGTTACAACTTGCTTTAAAGACACGCGTGGTCGCGATGTGTGTTGGAAAAATCCTTCCATTTAAAAATACATGGATTATAATACATAAATATGAATAAATTCTCATACAGGAAGATTAAAAGAAAGCATATCTTACTCATTAACCAGGTAAGTTCTTTATTTTGCCGTTAAAATAATTATCGTAAGATTCAAGTAATGTTATTGTTCGAATGTTAAGTGAAGAAATCGACGGAAAAATAAATAAAATTGTTTATTTCTCTATTAAAGCTTTTATGATATTAAAATTTGGTCTTTGCTCGTTTTATTGAAATAAAATTTACGGGTTTAAATTACGTTTTACTATTATTAAAATCTGGAAGAAAGATAGGTGTATATTCAAAATGGCGACTTCGCCTGCGAATGTCCCCAAAATTCTGATACTGCTACACAATCAGTGTTAAAAAAAAAAAAACCGTAATGTCCCGTTCGCATCTCTGTACAAGATAAATCAGGGACTGGACAGATTGAAAACATTGGTATACTGGCTAAAAAAAATTGAATATAGTGAGTGGGCTGCTCCGGCAGTCTACGTAAAAAAGGTCCGGAGAAATCCGCGAGCAGACTCAATGGGTCGTTAGACTTTCACTATCCATTACCCAGTCCAGAGGAGTGTTCACAAAATTAAATGGCGACAAGTTTTTCTCTAAGCGACGCTTACTTACAAATTCCTGTAAACGACAAAAGCGCTAATCACCTTTGTATTAATACTCATCGGGGTTTGTACAGATACGAAAGGCTCGTGATTTGGGGTCAAGATAGCACCTGCGATATTCCAAGAAGTCATGGATACCATGCTGAGCGACCTGGACACCGCCATCGCATATCTAGATGGCATCATTATAGCAAGCAAAGCAGGGAGGAACACGTAAATCATATCAGACAAGTATTCAGTCGAATACAAAATTATAAGGTCAAAAACAAGTGTGAATTCTTTTTTTTAAAAATCAAGTACATAGGACATATCATTGATAAAGATGTCGAACGCCCAGATCCGGACAAGGTGACCGCTATTAGAGAAATGCCGGCACCGGAAAACAAAGCACAATTACAAAGCTTTTTAGGCTTAGTAAATTATTACGAAGGGTTTATCCCTAACATGCATAAATTGCGTGCACCACTTAATCAATTATTAAAGACAGATAAAACTTGGGAGTGGACAGCGGATTGCCAGACATCATTCCAAGAAATAAAGAAACCCTTATTTCAAAACTGTTTGTAGCTCATTTTAACCCGAAGTTGGATATGATAGTGGCTATAGTGACGCTAGCCAATATGGCGTTGGCGCGCGCATGTTACATAGAATGCTAGATGGCTCAAAACAGCCAATAGCTTTCGCGTCTCGGACTCTGCTTCCAGCAGAGAAAAATTATTCTCAGATCGAGAAAGGACTAGGAATTATTTTTGCAGTTTCGAAATTCAACCGGTTCCTGTACGGAATACGTGTTTTTCTACAAACCGACCATAAGCCTTTGATATCCACTTTGGGATAAAAAAAGGGACTTACCACATTCACGGCGAACCGACTATTAAGAGGGAAAACTATTCTCTTAAATTATAATTTTTACAATAGAATTTCTCTCTTCAAAACAACTGGCGGTCGGTCTGTCGAGACTAATTCCTGCCAAAATGGAACCTCTTGAAGACTCGCATCACTACGTATTAATAGTGAATTGAAAACCATGATAAATATTATCATCCACGAACTGCCGGTCTTACTTCAGAAAATTAAGGCAGAATCCGTGAATGACGATTTCACCCAAAACATTAAACAGAAGTTAACACGGGGTAATACCGTTTCAGACATTTTTTTTTCGGTTTGCGACGAAATGCTGCTAGATGGTGAAAGAGTTGTCATCCCCCAAATCCTTCAAAACAGGATTCTCAAGGACTTTCACATGGGGCTTCCAGGAATAAACCTGATGAAAAGCCTGATGAGAAGTTTCGTTTACTAGCCAGCTATGGACCAAGACATTACCAATATGGTGAATACGTGCAAAGGCTGTGCTTTGGCTGCCAAGGCATCACCTATACCACATAGACCTCAGCCTAAAACTGAACAACCGTGGTCGAGGATCCACATTGACTACGCGGGACCGGTAGAGGATTTTTACTACCTGATAGTAGTAGACAGCTACTCGAAATGGCCAGAGGTTTTGAGATGCAAAAAACCGACGACGAATTTTTTATTGGAGTTGTTTGCTCGTTTTGAGGTTAGTGATTGTCTTAAAAATAATAGATTAATCCATCGTCCATATAAACTTTACTCACCTCATTTCAGAGCGACTCTCACATGCTCGGTAAGTTACCTACACTTTTCGATTGTAATCTTTCCTTTGTAACCTTTCCGTTTTCCATGTAATACATTTTTAAATTGTTTTCCGTTGTTCTGTTCTTCTTTGTTGCTACTTGCGAGCCATAACACTAACTATTGGCAAATGATAGCTATGAGGAACCTTCAATAGGGTTCCAGACATTTTTGTACAGGCATTTAAAATTGACGCAAACTCTTGAAAATTCAGTATGTTATTGTTAGATATCTTATGAGACAAGTTACCGATTTTTAATATAAGTTCGAATGAACAGCTATAGCAGGAATATAAATACACCCAATTAAAGTCTGATCGTCACATCTGATGAATTTCAAAAATGATATCTAGATGTGAGGACATTTTAGAAGAAGGATCTGCAATAAAACTATGTTTTAAACTTGTGAAAAAATGCCAATGAAACGTACGGAATGCTCCAGACTGCTTTTAGACCGTTTTGCATGAATTCAGTATCAGTTTTTGAGTGACATAATAAATTCAAGGAAGGCAGGGAGTCTTGTGATGAGTGATAAGAGGTGTGGAAAGAGTACGGAAGTCAGAACACCAGGGTTGATTAGCCAAATAAAGAATTTCATACATAAAGACCGTCGTGTGTCCATAAGGACAATAATTTCAGTTTGATGTCAGTGTTGGGTTGTACAGACAAATATTCGCAAGGTACTAAAGATGCGGAAGATTTGCGCGAATGCATCAGTCCAAAACTTCATCCTTGTCGTAGATTATTTGACAAAGATGGGCATCAAGACAGTTCATCACCTTCCCTATAGTCTCAACCTTGTTTAACAGCTCTCCAATCTTATCAAGAACATTGTTCCTAGCAAAGTAACTGGCCCTGACAACATCGCAATCACCATGCTCAAAAAGCTAAAACCGGAACACTACACCAATACTGAAAAAGTTGTTCAACCGCTATCTTAAGAGAATATGCTTCCAAACACCTTGGAAAACCTGGACACGTTGCTCAGTATTTAAAAATACGGAGGCTTGATCTTCTGCACCTCAGTATACACTAATCAGTCTCATATGCGTCAAAAAGACTATTCAGCGACATGCAATATGGTTTCGGCTCAGAGATCAGCTGCCAATCTGTTGACGGTAATAGCGCACAGGATTAGTGATTCTATAGACGAAGGTTTCATTTTAAGAACAATAGCTCTTGACATATCTAAAACATTTGATAGGGTTTGTTGCAAAGGCCTACTTCATAAGGTTTTCTGTTATGGAATAGCTGGAGGTGTCCTCTCAGCCACCAAATCTTTTCTGTTAAAAGTCGTTGATTGGTAGAAATCTGAACCTTAAAGTATTAACACTAGAGTGCTTCAGTGATCTATCCTGGGCCCAACTCTCTTCCTGATCTTCATCAACGACCTCCCAAATCACATTCGCTGTTCATTCGTCGATATCTTTGCAGGCGATACTGACATTTATGGCATCATTTCCAAGGCCGAAAAATCCCAGGATCTTTCTGATTCTCCCTCCTTCAACCTGGAGTTTGTAGTACAATGGGGTAAAAAAAATGGCTAATTACCTTTGACACATCCAAAACCAAACTTTAGTATTTTCAGCACTAACGTTCATATGCCCGCTTTGATACAGTTGAAATGAATGACTCTCACTTTGATGCAGCACTTGCTTTCAACAAACTACTAGAATTGACCTTCACCCCTGACCTGAATTGGATTACCTACACAAAATCTGTTTCCAAAATGTTATGGGTTCATCTTACCGCTTCAGAAAATATTTAATTCCTGACATAATTGTTTACCCGTACAAGAGTCAAATATGACCGATAGATGGAATACTATTGCCACATCATAAAAACACCCTTTTCACCCTTGACGTCTTCAAAATATCATGTATTTTTCACATTATTTTTTTTAAATAATATTTAACCTAAATAAAGCACATTGCAACTTGGACGAAAGGACATTCTGCACACATGCATACATGTATACCATGCATACATGTATACCATGCATACATGTATACCATGCACACATGCATACATGTATACCATGCATACATATACATTCTAATCAGGACATGTTTGTTTACATCACATTTTAATTTAAGTATGTTAATGCAGTCAGCGAGGTAGGAAACAGGTAGGCAATTCCAAAGTTTACCAGTTCGAGAAAATAAACAATCAGATTTGAAGGTTCTCCGGCGTCGGGGGATCTCTACAGTGGAAGCATGTGATTTTGCAGTTTTTCGCGAATGGTTGATGATATTTAAGCCGAGGAGAAGGGGTCAGTGGTACGAATTCGTCGGAACACATTTCATTAAGGTACAGTAGAACCCCGAGATACTGTAGCTCTAGGATACTTTTTTTTTTTTTTTTTTTTGGTGGGGGGTCAGGTTACGATGTGGAATTTCAGTCCCTGGTTACATTTTCCCGCCTTACGGTGTTATTATAATGTTATTTAATTATATACATGTGTATTATATACTGTACTGTATTTTGTTACTAATTTTTAATGGCGTATTCTGGGGTTCTATTGTAATTTTCAAACAGGCACAGGGGCGCAACACTGCGGCGATGAGACAGAAGTTAGAGCTTAGTTTATAGTACGATAGCTATTAAATTTAGAACTCCTTTGGAGGCGGGACTTTGTCCGATACAGAGACTGGTGGAGTATGCATCGGTTCATCTGTAGAGCATGCCGACATGGATGGGGTTCAGTCAGAGATATAATCGTAATGTCATCATTGATTTAGCTCTGTTGAGCAAGGTGCGAAACTGGTCAGCTGGCTTTTTCACCATCTATTTTTATATTCATTATGGTAAAATTTGGGAAAGGTATTACTGGGAAAGGTATTACTATAATAAAATCCCTTGTGCTCGTTGGTTTGACTTTAGCTAACTAAAGATTTTGCGATTTCTGTGTAAGTGATTTTATAAAGAATGCACTAGTTCATAAAATTGGAAAATATTTGAAAATGGCGGATTTTGAAGGTGTTAAATAATTGTTTCATGCGTTGCTTTATTCGCAGACACTTTCAACCTCTGTAGTTTTTTTTTGCTTATCTTGCTTAATAGTTTTTTTGCTTATCTTGCTTAATAGCGTTTCTTTTATGTTTTCATGCTTTATTTACCACTTACCAATTGTTAAAATGCCTATTACATCCCGAGGCAAATCGTCGACATTTCGAAGCTTAGGAAAACATTTTTCTTTGGCGATATGATGTAGGTGTGGTTATTGCTGCTCGAGTTAATTTCTTCGACGAGTGTACGTTCATACTCGATTCCCGCTTACATGTTAAACGTATATATACACATATACTTTTATATTAAATACTTATTATTTTACCTACAGACACTAGAGCTTCATGCTCATGTAATCTTCGGTGTAGGAAATAATAATTAAAGAGCGAGGGGGGAATTAAAGCAGAGAAAGAATCAAAAACATTTTTCCTCGCTTTGTTTTTTTGTCATTTCCATTTTTTTTATATATATATAATTATACCTTGATTTAGCTCTATTGAATGACGTATGAAACAGTCAGCTGGCTCTCACTTTATTTTCATTATGGTAAAATTTGGTTTATATTTAACTATTATAAAATTCGGTACCTCCTATATATATATATATATATATATATATATATATATATATATATATATATATATATACTAGCAAACGTACCCACCGTTGACTGGGTTAAAAAAACAGCCTACAGAAAATGGACTGATTTATGAAAGTATGATAGGTTATGAAAAGGAAGGGTTGTAAAGAGATAGCTTCGAATTTGGAGGTATCAAAACCAAAGCAAAATATGATGAAAGTAAAAATAAAATAGATAAACCCCATAATTTATTATACCATACTTGTTCACACTGAAATACTTGTCACAATATTCTGTGGATCTATATTAAAAAACCTTGTTAAACTTTGTGACATATTTCCATTCTATAGAGGTCAGACGCGAACGAACAACCCATAATTTTATTATACCATATGTCTTCAAACTGAAACATAATTATCAAAGTATACTTACGCAGATAGATATGAAAAGTCTTTATAAAAATTTGTGACTATTTCCATTCTATGGAGGCCAGGCGCGAACACAGACCCACAATTTTATTATACCATCCCTATTTAAGTTAAAACATACTTATCAAAGTATTCATATATACATCTAAATCAAAAACACTTGTAAACGTTTTTTTTTTATTTTTAAATATATTATTTCCATACTTTGTGGACTAGGCGCGAACGCAGACCCCACAATTTTAATGAACCACCGTTCTGCCAGATCAAACAAACCCATTCTTAACACTCGATATATCTTCTATCATTATATGTAATGAGTTTTTTAAAATAGTCAACCATATAGGAGCCTATTCGTGACCAGATACACACACACATACATTCAGCTTTATATTATATATATATATTCCATCATATTTTCCCTTTTGGCAATGGTTTCAACCATTTGTTTGATTAAAAATTCGATAATATGCGTAAACGCTTACTTTCTTAAGTGGTCTTATGATTTTGACCAGGACTGTATATATAAGATTTCCCCAAATCTCAATACCCCTTATGTCAAATCTCGAACTTGTAGACTGAACATTGACAGTTTTGTAGGAAAATGTACACACACAGACAATTTCACTTATATATATACATACATATATATATATATATATATATATATATATATATATATATACTTGCAATTCAGCCTTACTTTGCTGGGCCCTATGTACTGTTCATAACTTTATCTGCATATATATATATATATATATATATATATATGTATGTATTAAAATGTTTGATATGTGTCCAGGTAACCTACATCTAAAATTTCAAGTGTTTAGACCCAAAATTGGCGGAGAAGTTTGGTAGTGTCATCAAAGGCTAACTCTTTCAACTTTGACCTCTTATCAGCTGAATTTTCGCCGAAAACCGATTAAAAATGATTGCTGCATGTCTGAATACCTTATATGAAAAATTTCAAATGTTTAGATCCAAAATTCGCTGAATTGTTTGGTAGACATCGCAAGGGTAAAATCTTTTGAACTTTGACTCGCAAAATCTTCGGCTAAAAACCGATTAGAACGCTTTTTCTATGTCTGAATACGCTTTATGTAAAATTTCATATGTTTAGATCCAAAATTGGCTGAGTAATTTGGTAGAGACCGAGGAGGTCAATTTTTTAACGCTTTCACCCCAATTTTTACCCCTTAACATTGTTGTTTTAAGCTTAAATCAAATTAAATGTTTGATCCATGTCGAAGTAAACTATATCTAAAATTTCATCTGCTTATACCCAAAATTAACGGAGGAGCTTGGTAGAGTTTTCAAAGGTAAAATCTTTGAACTTTGACCCCTTTGACAGTAAAATTTCTGATCGAAAACCGATTAAAATGATTTTACCAAATCTCAATACCTCTTATGTTAAATATCGAGTCTGTCGACTAAAAATTGCCAGAGTAGTTTGGTACTGAAATGTACACACAGACACACACACACAGACAATTTCACACGCACATATATATATATATATATATATATATATATATATATATATATATATATGTATGCATATTTACCTTTTTTTTTACATAGTCATCACCACTTATCATGGCCAAGAGGCCACTCGAGGATAAGGGTTAAAGAGTGTACAGTAGAAATTGGACAATATAGTAATCGTTAGTAATGGAGATTCGGTAAATTTGTTAACATATGGAACGGCCCATCAAAAACTTGTTTACGTTAGACTTGAAGAAAACCATATTGTAGTCAGCTGGAAAGCAGAAAAACGGAAGACAATTCCATAGCTTAGTGTTTGCTCATGGCAAATTGGAAGCGCGTGTTTTGTTTGTTTCACCATTATAAGAAGAGTGCTCTATAGGTCCGACGCACTCCCTTGTGTTCGGTTTGGTTTTACAACATAATCATCTTTACTATGTACTTTCTTCACCACGGTTGAGAAACTTCATCTGTAACATACGGCGGACGGCTATGTGCATATACCGAACCGAGAGCGAAATCACGTCACGGTAAAGAAAAAGGACACTATATAAAGGAGAGAACACATTCAGGAAGATGATCACATTAGAGTCGTGGATGACATTCGAGATAACGTTCGACACATGGGTAACATCACGGGCGTAACAATGAGTAAATAAACGCTGTTGTACAACACGAAAATAGTGACTTGAAGTTATTTCCTATTCTTTGTCTACTTTACGACTGAGGATACTGCGTGTTGGTTCCTGGACTACATTACACATCTACCCTCTGTATAGTAAACCCGCACCCAAGAATATCAGAATAAATTCTTTTACGTAGAGACATTGTTATTGTTGTCCAAATCTAGTGTATCCTTTTTAAGGGGTCTGTATATTCCACAACTTAAAAGTTAGTCGTGTGTCTAAATTGGCCTCGTGGGGAGGCAAAGAAATAGAGACGCGGTGATGATTGATATGCCGTAAAAACACACAGTTTTCCCTTTTTGTATTTCCTTCGTAGCATTTCGATTGAAAAATCTTTGCACATTAGTGATAAAATTGTCCCTTTTATAAACATCGTTTAATCTAAATTATCCTTTGGTTAAAATTCCAATTAAACGTTTAAAATCCCTGTTCGGAAATTTAAAACCATTAACTCTTTACACATGCCGGAACCGAACGGCTTAAGTTTCTAAATCACCTGTGTTCGGGAAGCGTTAAATCGTGCTTTCACCTTTTCCTGGAGTATTTGCCTAGAAACCTGCAATTAAACGAACCAATCGCTAATATATCGATTCGATTATCCGATACAACTAGATAGATAGATAATGGACTAATTGATCGATAGCAATTCAGTCCGACTTTGCTCAAGCTCTATGTACTCTTCATAACGTTCAATAATGATATTTTGTCATAACCTTTATTTCTAGCGACTCTATAAGTCACTCGGTCGGTCGGTCGGTCGGTCGGTCTGTCCGTAACACTTTTGTGCTTGGCCTTTTTGGTTCTGATCAAAGGTCTGTTGTTAATAGATGCTGTTCTTAGCTTTTTAAGCTTTTCTTGGCTTTTGGCCAGGATCAAAGTGTAGTATCTTTCCGGCAGATACTGCAAGCAAAGACCGTATGTGGGGGCAACTCCACATATATGACCTTGGTCAATGTAGGGGCAAACCTTCATACCAGTTGTCACTATCCAGCTCCCCTACTCCCCGGGGAGTTGGTCCCCATTTCCCCTTCACTCCTCACATTAAAAATCGGCCTTGTGCCTAATTTGCTCGCTGGGGGAACAAATAAATACAGCTTTTCTTGACCTTTTGGCCAAGATCAAAGTGTAGTATCTGATCTTACTACATGCTTTACTTATGTTTGTAACTTTGTGATATAAAGTGGGGGGTCACTTTTCTCTTTTAATTTAATGTAAAATGATCACGCACTTTACAACCAATCAGTCAGTCTCAAAGCCATTCAAGTCATTCTCCAGATCATTCAAGTTTTTTTTTAAGGATTCCAGTTATTTTTTAAGCATTTAAGTCATTCTTAAGCTCATTCAATTCATTAAAGCCATTCTAAGTCATTTACTTTTTATTTATTTAAATCATTTCAGCCCATTTTTCGGTCATTTTAGTTTATCTTGAAGAATTTCATGTCAATCCTACATTCACTCATTCATTCATTACACGAGAGCACGCGACTAATGGCTATCGGCCTTGTTCAATACAATATTTATTATTCGGGGTTTTCTAAAAATAACTTTTAAATAATGACCTTTCGTCAAATCTTTCTCAAATCACAGATATTTTCTAAGAAATAAAATTAAAGGTGCTTTCAATATAAAAACTAAACAATGATTTTCAGTTAACAACTTTTTTTAATTCTCGTATATTTCAAAAAAATAAATTGTAAACTATATGCAACATTACAAAATGGTCTACAAGCGAAATATTACTTAATGTTGCATGTACATATAACTTAAGAGATCAATGTTTTATCTTTTCTGTATTTTAAAAGTATGTGTAAAGTGTATTTACATTTCTTTTCGACATTCTTATATCTAGTTGTCATAAAATGGAGAATAATAATTATACGCAAAGACATTTCAACATCAGAAGAAAACTGTATCAACGTGAATGTAGAATTGAGGTGTTAGGGATTCAGCACCAAAATCTCATCTAAAGAAAGGCGGTTTACCTGCGTGTTTACATTTAAAAACTGTCACGTGACTCACATCAACCAATGAAACAATGACACGAGGAGAATCATCGAAAAGTGGAAAACAAAGATCGTCTGTCAATTGTTTTCAACAGAAATTCAATGTTTTAGATCCGTTAAAAAAAATAAATTGTACACATTTTATTCCATGTTGAAGTTTTATTTTAAATGATATAAGGCCATTTTAAAAAATTAATTAGAAATATATATATATATATATATATATATATATATATATATATATATATATATATATATATATATATATATATAATAAAAATGGAAATTCAATTAACATTCTTGAAGTTATATATTTGGATTTTACCGTCACTGGATTATTTATCTTCCACCAGACTATCCATTCATGTGTAATCACCTTTTTTCTTCACCACATTCCCTCTGCTTCACTTTTTTTTTTGTTATCAAGTAAGAACTTTGACTTACTTGTTGTTTCATCAAATACTTTTGCATGCAAAATCCGATGCCGCATTTTGCTAATTCCTACCCTCTGATGAGAAGGAAAGTATTTCCTCGAAACTCCGCGGATTAAGGAGTATCCACTTATCAAGTGTTTCCTTTTCAGATTAAACATGTTTTTAACTCATTTCAAAGTGTTTTTAACATGTTTTATTAACTGTTTGCTCGTATATATATATATATATATATATATATATATATATATATGTATAAGGTACAATTGAGTGAAAAAGATAGATAGATATATAAACGTGCAATTGAATGAGTGAGAAATATAAATATACTGATAGATAGACAGATAGATAGATAGTAAATAGAGTATTAGATTAGCCGATCCCATTATCGGGTTCCTAATGCAACGCCTTCTCTTGTGTCTCTAGGAAACACATTTAATAATAATAATAATAATAATAATGATGGATTGGAGCGACGAGTTTCCGACTAATCCGATAATAATAATCATCATCATCATAATAATAATAATAATAATAATAATAATAATAATAATAATAATAATAATAATAATAATAATAATAATGATGATGATGGATTGGAGCGACGAGTTTCCGACTAATCCGAGCAGGAACGAAAAAAAAACTAATAAAATAAATCAAATTCAATTTAAACGAGTTTAATCGTTGGTACGTGTATGCATTTTAAGATTTCATCTCGCGTTTAATTATCAGTTTGGGAATTTCCGACGATATGTAATTCTTGGTTTGTTTTCTGCTAAAAGGTTGGAACGAGCAAACCGTGTTTGGCAAATTCGATTAGACGCCAAGTATGAAAACGGTAAACGAGCAAATAAACTGTTGGAAATGTATAAAGATTTGATAGGATTAAAGCGGTAGTTAAAAGCGTCGCTTATTAGCTACAATTATGGGTTGAGACGTTCGTTTGGTTTGATACAATACAGATACGCATCACAAGCATTAGACTATTATCATAGCAACAAAATATTGAAGTTGGGGTCTTGTCGGTGTACGGACTGCATTCACGACGTGTTAGCAGTGCGACCACATTAACAAAAATAAAAATGCGCACGTACAAACAAAACGCATTCTTGGCCTTCGGGACAAGATCAAAGTGTAGTATCTGTTCCGGCAGGTACTGCAAGCAGGGACCATATGTGGGGGCGACCCCACATATAAGACCTTGGTCAATGTAGGGGCAACCCTTCATACCAATTGTCACTATCCAGCTCCCCTACTCCCCGGGGAGTTGGTCCCCATTTCCCCTTCACTCCTCACATTAAAAATCGGCCTTGTGCCTAATTTGCTCGGTGGGGGAGCAAATAAATACCATCTGTTCCGACAGATACTGCAAGCAAAGACCATATGTGGGGTCGACCCCACATATAAGACCTTGGTCAATGTAGGGGCAACCCTTCATACCAATTGTCACTATCCAGCTCCCCTACACCCCGGGGAGTTGGTCCCCATTTCCCCTTCACTCCTCACATTAAAAATCGGCCTTGTGCCTAATTTGCTCGGTGGGGGAGCAAATAAATACCATCTGTTCTTCAGATGCTGCACTTCTATTTCTTGTTCTCTTTCGGTGGAGGAGAAATCCTTCACGACTGAGACAATTTTTATTTTTGTACCTTTTCTCCACGTTAAAAAACGACCCTGGTGTCTAACTCTGTCCCGTGGGGAGGCATAGTAAATAGGTACAAACAAAACGCATAAGGAAGAATTTTTAACTCTTTAGCACGGATAATACCACACACACACATAACCCATCTTTAACATTAAATCAAATTGCTTTCTCTTCGTCTGTCTCTCTCTGTCTCTCTCTGTCTCTGTCTCTGTCTCTCTGTCTCTCTCTCTCTCTCTCTCTCTCTCTCTCTCTCTCTCTTTCTCTCACACACACATACACACACACTATCTAGTTTTCAGTACTAATCACATTTTATTCTTGGGGGTTTATCTTTCTATCACTGACATACATAGCGTTGACACTCATTATGAAAAGCTCTAATTTTCTCTTCTATCTCTCCTCCCTCTCTCTCTCTCTCTCTCTATCTCTTTGTCTTGTTCATGTATATCTATCTTTTTTAATCTCTTTCTCTACATACACACAGATACACACAGACACGCATATATATATACACACACATACACACACACACATATATATATATATTTATGTGTGAGTGTGTGTGTGTGCGTGTGTGTGTGTGTGTCGCATACGAAGGTACACATGCCTTCTCTTTCTCTCGCTATTCTGTGATTTTCGATAAATGAATTGGTCCAGATTATTTATTTCATTATTTACCTGGGCCAAATTACAGATTCTTATCACGTCTTCGTGTTCGCCGGTATAGTTTCCCCACAAACGAAAAAAAACAGCCCCGCTTCCTGCAAATAGAAGTTTCCTTTACGAAATCCAATCAACAAGATGAAAGCCAAAAAGTCTTAGCGGAAGTGGTCGGCATCCATTTAATCCTCTGACCAATAATGGCGATCTTATTAACAAAAGAAGAAAGCAAAAAAAATGGATAGACACCCCCACCGTGCTACAGTAAAAGAATCTCCATAAAATGATTGACAGATATCGAACTTTCAAGTGATAATCTTGAACAGTCAAGTGATAATCAAAGCTCAATCTGATTAAAAGATAAACTAACCCTAGAAAATCGATTACGTCTGAACAAAAAAATAACGGTTTTACTTCATTATCATGATGGAGATATTGTGTTTGCCTGTTATAAAAAATATATACCATGCACGGCTGTTCTCCAGTGGCTTTGTTGCTGTCAGACTGAGAGATTGTTTTGTTCGAACCTAGGAGATCTAACGTTCCAGGCTTTACCTTCACCCTTTGAGAATTTGTTTTGTTTATTACTAATCGTTTGAAACACCCTTATCGAGAAATACTGATGGGGCTGCTCAGATATTTTTGTAGACCAAGGTAAGCTTATCCTAGAGCGACGGTTTCTTAAAAAACACCTGACTGATAATGTCTAATCTTCTTAATAAATTCTCGTATAATCAGTCCCCCCTCCCCTCTCCCTCCCCTCTCCCTCCCTCTCTTTCTCTCTCTCTCACTCACCCCTTCTCTCTTACACTCACCATCTCTCTATCACGATTTTGTAGATAATGCAATATTTATGAATATGATGTAATTGATATTTTGTGCGTATAAATGACGATCTGTCGAATGTCGTTCTTTTTATCTGTGATCATTTTGTCTCTCAAAGGCAAATCAAATGGAATCACTGTTTAAAGAGAAGAGATAATTATTATCGCTCTCAGGAGTATAAACCGTGTAAATTGCTTTATTACAGGTTAATTTTTTTTTAATTTGGAAATTACTATAAAGCCTAAAGAAGTGAAAGTTTGTACACTGGAAAAGCATAAGATGTGTTAGTTCTGTGATTTTTGTGGATTTTCCAAATATATTTTTAAGTTATGGTCACTTTTCTGATTTCATGTAATTTTAATTGTCCATCACTTTATCGCACGTCTTCAAAATGCTCATAAAAGGGCGCGTGATTTCTATTGAAAAGGGACGTATTGTTGCAGACCTTGTAGAAAGTTTACCTCTCATAAAGCTGGCCAAGGAGCTTAGGAAATATTGAAGAACATTGTTTTTATTCGTAGACAATCGAAACACCAAACCAAGGAAGAATAAAAACACGAGAAGAACACTTTCACCTCACATTAGAAAACTTCGTTTTACGTTATCAAGTAACCTTGCAGCACGAGCTGTGCTATATTTGACAAGGCTGAAATACATTTTTTGTCCACAAAGACACGATGCAATGTGTTGAATGATATTGCAAGGAACATCAAGCTCATCGCATGACTTGTTTTTAACAAAATTCATTAAGACAAACGCAAGAATTGGCTCAAAAATACATCAAAACAAACTTCCAAAATGTCCTCTTTACTGATGAAGCTAGAGCAACCTTTGATGAACCAGATGGGTGGGCCAAAGTTAAAAGTACTCGTGGAGCCCTTACCCCTCATTAATTCTGTCGCCAACAGGGAAGCTAGGGTGTCATGTTTTGGGCTGGAATAATCGGCACTGAACTAATAAGACCTTTCCCATTGACAAAATATGTCAAACTGACAAGCTAACCTTATGTAATATAATGAGATTATTTCCCTATTGCTTGAGGACCTCCTATTGTCGCGTTGTCGTCAAATGATTTTCTTACGCAACGGTGCTCTATCCCATTTAGTCAAGGTTACGATAGTCTTTCTTGGATCTCTATGCATTAGCAGAGATAATCTTATGACATGGCCATCTTGTTCTCCAAACCTCAACACCATGCAACTGCCCTGGTCAATTTTGAAGATAAGATTTTATGGAGAAGGAGTTCAATTATCGTGGAAAGATGAACTTTGGAGAAGGGTGGCGGACGGTGCTGATGGTATAAGTTTTTCTCAAATCTACCAATTAACTTTATCCGTTGATAAAAGATTTTTTAATGCAAGTTTTTAAATGCAAGTTATGTTGACAAAAAGCGTACTAATATCAAAGAGATGTTGCAAGAAGCAGGGTTTACGACTTCCGTTAAAATTCTATATTTCTCCATTAAATTCCTTTTTTATATTATTATGATGGTCTTGCATAGATGCGCTGGTTTGGTGAATTCTTTTTCCTCCTATTTTGGATGGCAAAAAAACGGTATTTGTTCAAAGGAAACTTTTGTGGTGGATTTTTCTCGAAACTGGTCTGGTTCAGCTGCGTTCAAACTAGTAAGATTATCAATAGAAAGTGACGTCTAGAAAGGACTGCGGAAGAAATGTAGAGATGTTACACGAGTTTGTGTGTGGTTGTTGGAAACGCACTTAGCTGATAGCCGTAAGGGGTAGAGGAGGGATGAGGATGTGTCTGTATAGGTGACGGGGTGGGTTGGGCTGAACCGGGGGGGACTTATCTTAGGTTATATTTTCGGTACATTTAAATGTTTTGATGTAAATACTAATGGGATGAAGGGGTTAGTGTTAATCTAATTGTGGATCCAAATGTGCTGATTTTTAAATTATTTCTTATTGTGGGAGGGGGGCTTGCCAGTGGGTGTTACGGGTGGTGGTTTGATGGTTCTAAATTTAGGTTTTAGGTCTTTGGCCCTGGGAGGGGGTTTCTAAGCTACTTTTTCATTAGGCTTATGTTTTAGATTGGTTAGGTTATATTCTGGTTGCATCGTGTGCCAATTGATGGTTTGGTTGTAATTTAATAGGTGGTATAAAGTGTACGGTTTTGCGGGGATAGGGCTTGTTAGGCAAAGTTGTCTGAGAATTTATAATCAAAGTAATTATATTGTTAATTAGGCCTTACCAAGAGGCAGGCGATTCTAGGTTGGTTATTTATTTAATGTCATGTAATGGTTATATATTCAGAGGGTGTGCTAATATTTTATATTAAAAAGTTGAAGTTTTTATGGCGATTTTTGCAGATAGCGAGTGCTTAGGGGCGGTTGCAAAAACAAAAGAAAGAAAAAAAGAATTTGGTTTGGGGTGTTGTCCGATAGCCCTTTACTAGGGGAAACGGTTAGTGAGGGACATTGTTACGTTTTTTGGACAGCGATGAGAAGCATTAGGCTTCGAAAGTCCCTGGCATAAAGAGTCCCCTCTATCCCCCAAATTTTGCTTGTATTCCATTATTCAATAAATGATCCATACTATATCTACCAATACATAGTTTTGTGACTTCATTTCATACTATTGTTGTCCTATTGTATAAGCTGCAATGATAATTATTGAGCTTGGCATTATCTAGATAAGTCTCTTCTTGTGGATTTGAACTCTCTCTTTTCTTCTTATGCATTAAGCTATATATATATATATATATATATATATATATATATATATATATATATATATATATATATATATATTGATCACCCTGACTGGCGTTATATAGATCACTCTAAATGTTTAAAATTCGACAACATCTCTCGCGGTTAATGGTAGTCGAATCGACATGGTCCTTGAGAATGGAGCCAGAGATGGCTTCTGTGGCCGGGTTCAAATCTATCGACTGATGTTGATCGTGACACTTTGCACTGAAGATTCCTGAAAGGATGAAACACCAGTGTCTGTAGGCATTTAATAATTATTATAGTAAACAACTATTTCTTCCTTTACACGAACCCGCTGGACTACTTCGTTAGGTCATACGTCGAGAACATTACCAACATGACCACAAAACCATACTGATCGCCGCCATCCACCGAGTATTCGCCGCGCTACCACCAGCGCTTGTGGAAAAGGTATGTTCCCAGTTCCGGGCCCGTATTGAGGCGGTGACTGATGCTGAAGGCGGCTACATTGAATAAATGTCAGCTTTACTACATAATCAAATTACCTGAATTGATTTTGTTCAATAAATATTTTAAAATATATGTAGTGTCGTTTTTTTAGGGAGACAAATTTATCGTTCCACTCTGTACACTTGAAGAATGTTTGAGGTTAATCCACGAAGGAAGCAGGCTCTCGAAAACTCGTGGCATAGTGGATAATGTACTTGATAAAATTCATTTTTAAAGTTATGCTTTTCTGGCGCTTTAAGGTTCAGTCTTCAGCGCGGGTGGCAAGTAAAAATGCAATTATGAATTGCTTGGAACTTCGCATCAGTCATGGCCGACAGAACGAGAACATGCTACCCCCGTGAATTAAATAAAGGATTACGTTCGAGATTTCGTACAGATTTCCGAGTTCGACAAGATATACGTGAAAAGGGTTGGTAGTAACACTAACTGAAACCTTGTGAAAACTCAATATGAGGACAGCTGTCTGAATAACACGAACGAGCAGAACCTGGGGAAATTCCACGGTAGCTGAACATTTTTAAAGCAGATTATAAAAAAAATTAATAAAATATAAAATAAAACAAATAACGATGAATTTAAAACAATTTTTAACAAATTCTTTTTGACCTTTTAAAGCTAAAAGAATTGATTTAAAAAATTTAGGTTTTTTTCAATGAAAATTCAAAATGGTTTTTTGTTTTTTATGAATTATAAAGTCACATCTGTCACTTCACTCACATATTTTTTAATTAAAAAAACTTCACTCATATATTTTTTAATTAAAAAAACTTCACTCATATATTTTTTAATTAAAAAAACTTCACTCATATTTTTTAATTAAAAAAACTTCACTCATATATTTTTAATTAAAAAAACATCACTCATATATTTTTTAATTAAAAAAACTTCACTCATATATTTTTAATTAAAAAAACTTCACTCATATTTTTTAATTAAAAAAACATCACTCATATATTTTTAATTAAAAAAACTTCACTCATATATTTTTTAATTAAAAAAACTTCACTCATATATTTTTAAATTAAAAAAAACTTCACTCATATATTTTTTAATTTAAAAAATAAACTATGATAAAAAAGCTTACAGTCTCCTCTCAACATGACTTTTTTAATTATTAAATAAAATAACCAACCGTAGACAGACAGCCATCTTTTTGTTTGTTTTTTTTAATTTTTGGAGTAGAAATTATTTTAATGATTTTTAACTGATAAAGAGTGATTATAAAGAGAGGTAATTCGTTTCTCATTAATTAATGTTTGTGATGATGATTTTTTGCGACACTGGACATACGGACAAGTAAATTAATATTTAGATTATCAATCCGTGTTACAGTTGATCTGATTGACTGAAAAACGCCATTGGAACATTGGAACAATCTTGTAAAATTTGAAGGTTCAGAATTGACTAAAATGTTTCAAATGAAAATGCGGTTGTTATCGAAATCTTGAATCAAACTGTTGAAACCAACTGAGACGAAAGACAACGTTCGATTATTAATTCAATCATGAGTTCGATTATAGATTCTTTTCTAGTTTTACATTCTAATCAAACGTTGATCAAAGCGGTTAATAGACATTGAAACATTGGCGAGGTTCGATTATGGATTTAGTCTTGCCTCGATTGATTGCCTGCTCAAGTTGGGGGACCCATCGCGGTGCACCGTGGAAAGCTTCATATGCTACCCCCGCAGTGACTAAGTTCACAATACATTGAACTGAAAAGAACCTACTGTTGATTTTACATAATTACTTATATATATATATATATATATATATATATATATATATATATATATATATATATATATATATATATATACATACATAACGGAATTTTATGTGGACCTGGGCAACGTCGTGTATCCCTGCTAGCAAAATAATGACTAAGTTCACAATACATTGCACTGAAAAGAACCTACTGTTGATTTTACATAATTATATATATATATATATATATATATATATATATATATATATATATATATATATATATATAACGGAACTTTATGTGGACCTGGGCAACGTCGTGTATCCCTGCTAGCAAAATATAAAAGAAGTCGTCCTCGGTCAGGTTTGAAGCAACAACCCTTAGGTTAGCTGCCACACGCGTTGGCCCTATTGTATTGTCACCATATCGTATGAATTCGAAAATTCTACTGTTGGCATTGGTTTCCCCGATATTTTCCTAACCTGAATAACTTCTAGAAAGTGGAGGGACCACAAAAAAGTTATCAACATTCTAAGTGAAAGTTGTTTTTGTGGAACGAATTGGATTCGAACTTAGGACAGCCAGGTCGTAAGTCCCTGTCGTTAACCAAATGTTGAAGTAAATTCGTTAAAGCATTTCTTGCTTTATTTACGTTTATAATCAAACTAGCAGGGGCATCCAACGTTACCCGGGATCGAATGAAGATCAACGAATAATTCACACTCCCATATTTTTATTGTACTCGAAATCTGTGAAATCGCTCATTTTTCAACCAAATCGATTAATTGCCTGCTCAAGTTGGAGGACCCATCGCGGTGCATCGGAGAAAACTTCATATACTACCCCTGCAGTAAATTTAGTAAAATCTAGTAAAGTTAGCAGTAAATTGCACTGTAAAGAACCTACTGTTGGTTTTATACAATAATTTTATGTATGATTGCTTGAATTAAAATTTAAAATACAAAAGTACACTATCATGGTTAGATTGTGAAACCTTTCTGAATTACAGGGTGGAAAGATAAAATTGACGTTTAAAAAAAAACAACACTACAGTTTTATTTTAAAACTTTTATTGAAAAAAATCAATTAAGGTTACTTGATTATGTGGTAGAGCTGACCTATTCAATTTATCCGCCTTCAGCCTCAATAATAAGATACGGATCTGGAACTGGGAGCATGCCTTTTCGACAAGTGCCGGTAGGAGCTCGGCGAATACTCGGCAGATGGCGATCAGGCTGGCTTTGGTGTTGTGGGAGGTCATGTTGGTGATGTTATCGACGTACGACCAAACGAAGTAGTAAACCAGGTTCAGGTCGGGAGAGAAGCGGGCCAGTTAGAGAAGGATACAAATTTGTAGCACTCCTTCTGAACCTAAGCCTTAGTCTCTTTGGACTTGTGATCCTGCGCCGAGTCCTGCCGCCACACTCAGAGTCTGCTAGCGGCCACCAGATTACACTAGGGGATCACCACTCTTCACCACTCTTCAGGTATACTTTGATGTTAGCTTTCATGCCGACTTCGAAGATGTGAGGTGGCATAAAGTGGCCCTCATTTGAAACCACACTAATGACCATAACCGTAGCTTGAAACTTCGTTTTTCACAACACTGAGAACGCCCTCAAGCATTTAACTGTCCGGATTTGCATTTTAAGGGTTCTGGCAATGGCCCTACTGTCATAACTTGGATCGGTAGAGATCATGAGTTATAGAGAGGCGCATCTCCGATCTCGCTCATTGAACATTGTGTCACTTTCAGACATGATGAAAGGCTTTTATCGCTCTTGAAATTCGTAAACAACTGGTCAAGTAATATATGGCCTGCATCAAAAAATAAAACCGATTTTTCATCAAACGGAAATAAAATGTTTTTTCTGTGGCGACAATTTTATCTTTCCACTATGTAGTGTCTCATACATATAGTTTAGATTTCATTAAAATTGTATACACGTATTTCAAGTTTGAAAGAGGCTCTTAATTATAAGTCACTTGAAGATGGGAGCACGTAGTTGTGCGACCACTTTCATTATCTTTCTCGGCAGTTTTATATATCTATATATATAAAAGTGAAAATGTCTGTGTGTCTGTGTACATTTCTCTACGCAATAACTCTGTCAATTGTTAGCCTACAGATTCGAAATTTGATATACAGGGTGCTGAGATTTGGGAAATTCGATGTGATTGGTTTTCGGACAGAAATGTGTCTGTTAAGGGGTCAAAGTTCAACGATTTGACCCTTGAGAACTCTACCAAACTCCTCCTACAATTTGGGGTCTAAACATGTGAAATTTTAGATATAGGTTCCTTGGGCATGGATCTAACTTAATAACTTTATTTGAGCCCTAAACAATGAATTTTAAGGGTCATAATAGGGGTCA